>NC_056744.1:244711803-244724303 GCF_019279795.1 Protopterus annectens
TTGACAGGTACAGACTCATTAGCTCTAACCCTGTATTCATTAATACCAGTATCGGAAAATATAGGGGTAGCTCGTCCAAGTCTGAGTTCCTTCACTTCATTAAATGCTTCACTAATCTCCGTATAAGAATATTTCCTTTCATTAAGCATGTCTCCCAAGTTTGTCAGTTCTTGTTCAAAAAGCCTGGGACACGAGTTCAACCTCGACATTCTCATTCCTTGCCCTTTTAAGATGTTCCTAAAAACATGAGGGGGGGTGCATGCTATCTCTGCTCAACAAACTATTCCTATAACAACTTTTACGATGAACCCCTATATTAAAGTCACCATTCGGCAGTCGCCAAATGTTGACATCTAAAAAAGAAATGTTACTAGTAGAGTAAGTCAGAGTGAAATCCAAAAAATTAGTTAGTCCATTCATCTCCTGGTGGAAATCTAACAGTTCCTGGACATTGCCACGCCACAAGAAAAAAAGATCGTCCACAAAACGTTTGTAGAAGATCACATGTTCTTTATAGCTGTCCAAAGAGAACAACATGTCCTCCTCCCAAGATGCCATTACCAGATTGGCGTAGCTATTGGCACATGGAGTGCCCATAGCCACGCCATTCTTTTGTAAGAAAAAAATGTCATTAAACATAAAGATATTACTCTCCAGTACCATTTCCAATAAAGTGCAAATAAAATCTAATCTGGTAGGGTACAGATCTGAATGTCCAGATAAATAATTATATAAAAACCTTAGACCTGCCTCATTGGGAATATTCGTAAATAAGGATTTTACATCTATTGTAACCAAAATCAAATCCAAGGTATTATCGATTGAACTAATAATCTGATAGAAGTCTAAAAAAAACTCTTTAGAGTCTTCCAAGATGACACTGTGCTTGTTTAAGTAAGGTTTTAAATTTTTTTCTATATAACATGAGATATTTTCAGTAACCCAACCCCGCCCTGAAACAATAGGTCTCATGGGTGGGTTGGATTCATCCTTATGGATTTTGGGTAGGCCCCTGATAATAGGAATGGTTGGTTCATCTAAAAGCAAGAAATTAAATAACTGATGGTCCATAAGACCTAACTTATACATGTCATTAAAATTGTCATAAACACTAAATATAATACTGACAACTTCTTCATATGTAATGATTTTATAATATTTGCTGTCATTCAGCATCTCAAGCATTCTTCTCTCATAATCTATTCTATTAAAAATTACTATCGGGCCCCCCTTATCAGCTGGCCTGATAGAAATATTTTTATCATGTATCAAGCCACTCAAAGCTTTCCTTTGTCTGGAATTTAAATTACTTCTCAGGGGTCTATCTCTGTTAATATGTAGAGAATACAACTCCTTCTCTACAGCTTTACTAAAAACTTCAATGGTCGGGTGTAAATTAGGTATAAAAAGACTAGGTTTCCTGAAGCAGGAATCCTTACTAGTTAACCCATGGTTATCAAACATAACCTTCAACTGTAAATTTCTAGCAAAAAGTTTCAGGTCAAAAATGGACTCTGAAATACAACTGCCTGTAGAAGGAATAAAAGATAAACCTTTATTAAGTACCATTAAGTCAACCTCATCAAGGGGTCTATTAGAAAGATTAAAGACTAAGTTAGCCTTTCCCACATTTTCTTGATCGTGGGTTCCTTTAAAACGTTGTTGGCAGCCTTCTGCTTCTGCCGGCCCCTGCTCATGGAGCGGTCCCTGCCTTTCTGGCGAGAATCTGCTATGGGGAAAGGACATGGTAGTTCCCCTTCTCTACTATTACTGCCTTGGTTAAACCATGTTTTACTACGGACAACCTGCAAGTTATTGTCAGAAGCAGTAGCAGCCACTTCAGCATTGGATGCATTTAAGGCATTCAATGATACAGCGCTACTATCTCATAAGACCACATTATTCTCCTGTACACAGACCAAAGTGTCTGCTGATTTATTAACATTAGTAGCTGGTGTATTAGCTGCCTGAGAAATATCAGAACTAGAAACATAAGAACGTACACGCTGACCATTTTGTCCAGCATGATTGTTACTGCTACCAGTATATCTTGGCCAAGTAAAAACCTGGTCATTAGAGAAATCATAAGTGTCTCTGGTAATTTTATGTTTTTTCTGTTCTAACAATCTTTTTTCATACAAACAAACATTATCCATTACACGCTCCAATTTGGAGTCCACAAGAGCAACATTAAAGTCAGTATAAAGATCTTTTTGCCTTCGTTTGATAGAGTCACAAAGTAACTGTTCCTCTGGTAGAAAAAAGTCATTAAGGAGCTTCATATAATTTATGCTCACCTCCAAATTGAGCTGCTGCCAGTGTCTTAGCAGCTCGGGGTAGGTATTTCCCATCGTAGGCATCTTTAAAACTCTGAGGCCCCTAGGTATGACGCGCTTCTTTATACAGATCTCAAAGTGGAAATGCTGTAATTGCAGATGCTTTAACTTTAAAAGATCGAATTCTAAAGCGTCCAGAGCCAAGTTAAGTTTTTAAAAATCTTCATTAAGAAATATTTCCTCACCGCTAGCATACGAGACCTCATAGTCCTCCAGCGGATTAGTAGTATTACTGAGGCAACGCTGTAGCCTCTCCAAGGAAATCCGCTTCCTTACTTCACAACCAGGGTTGTACGGTAGCTCTAAGTTGACATCACCTCCGTCAATGGTAGTATTTGCCATAAAGTTATCGTGAGAAGCGGTGCAGTAATGATATAAAATATAAACACAAACGTAAAAGATGACAATTACTGCACCTGATAAAAATAGGAGCACCAGTAATGAAAACGCCAGTATATGTAAATGCAAAAATAAAACAAGTTACTGGTGATAGCTCCAAACAAAGAAAGTATATGGTCTCACTCTGGAAAAGCCAAACAATCCAAAATGCAGTCCAAGTCTATTCAGACCAAGCACGTTGTTAATGTCCCACAAGAAAAAGGCAATGATATATAAAATCAGGTTTATTTGGATCCTAAATCGGTTAGCGCTTTCGCATACAGCTTTATCAAACCAAACAATGACCCTACAAAACAGCAGCTTTTATACACATGCTCATTCATTAAAAATGCAACTAATTAAACAATCAATCAATTAAAAGTTCTAAAAGATATACACTCACTATACAATATAAAGAGTTCATCAGGGCCAGCAAACTCAACAGCTACATACATGAGGCTCAGTGGATTATAAAGACCAGGACACATATTTATCATGGTCTAAATGATAGGGTTCTGCTAAAACCAGTGTTACAAAAGAGGAGAAATAGGCTGAAATGATTTGTTCATATTTTGTATTTATCCATTCTTTTTGTATTTTCTTGTATGCATTTTTCTTGCATTTAAGTTGTATATGTTTTTTGTTTATTAATTAGTTTTTTAGCTATAGTTTTGGATTATGCCTTTAGTCAATTATGTATGTAGCTGTTGAGTTTGCTGGCCCTGATATGTATGTGTATTTATATATATATGTATTTGTATATGTGTGTGTGTGTGTATATATATATATATATATATATATATATATATATATATATATATATATATATGTATTTGTATATGTATATATATATATATATATATATATATATATATATATATGTATGTATGTATTTGTATATGTGTGTGTATATATATATATATATATATATATAATATGTATTTATATATTTGTATATGTGTATGTGTATATATATATATATATATATATATATATATATATATATATATATATATATTAGGGTAGACTCTCAATGTGGAAGCAGACATCTTGTATATGTTGCACATTGCATACTATGTTTCTGCTTTTATGTGGGAAAGACCGATAGGTCATTGCGAGAGCGCATAAGGGATCATAATTATTGTTTGTCAAGGGGTGATGAATATAGTGCCCTGGCCAAGCATACATTAAAGTTTGGAGTACATCACACTTTCTTATTTCAAGTGCTATACCAACAAAGGACATCCAATAGGCTAGGGGACATTACTAACATCACGGAGGAAGCTGAAGTTGGTTGGATGTTAAGGTTAGGAGCACATAGGGGAAGGGGTTTAAATGTTGTGGTCTCTTTGAAACCCCATTTGAAAAGTTGAAGACTCCTGCGTTAGTTGTGTATATATTTTTATACATTTTTATTTGTCACCATATACACATACCCTCTTCCACTTTTATATCCTCCGCTCTGTGTTTTGTTAACAGCATAGTTTTATGGTCCCTTGTATACAACATGCTCATACATTGTTTCCTTTGTGTTTTTTCAACATCTACAATTTTTTACATACATTTTCTAAGTTTGTGTGTTATTTGGATGCACTTTGTACACATGATATTATATTAGTGATTGGGGCGATACATCACACCCATGCAGTTTAGCTTCTCCAAGCAATGGACAAGCATTTGGTCTCATTAAGTTTTTTGGAAGCACTTGTGTTATTCTTTTGGAGGCATATACTTGCAGTGTTTAGGCCGATACATTAAATGGTATATATAATTCATGTATTTTAAGTAATTGATAAGTACTTGGTGTTAACAAGTCTTATTGGAGGCATATGCCTGCATGATTTTGTATTTGTATTTTATGTATATGCATACCTAGATTTTATTGATTTTAATCATATGTGTAACAAGATGTGGTAGTACCTAGGTGATAAGGTAAGTAATATTATCCACTAGAGCTTAAAATCGTTTTAAACAGTTATGACTCTATTGTTATCTATTAAAGCAATGAATTTATTAATGTTATGACAGCGTAGCACTTTAAGTGGATATTCGTCTACCATTGGTTGGTGACCACACTATACGTTATTTAAAAATCTTTGTAGTTCTGTTTTAGCTTGTTTGTCTGATGAAGCGGCGACATTGTGCCGTGAAAGCGCTCACGTAATAAACCTGTTTTTTACATTTCTTCAGTTGCTTGGAGTCTCTTGAACCATTGTGCTTGTGATTATATTACAATATTTTTTCGTGCAATTGGAGTTTATCTTTTTTCTACTACAGCAACAGTTTTGCCAGCATATACCATTGCCTTGTTTGACGGAGAGTTGACGACGGTTTTGCTCCGTGTTTGATTTGCCGTACGGCTCCTTGGGGTTTGTTTTTTCATTTATCCTTTGGGACTTGGTGTTTTTTATATATATATATATATATATATATATATATATATATATATATATATATATATGAGAAGACCCGGGTACACCTGAAACTGCAAGACTGGTACACTGATAAAGCAATCTGGTGCTGAGATAGTACCTTGTGGAGGGTACTGCAGTATGGAAAAAGCCACACAAGAGCCAGGAAGATTGATTTGAGCGCTTTCGTTCGCACTTTTATTACAAAGCAAATGAACTTCTTCAGAAATCAATGATATATATATATATATATATATATATATATATATATGTATTTGTATATGTGTGTGTGTATATATATATATATATATATATATATAAATATATATATATGTATTTGTATATGTGTATATATATATATATATATATATATATATATATATATATGTATATATATATTTGTAGTTTTTTATATATATATATATATATATATATATATATATATATATATATATATATATACAAAGAGAACCGTACTACAGAAGATTAAATAATATCAATATAAAAACTTCTTCAACTATTGTATAGTGGATGAAATAAAACTCGCAGACACTAAACAGTTCATTAAGCTTTCGCTCTTATTAGATGAAAGAGCTTCCTCAGAAAGTTCTGATACATGAGGGTCATGGAGAGCCACGTTACCATGGAAATGAAGCAAACATGTAAGGATAGCCTTAGTTGCCAAAAAAGGGATTTTGTAACATTATCGCTTTTGACTGCCAGCCACATGCTGGGATGTACTATTTGAAGCCTATTTTTTTTATTTACTATTTGGGTGTGTCTTTGTTGCTGGAGGATCAGAATGTTGTGGGTTCTATTCCCACCCCAATTGCATGGATTAATTTCCAGTACTGACACTGCTGTGCAGCACAAGGGAGATGCTGCACTCCTGTGTATGCCATCCTTCTGATAAGATATTAAACTGAAGCTCCATTTGCTTGAGTTGGTGGTAGCTCAGGTGGATATAAAAGATCCCACTGTACCTATCAAAAAGAGAAGAGAAAGTTCACCAATGCCCTAGTCAAATTTCTCCTGGTAGTATAAATACCACCTTGGGTCGCCCTGAAAAGAGGTTACTAACCTAGTGAGATTTGCCTGGTCATCAAAGAATAAATAAATAAAATAAATAAAATGCTTATACTGATATTTAATCTTATTATCACACAGAATATCTCTTGGTGTTAGAAGAAAGAACAATACAAATTTGTATGTATAACATTTGGTTCTTACTGCATATTCAACATCCACTTTTGACTTTCTTTTCATTGTTCTGAAGTGATTCCTACATGATGTTCTCTTGTTCATTTCTCAGCTGGAATGCCTTCTGTGCAGAGTCTGTATGTCTTCCCTGTGGTCACATGGGTTTTCTCCTGGTGCTCTGGTTTCCTCCCACATTCCAAAGGCATGCAATAGGTGGATGAGACACTCTAAATTGGCCATAGGTGAGAGTGTGTATGCAAGTGTGTGGTATGGATGAACTACCATGGCAGGGCTAGCCACCCAATGATGTAAACCTTGGCTCGAGATGATTGTCACTGGTGAACTGACACCCCTACCACTATGTGCAAAAAGGGAAAAGGGGTTGAGGATGGGTGGATGGTTCTGAAGTGATTCCTACAATTTTGGGGCTCTGCTATGTGGTGAAACTGTTACTTTAGTATGTTTAATGTTTTAGAACATTAACTCAATCTCTGACATTTTGTTATTTTCCACTTTTAGAAGTAAAAGTAATAATATTTTTTTTTCATTTTAATTTTTAAATCATCAAGCATTTCATCTTCTTACTGTGGGTTTCAAAAATATGCAATTATCACCATCTTACCAGATTTCTAACTCAGCAATGACTGCAGTTCAGTCCTTACAGTTTTTTATATATTTTTTATTGAAATTTTATATAAAAGAACACCTGCATAAAAAAAAAAAAATATATATATATATATATATATATATATATATATATATATATATATATATATACGTACACACACACACGCACACACATTCTACATCGATTTTAATTGTTAATTTTTCATTTTATTTACATTTTTAATTTAGCTGGGTAGGTGGTTGGTCAGCTGACACTTTTCAGCCATTATGTGGGTTCAGAACCAGCATTATACAGTAAAAAATGACAGTAAATCACATAGCATTTCAGGTGACAATATTAAATCATCATAGCTTTGAGAGCTACTGTATAGGGCAATGCATTCTGTACCATTTTAGTGATTTACTTCCCTCATAGCTAGGCATGAAATAGCAAAGTAAGTATAAATCTGCATTAATTAGATTAATATTATGGTTGTTAGCCAATTATATGATTATTAGTGATTATGTTTTTAATAATCATGCATTAATTAGTAAATTTTGCATTTAATTATAAAATATAGTGATTATGTTTTTAATAATCATGCATTAATTAGTAAATTTTGCATTTAATTATAAAATATAATGAGAGCTGTGGTTCATGTTGCGAGATTTCTAACCCAATGCCTGTATGATTAAAGAGTGGAAGTAGCCATGCTTTGCAGGAACATGTTTTCAACAATATCTAAAACATTCAGAAGGCTATTTTTTAAAAATGAACTGAAAAAAAAATAACAATGTTCTTTGTAAATGTTTCAGTCTACTCAGAAAACCAAAGGTTATTTTTAATCAATGTCATAAGATTTCTAAAAAGTATCAGTTTAACAGCCATACGTTTCCAGACAATACATTTTCACTACTGTCTATAGAAGCCGGGAAAGTTGCTTGGTTTGTTGGCCTTCTCCTTTCTTTACTTGGTATCAGGACTCAAGGTTTCAGTAATCAGTAGGTCATTTTATCGACTGACACATCAGGATTCAAGATAGAGTGATCCTGATTTGATTGGTTGGTTGATTGATTGATTGATTGATTCAGAGACTGCCTTGACCAAGAACTGCTACGCTGTCTCCCAAAACAGAAAGTCCCTTGGTATGGTGTGCAAGATACTTGAGATGATGAGTTTTGTAAGTAAATGATTTTTGACTGAACTGCTTTTAGCTGCAGCTTGGTTTGTTGTCTCAGTCTTCTCTCTATATTGTGGTTTACCACTTAGCCTCAGTACCAGAATAATAACCCAACACAAGCAACACATCAGATATTTCAGTGAGGAACTAAACATACATGTAGATTATATAGCATCTTTCTAAACAGACGACAGGGTGATATATGATGTACATTCTGCTCAAATAATTATAAAATACCCAGCCTCAAAGAAGATTAAAATGCAACACAAAGTAAATATCATATCATTCCAAGAAAGAATATGTCAGCAAAATAACAGTTTTGAGACCTAACTGCCCAATAAGTCTTTAAGGTGAGCAAACTAATACCGCTAGAGATAATAGCATGATGAATGCACAATAATTATGAAGTACCAGATGATGCACTAAAGTTGTTTTTAAAAAAAGGTGGATGCTCCCACATTAAAGTTTTATTATTAACCATTGTCTTTGTAGCATTTGTTATATACACATGTACAAGAATGGCTAATTTTGTTTTATCCCCAATGTATAAAAGCACTGAACTGTCTTCTGTGTCTAGTCTTTTCCTGTTCCAGACAAAGGAACTCAAATAAAATGCAACAAACATGTAACAATGTAGAGCCAATTGAGAACATAGCAGTATTTATAGTAAAAACACAAGGTGTTTCCAGTTAGTTTTATCATTATAGCTGCAGCCTGTCATCCAAAAGTTGTTGTTGTGTCTTTCGGCTTTTCCCAGTTAGGGGTCGCCACAGCGGAACTCTGGTCCACTAATGATTGGCAGTTGATTTTTACATGCCGAGTTGCCGGCCCTGACGCACAACCTTCAATGAAGGTACGCCCATTCACGCATGTCTCCACACAGAAGACACTCTAGCTGAGAATCGAATGGGACAACATCTTGCTGTGAGGCGACAACGCTACCGCAGCACCACCACCGCGGAATCCTCTCATCCAAAAGTACTACATCTTCACTTTCTACTAAAAAAAACTGTACCTCTTTCTACTTCATTTTGCTGTTTGCCATATTTATTACTGCTTGTTGGTAGCCTCACTAAATTCAAAATAAGAAAAGGTGAATACTCCACAACGATCGAAGTAAGCCAGGAGGATTGTCAACTCATATGACTATAAATCCACAAATGTATATGAAAAGAACAACTCACTAAATTGATGACAGTATTCTACTGAATCACTGCTTTATTAGTGCTGTTACTGTTGTGATTTGTGAGCTATTGTTTCAAAGCAATCTACTGATTAACTATATTTCATTGCTATCTACTGCAATTCATTACTGTTTAATTGCATTTTATTGCATTTCTTTGCTGTTTAACTGTATTTCTTCATACTGCAAGTGCTATTCCTTTGACTATGTGTTAATTGTGTGATAATTAATGTGACATTAATTATGTAAGTTTTTTCTTACTCAGTTCTTAACCTTGGAACCTCAAACACCGCAAATAAAACTAGTACAAATACGGACAACAGCAGGCTTGGAACCCGAGAATAATAATTTTTTGGATTTTATTCTTGGTTTTCTAGCCTCCTGTTCATATTTGTATGAGTTCTTAACCTTAAAATTGAGTAGCATAGTCTAAATACAGGTCTGCAGCATCCAGAGCTTCAGCTGCATGGTTTTAAACACTTTTTGAGGTATTCCAGCTACAAGTTAGCTATTTTTTCTGCAAAAAAAATAAAACAAAAATAAGTTCTAAGCTTGTTTCCTGTCTTTCCTGTTACTAGAGTAGTCCAGAGACAGATTTGCTGTAACCAGGACTGTTTTGTAAGTTTCTGAGTTCCCCAGACCTTTCTGCATTAGAAGGAAACCTTCCAGCTTATCAGTTGGAGTGGTAAGCACTAGGTAGCCTATCTACCCATGTCTTTGTGTGTTTATTTGGGTTTGAGTCTGTCTGCCTCAGGCTCCATAATCCCCATGGCTTTCTTTTGGGTTTGCTTGGGTTTGAGTCTGCCTCAGGCTCTGTAATCCCCATGGCTTTCCCTTGTATGTTGTCTGTAGTCTTTTCTGTGTCCCATAGCTGTGTTGTGTGCATCTGCAGTGTGACTGTTCTGCATGTCAGTAATTGTGTGGGTGTTAATTTTCAGTTTTGCTGTAGTGCAGTCTTTATCATGTGTGTGTGTCTCTCTGTGTCTGGGAGTCTGTGTGTCTCTGTCTGTGTGTCTCTGTCTATGTGTCTGTGTCTCTCTGTGTGTCTGTGTCTGGGAGTCTGTGTCTGTGTGTGTCTCTCTGTCTCTGTGTGTGTCTCTCTGTGTCTGGGAGTCTGTGTCTGTGTGTGTGTCTCTCTCTATGTGTCTGTGTGTGTGTGTCTCTCTCTCTCTGTATGTGTGTGTGTGTGTGTGTGTGTGTGTGTGTGTGTGTGTGTGTGTGTGTGTGTGTGTGTGTCTCTCTGTCTCTGTGCATCTCTCTGCATCTCTGTCTTTGTGTACCTCTGTGGGACTGGCTACCTTGATGCGGTACAGAGGCTTGTCATAATGTAACAACATTGCTACTAAATGCTAATCAGTGTGGATGTCTTTGGGGAGTCAGTGTATGTGTCTTTGTGTGCCTCTTTGGGACTGGCTACCTTGATGCGGTACAGAGGCTTGTCGTAATGTATCAACATTGCTACTAAATGCCAGTCAGTGTGGGTGTCTTTGGGGAGTCAGTGTAGGTGTCTTTGTGTACCTCTTTGGGACTGGCTTCCTTGATGCGGTATAGAGGCTTGTCATAATGTAACAACATTGCTACTAAATGCCAGCTGTAGCTCTTTATCTCATGGCACAAAATCTGGACAAAGCCACAGATAATGGGGTTCCAGCCCCAAAGATCTGGGCAAATTTTAAATATTGCTCTTATAAACTTAAAATGTTAGAATAAAAGGTCTTACCATGCATGTTCTGAAGGGTATATGAAGTTAAACTGAAATGCCTGTCATTTAATGAATTCAGTCATCAATGATTTGCCACAAAAAAATCCAGAAAAGTCTAAATTGAGGAATAGACCAAACAAGAGTCACATCTGGACATTCTTTGAAAATCTGGGCAGTTGAGCATGCAGTGAGTGTCTGCATCTGTGAGTGGCAACCTTGCTGTGGTACAGGGGTTTCATAATGTCACATTGGTACTCGATGCCAGTCAGTGTGTGCACCTGTGAGTCGCTACCTTGCTGTGGTACAGGGGTTTATCAGGATTGTAACATTGGCACTAAATGCTAGTCAGTGTGTGCGCACCTGTTAGTAGCTACCTTGCTGTGGTACAGGGGGTTGCCTTAATGCAACATTGGTATTGTCAGTCAATGTGTGCACCTGTGAGTAGCTACCTTGCTGTGGTACAGGGTGTTGTCTTAATGCAACATTGGTATTAAGTGACAGTCAATGTGTGTACCTGTGAGTAGCTACCGTACTGTAGTATAGAAGTTTATTGTAACATAACCTTGGTACTAAATGCCAGTCTGTGGCTTGGCACATCAATTCTTAATGATCTGAATGTAGTGACACTAGTGGTTAAATGGTGCTGGATGAGCTTGACAGGGAAGGAGGTGCAATGGCAATGTGGTCACGCTTGATGTCTTCTTGAGTAGGGCCCCCAACTTGAACCTTGCGGGGGGCCCCCAAAATGATAGCACCGGCCCTGCTGGGGGGTATAAACGTACTTTTGACTCTCAAAGAATTATCATAATTTTTTAATGTAGCTTTTTTAATATTGTTTTTATCATTAAAGAAAATTCCTAAATTCATCTTTCTAATGAATTTTTTTAATTCACATAAAGCATCCACCACACACAAATGGGTATTAGGAATAAATTTCATACCTTTGCATAAGAGCTCAAAATGAGTCTTGTGTATATCCAAACTAGAAAAATTGTAAATGTTGAAATTTTTGTATGTATATCTATAGTCCTCCCTGATAATATCAGAGCACACTGGATCAGTTAATTTCTTTCCCTCCACTGTGTTTTGTCCCACCCACTGTCTCTGCCTGGGTTTCCAAGTTGACCGATGATCTTGTTGGTAAATATTCCGATGTGACTGCCCTTGTTTTAAATCCACCCTCTGAAAATGGGAATTGTATTTCTTATAATCCTCTTGATCTGTCTCATATGGATGATCAGCTTTATTACCTTGTAAGCTACTATTTATATCCTTATAATTATACCAATCATACGCCTTACCATTTTTGTACTGTTCGCTATCCCTTATTAATTTCTTTTGTTTCCTAATACATATATTTTCCACCCACTTGTCTGCCAAATTATATTGTTTCTTATACAACCTCTCCCAGTCTGAAAATAATAAATCACCTGTAATCTTCATATTTAACTCCTCAGTATCATGTATCAACTGACTCAACCTTTCGTCATTGTAGTTAATAAG
>NC_056744.1:244729303-244731803 GCF_019279795.1 Protopterus annectens
AGAGTGGGCCCAGGACTGAGCCCTGTGGGACACCACTTGTGACAGGCTTTGAGTCTGACATGGCGCCAGCAGCTCTGACCCTGTGGGTTCTGTCACTCAGCCAGTTTGCAACCCATCTTGTGATGTATGGGTTGACATTTAAACTGATGAGTTTTTCAATGATACCCGAATGGGGTATTGTATCGAAGGCCTTAGCCAGATCGAGGTAGGCTGTATGGACTGCCTTTCCCTCATCAATGGCTTTGGTGACTGTTTGAAAAAGTCAACCAAGTTTAAAAGGCATGATCTGCCTTTGACAAAGCCAAACTGGGTTGGATCCAAAGTCTGCAAATTCCCTATGTCTTTATTTATGAGGTCCATTATGATCCTCTCCATGGCTTTGCAGATAAGGCTTGTCAAGCTAATGGGCGGTAATTTCCAGGGTCGGTGGAGGCACCGCCTTTGTGAAGTGGTACCACAGTTGCAGTCGCCACTCCTGGAGTGCATTATCCAGAGGTAAGACTTTGATTAAACAGCTGTCCTAGCTGTGGGTTTAATTCCTCATTGAGTTCATGGAGCACACAGCGGGGACACCATCAGGTCCCATGGATGCTGTGTTTTTGCTTTGGAGAGAGCAGTTCTCACTTGGGCGCTGGAGATGTTTGGGGGCTGCAATCGTTTGGTATAGATATCTCTCCTTTTGGGAGGGGAGAAGTTTGCACTGAACCTGTCAGCCAGTATGTTGGCAATGTCTGTAGGATCAGTAATCTTCACATCATTTTGAACTAGCTCTGAGCATATCTGGGAGTTTCCTCCCAGGTTTCTAACTTATAGCTAAAGAAGGCCTTATGATTGTCTTTTGAGTCTTTAGCTATTTTCTCTCGAAATTTGCTTTGGATGATTTTATGAGAGCTCTTAGTTTTTACTTATAGTGATCAAGGGTGTCTTACCTTTTAAGGATTTTGCTCTATCTTGTAGTAGCTTCCTCCTTTTGTTGTAGAGTTTGTTTATGGCTGGGGTCCACCAGACTGGATGCTTGCCTTTGGTACAAAGAGTCTTTGTTTTGCTTGGGATTGCCTTATCCATGCAGTCCTGCAGGTGCTGGTAGAAGGCATTTGTAAGTGATTCAGCGGCTTGAGTACTGTTTTCCATTTCGGGGGCCTTAAAGGAGACCACACTAGTCTTTAGAAGTGTGAAGTCGGCTTTTGAGAAGTTCTTTACTGTGGTCTTTTTATTTCAGGTGGGGGTGGGATGAGGACCTCCAGCGAGATTAGTTTGTGGTCTGATCTCACCAGTGAGGGTACACCTCCGGTGTTGAACATTGTGCTCCCATGTTCGTGATGATGAGATCAAGTATGTTATCTCCTCTTGTGGGGATGGTGACTAGTTGTTCCATGGCATTTGAGTTTATGAATTCCAGGAACTTTTGGGCTAGGGTGTTTGGGCTTGAGTAGTGTTCCCAGTCTATATTAGGGTAATTGAAGTCACCTAGTATGATGGTGTTTGGTGATACATTTATCCCCTCTAGTGTTTTCAGGAAGGCCATGTGAGGTTCCTGAGTTTGTGAGGTGGCCTGTAACATGCTACAATTTGCAGAGCAGTCTTGCCTATGGTTAATTGCACCTGGATGGTCTCCGATGCATCGTCGTTGCCACCAGTCTTGAGGTGTGGGTGTCCTTGATGAATATGGATACCCCCTCCTTTCTTGGTATTGTCAGATTTTGGGGCGGGCATGATATGAGGTAAAACCTGATAGCGCGGGGTGCTCTCAGGAGCCTTGAACCAGGTTTCTGTCACAGCACAGACATCGATGTTCTCCATACTGAGAAGGGCCTCAGTGCGTGCATTTTGAGATTTAGACTTCTGGCATTGAGCAGCATTACCCTTAGTTTTTTTCCTTTTTTGTGTTCTAGGGTGGTATGTTTAGAATTTGAGCCTTGCCTAAAAAAGGCACTATGGGGGTGGCAAGAGCCTTTGCCAATATCCGGAATCCCAGGGGTGACAGGTGCAAGCCGTCCCTTGCGAAGCAGCGTGGCTTGTCCAGCATGTCATCCCAGGCAGACAGACACTGGATCCCCTTTGAATGACACCAGTGTTTAAGCCAATTGTTAAAGCTGATCATCTTATCTCTGTATTGTGGCATCATTCTTGGTGAAGGTAGGATACTGCTCAAGGTCAGGGTCATACCTGTCTGGGCTACATAATCAGAGAGCTCCTCAATGTCTCTTTTCATGTAGTCCAAGGAGGTGCGTCTCAGGTCGTTTACACCAGCGTGGACAATGACTGAATCATATTTGTACCTGCTGTTGAGAGACCTGAGTGCTTGCGTTATGTGGCGGATTCTAGCGCCCGACAGGCAGCTTACTGTGACCTTCTCCTTACTCAGTCTGGTGGCGGGGCGTCAGTGTGTCTGACTATGGAGTCACCAATGACTAGTGTGTCTGGCATTGTGTTTGGCCTTAAGGGCTGTGACTGTTTGACACTCTGACTGTGAGGTCTATGTGTTGCAGGTGTTGTGTTC
>NC_056744.1:244736496-244761823 GCF_019279795.1 Protopterus annectens
CACAATATTACTTAAAATACATGAATTATATATACCATTTAATGTATCGCCCTAAACACTGCAAGTATATGCCTCCAAAAGAATAATACAAATGCTTCCAAAAAACTTGATGAGACCAAATGCTTGTCCATTGCTTGGAGAAGCTAAAATGCATGGGTGTGATGTATCGCCCCAATCACTAATATAATATCATGTGTACAAAGTGCATCCAAATAACACACGAACTTAGAAAATATATGTGAAAAATTGTAGATGTTGAAAAAACACAAAGGAAACAATGTATGAGCATGTTGTATACAAGGGACCATAAAACTATGCTATAACAAAATGCAGAGCGGAGGATATAAAAGTGGAAGATGGTATGTGTATATGGTGACAAATAAAAATGTATACACAACTAACGCAAGAGTCTTCTACTTTTCAAATGGGGTTTCAAAGAGACCACCTCATTTAAACCCCTTCCCCTATGTGCTCCTAACCTTAACATCCAACCAACTTCAGCTTCCTCCGTGATGTTAGTAATGTCCCCTAGCCTATTGGATGTCCTTTGTTGGTATAACACTTGAAATAAGAAAGTGTGATGTACTCCAAACTTTTATGTATTCTTGGCCAGGGCACTATATTCATTACCCCTTGACAAACAATAATTATGATCCCTTATGCGCTCTTGCAATGACCTATCGGTCTTTCCCACATAAAAGCAGAAACACAGTACGCAATGTGCAACATATACAATATGTCTGCTGTTACATTAAGAGTCTACCCTAATATCCCATAATTTACCAGTGTCAGGATGTTTAAAGAAATGAGATTCATCAATATACTGACACTGGGGGCATGTTCCACATTTGTTCGTACGTTGAAGCCCTATACAAGGTGAAATATGTGTAGACTGATGTGAAAAGCCATGACATAAAAGTTTCTTTAAACTTTGCATGTTGCTAAATGTAAAATGAGGTTCAACCCCAACCATATCTTTCACTCGAGTGTCAGCTGTCAAAATATTCCAATGACTGGCTACTGCCCGCATAACTAGATGAACGTTATTGCCATAGGGTATCACAAAAGACTCATGTCTGGGTTTATATAAATCTCTCCGTACTTGTCTTGTATGTTCGGAGAAAAATGGTTGTGCTCTATTTGCCCTAAGTTGATCTATATTGGTTTAAACCTTCCGAGTTTCATTAACGTGATACCCTCGACTAACCAAGCCTTCCTCCAATAGAGACAATTCTCCATGAAAAAGATCCTCTGTACTTGACAACCTGGACAAGCGCATGGCTTGTCCTTTAATAATGTTGGTAAAAATGTGCGGACTGTGCATGCTTTATCTATGTAAATACGATGGCTTATAACATTTTTTGCGATGTACCTTCGTGCAAATACGCCCTCCCTTTTTGTACACATTAACATCTAAATAATTAATACTTTCAAAAGAATATTCCATGGTAAACCTCAAAAAGGTACTAATCTGATTTAGTTTCAGATGGAATTCATTTAGAGATTCAACTGTTCCCTCCCATACAAAAAACAGGTCGTCGACAAATCTCTTAAAAAATCTGATGTGAGTATTGCCAATGATGTGTTTGATTTCAAAGGTGGCCATGACCAAGTTGGCATAACTATTAGCACAACTCGTGCCCATGGCCACCCCTTTGTCCTGTTTGTAACATGTATCACAAAACAAGAATACATTGTTCTCTAAAACTAATTCCATAAGGAGGCACAGGAAATCAACCCTGCATTGATCTAATTTAATGATTTCCATCAAAAAACATTTTACATGCATAAGTCCTTCTTCATTAGGAATACATGTGAACAATGATATAACGTCCATGGTAACAAATAAGACGTTATTAACATGTATTGTTGTTTTCATCCCCATGTACAGATCTTTCAAGAAATGTTCAGTGTCTCTTAGAACATATTCATGCTTGTTCAGGTACTTCTTGAGTTCATTCTCCAAATAAATGGAGATGGGCTCTGTCAGCCACCCTGATCCTGACACAATAGGTCTAAAGTCTGGCCTATATAGATTTTTGTGAATCTTCGGTAGACCTGTAATAATAGGTATAAGAGGGTTCTCCACCAAAAAATATTTAAACAATTCCTCACTGATAAGACCCATGCATTTGCATTCATTTAAACTACGACAAATGTTACTTTGCATAGTATATACATAGTCAATTGGTATCACTCGATAAGAAGGGTTATCAAGTAATTGTAACATTTTCTGGTTGTAGTCTGATCATAGTGAGCGGGACATCAAAAATGTTAAATGTGACATTGAAAACGACTTGTATAAATTTAAAAGACTCAGGGCACAACATTTTCATATGGAGGCATGTCTCAGCAACGGGGTGATACCTTGAGGCTTGCGTATACTTACCATGACTACATATGGTAATATTTATCCTATATTACTTGCAAAATGGCAGCAAATTAACCTGCGTGCTAGCAGAGAATACATACAATTGTTGTAAGATTTTTTTAAACCAACGGAAAATGAATTGAAAGAATATATATATATATATATATATATATATATATATATATATATATATATATATATATACACATATATATATATATATATATATATATATATATATATATACACATATATTTATACACACACATACATATGGATTCACTAGACAATCTCAAAATACTGAAATCTTGAATTTCAGTATTTTGAGACTAAATAGTCGAAATTCCACATAACTGAAAAACCACAACTGAGAAAACCAAAATCGCGACCATACACACACACACCCCCACACAAACACACATACACCTACCTGACTACACTACAAAAACAACACAACACACACAAACAACCTAACATATAAATACACCTACCCTACCTATAAGCAGGGGCCAAGCCCCCCTGTGCCCCCCACAACCCCCCTACTTATATATACCAAGTCCGAGGCCGCACTAAACACACAAAACCCACCACTACACACACTCACACACACTAAAATCCCCACCCAATACCCTTATGTAAACACCACTTACCTGAATCCACAGCTAAAGCCCAAAACCACACATCACGAACGTGGCACCATGACAGCGGATTCAACATTTCCGCATTCGAGACAGTGCAATTTCGTATAACTGCACTTTTGACTATTCAGTCTCAAAATAGTGAAATTCAAGATTTCAGTATTTCGAGATTGTCTAGTGAACCCATATATATATATATATATATATATATATATATATATATATATATATATATATATGCCACATAATGATAAATAAGGGTAATCATGTCTGATGGGGATAGGGACAGACAGACAGGTATACACAGCTGTCTGTATGCACAAAGATATATTCACATCTCAGTTCTTTAGGCAGATGAGACATCAGACATGGGCTGAAATTAGCTAAGTGTAGGAGCATGCCCAGTGTGACCATTAGTACTTTGATGATGATTCCAGGCCAGACCTACCTGTACTCCAGTCTGAGATTTTGTGTTCTACAGCCAATTGCTACTGCACCTGATTCAGCATTCCAGCACCTCCCTGATATAATGCCCAAGAGATTCCTCAGCTATATGCTGACCGTAATACATGACTCATACCTAAGGTATGTACAGATTGTATTAGACTGTACAGGGTTTTGCATCATATGTCTGGTACATTTTACACAGCAATGTGAATTTCTGGTACATCAGTAACAAATCATTGTAGATTGGCTTAGGAACATCTGACAGACATTTGAGTTACTGACACCATACACAGCATGGAACCCATGATACTGCATGACCTGTTATTCTCTGCACTTTTTACATTTGTCTGGCCACTAGCTCATCCTTCTTAGATGTGGGCCTTTGTCCTGCTCTTTTTCTTGGGCTTGTCCATATTTCCTGCTCTATGTAGTTGTAGGTATGCTGTGACTGGGGTTTAAGATGTAACACCACACACAGCGTTACAGACTTCACACCTCTGAATGCACCTGTTTTGCAGGATGTCCAGCATTCTGCCCCATATTTCTGCTCTGGTCCTCAGACAGTTTGTGCTGTTTTGGTGCTATACTGCTACATGGTTCCCACTGACGTGTTGCAAGTACTGGCACAGTTACAAAATGGCCTTTATGCCCTGCTGCTACGGTGACTTGTTACAACCTGCTGTAATAATAGCCACCATCTAGGTTACTCAGAGCTGTGTAATGTCCATATTTGTGG
Source organism: Protopterus annectens (assembly GCF_019279795.1). Taxonomy (NCBI): domain Eukaryota; kingdom Metazoa; phylum Chordata; order Ceratodontiformes; family Protopteridae; genus Protopterus; species Protopterus annectens. The sequence goes on from NC_056744.1 coordinate 244,740,689, forward strand.
CCCCCTGTCCCTCCATTATCTCTGGCTTTGTTCAGCTTTCTTGCAATAAGAAATAGTACCATATGGACAGTCTGTGGGACATCTTACCATAGGTGTACCTCACATGCAAAATAGTAGGTGCAGCCAGTCTCAAACTCATGAACACCATAAACCATGGTAATGTACTTAGCCCACTAAGCCACAACAGCCACCAGATAGTGCAGTTTAATTTCTAACACTATTAACAGCATACATACATATCACTTTGACCCTTGCATAATGTGGAAGTGGAACATGTCACCAGGTTGATTGGGACAGTCCTGGGATTCTAGGGTCTGCTGCTATAACCTTGCAAACATACTGTTACTGGAGTTGTATGGGAACATGGCTGTGCTAGGGGTAGGGGATCCTACCATTGACAGTCATGCATCTGTTCTATGCCCGCTCTGTTTGTCATTTCCCTTTCATACTGTAGTGGGTTTAGCTGCATTGTGGTCTAATGCATACTATGGGGTGGCTAGTATTGGACAGAGTTCCTGTTGTCCCACATAGGTTCATAGGTGTGTACTACGCTAATGACCACAAGGGCCTTTTTAAACCTAGCCATGTACCCCAAATCTCTAATGAGTTCTGATACCCTTAATAAATGTGAGCATGGGCCTGGGAGAACTATTTACAGGTTACCTGTTTGCATCAGAGACATAGGTGCCAAACCAGAGATGGATTTCCAGTTTTCCATCCCATTGTCCAAGTTGCACTTGAACTGGATTAGGGAGGAACTCTGCTTCACATGGATGGGAAGCCTGTTGCATAGCTGTCAGTTGTCTGTAGGTAGTCCGGTAGTCCACTATATTTCCTTGCATACATGCACCTGGTTGATACATATGCTAGCATATTCTAGTAACCCAGACATTTGTTGTAAAGGAGAGTGAATTACCTTGTGAATGCAGTGGTTGAGATAACAGTGCTTCGGGGCTGACTCTGTCAGAGGCATGCAGTACACAGCCAATACATGGTAAGCTACAGGTTGTGTGGTGTGGCTGGCATCCTTTTTACTATGTATGTGAGCCAGAGTGAGATGTCAGTCCCTAGGACCCTAGGTTGTCAGTGCATGTGCTATGTGTTGCCTCTTTACCAAGGCCAGGGCATACTGGGCACACGTACGTCTGCCTACAGGGACAGGCTCAAGGGGTTACTCCTTCAAGTCCCCCTGTGGGTGTGGCTGTGGGGATCTTGTCACTGGTGGGGACTGTGTGTCCCTGCCCTGTGAAGATCCTGCTGCAGCTGTTTCCACAGGATCATATTGTGTAGCATGGCACATACTGTGAGCATCTGTGCACATGTGGCTGGAGAGTACTGCAGGGCTCCACCAGATATACTGAGGCAGTGGAACCATGACTTGAGCAGCCCAAACACATGCTCTATGATGTTCCTAGTTTGTGCGTGTGCCTCATTATGGCATTCTTCGGTAGGTGTGTGTGCATTTCTGATGACTGCCATCATCTACAGTTCCAGTGCGTAGCCAGCATCCCCAAGTAGATGACCATATGTGATGTTCCCCCCTGGCAAATGTCTGGTACAGCTGTGATGTATGCCAGATATGGGAGCCGTGGTAACTGACAGGGCTGCCTACACACACATTCATGATAATGCCCTGGGCATTGCACATGACCTGGCAGTTGATGGAGTGATACCCCTTGTGGTTGACAGAGACTCTACCCTCCTCACCAGGTGGTGTTTTGATGTGTACATGAGTGCAGTCTATAGCACCCAGTACCTCAGGGTAGCGTGCTACATTGGTAGAAGAGACACATACTGCTGGCCCTCTCCTCAGGGGTGTGGGGTACATAAATGTGCTCACTGGCATGGGTTTGCATGGCAGCCAGGAACTGGTGGAGTACCCTGGATGCAGATGCCTGTAAGACCCCCATCATGACTCCAGCTGATTTTTGAAATGTACCTGTAGCTAGTATTCTAAGGGCTACATATACCTTTGTTCCCACTGGGAATGGGTTCCTCTCTGTTGACTCTGGGTCTGAGTTGAGGGTAGCAGAGGTTGGTGAGTTCTTGTGGTATGTCCCTGTCCACCCTGTAGTGCTCTACAGCCTCCAGCTTATGTAGTTCCTGGAAGGTTACCCTAGGCCTGAACACTCTTCTTCTCAGTCTAGGCCTATTATCAGCAGCAGCATCAACACTGACCTCAGCCTCTAGCACATGCAGACATATCAGAGCAGCAGCAGCCCCTAGCATTTTGTCAGTTAAAATTCTCAAGTGTGTACTTTAATGGTGCAGAGTATGTGGGAAAAATCAGATTGAAGGGTGTATGCATACTTTATACTGGTGTGCTGCAGATGCAGCCAGTGTGATTGGCTGACTATGACACAGTCCACCTGCCAGGTTTATCATTGAAGAGTTTGAATGGCCCAGTGTCATTGGAATAGGGCTTATTAGTCATTTATACATGATTGGCTTTCCCAGGATATTTCCCCTTTTCTTTTTTAAATCCTTTCACTGCTAAGCACTGCAGTGTGGTGTGTAAACCAGTGGCACTAGTATAAAAAGCTCTCAGCAGTCTAGATGTACCCCCATGCACAGGCACACTCACCTTAGCTTAACCCAGTTAAAACATGCATCCCGCAGATAAACAAAGCTTAGCAGCACTAGACACACAACCCTGCTTCAGCTGAGCAGCATGCAAACGGGCACCACTGAGCTCCAATCTGCTTAAACTTATAGTGACACACCCCCCTTTTATGTCAGGCAGCTGTACTGTGGACACCAACAGGGTTCTGGGATTACACAGGTTTTATCTGCGGACACAGTGGCCTATTTTTGCTATTCAGTAATCCCAGCTCATTTGCATACAGATCCTTGTATATACCCTGGACACTTCACTATTCCAGGGCCTGCCTCCTTAGCAACCACTGAAACCTACCATTGTACGTACTGCATGCAGGGCACTATAATGCATTATTTTTACAGATGTCTTATTTTTATTTTTGCAACATTTAATGATTTTTTTTTGCATAACGGCATGTTTGCGTATTGCTGCACACCGTGCAAATATAATATGTGTATTAAAAATTATTTTATATTAATTTGCTTTAGTTGTTCGCCTCACTGGGCATAGTTTTGGACATATTACTGGCACTGACATTTCCAACCTTCTAATTGAGCTTTTACAGCCCCTGTTCAATTTTTACATTTCTGTACACGGTTATTTTACGTGTACACTTATGACACCAACACAGCTTCTCCACGGATACCTTTTTGCTTACTGGATTGCAAATAATCTTCATTTGCATGTATTTCACCTGCTTATGAGGTGAGTTGCATGCCACTGTCATTTCTGTGTCCGCACGCTCATGCATGCTCCTCTGCTCAGATTACTGGATCGCCCATAGGCTTTATTGAATTCACCCTTATGTCAATTCTTCTTCTTTCAGCTTTTTCCGGTTAGAGGTCGCCACAGTGGATCACCTGTCTGCTCATAATTGGCAGTGGAGTTTTACAGTGTCAAGTTTCCATCCCAGCACCCAACCTTCCACAGAAGGCACACACACACACACACACACACACACACACACACACACACACACACACACACACACACACACAAACACACGCACACGCACACACACACAGTCATGCCTAGGGCCAATTTAGAGTATCCAATCCACCTACAGCATGTCTTTGGGATGTGGGAGGAAACTGGAGCAACCAGAGGAAACCCACGTGACCACAGGGAGGACATGCAGACTCCACACAGAAGGCACTCCAGCCGAGGATTTAACCAGAGAACCTCTTGCTGTGAGACAACAATGATAACCGCTGCACCACCACGGCTTCCCAATTCACCCTTATGTCAATATGGTTTGTTTTCATTTATATAAATGTATGATTGCCCTATGCCATAAGTGATAATTTAATAAAGAGATTTCTTATTTAAAAAACAGTAATTTCATCCCTTCTTAATATTCTAACAAATGTTCAACATATTTCTGACAAATTTTCAACAGAACTGTGTTTATTCTATTATTTATGCTGACTGTACTAATATTCCTGCACTGCTATCTATTTAACACAAAAATATATGGCACCTTTTTGTCTTCGATACATTGCTACTTTCACTTTTTTACTCTATGAATGCTACTTTGCCTATATTAATCTTTAAACATTACTGGTATACTTGAATTTACAACTTGTAGCACATTTACTGGAATCAATTTCCTTAAAATACCTACAGTTTATTTACAGTGAAGAAACCTAAACAAAGTTAATTTCACACATGAAATATAAAACAAGCAACTTTTGTTTTAATCTATGTCTGGTTATATACAGCCCAGGTCCATTTAAAGTCTTACCATTAAGTGTAAAATTTCGTACAGTTCACAACCTGGTTACAGCAGCCCTGGTCAATCTGGCCTAAATGCATCTGCTGTTTGACTCATGATACTTCCTTAGGTAACTCCATAGCTAAGTTTCTGGTATTCATTGAGCAAAACCACAGCTTAACTCCTGGTACTATGTGAGTAAACCCATTTGTAGGCTTTCAGTACTCAGTACTCCGTAACTTCTTCCAGTCAGTTCCCTGAAGAACTCCACTCTTAGATCACAAAATTATTTTCTATGAGTTATCAGTGACTCTAATGTTGTTGGCTTTCAGCCATTCTTTTAATCACAATTTTTCTGGTGGTCCACATTAACTATGCTGTCTTCCATGCTTTTATTACTGTAATGCTGTCTGTAGACATCATCCGTAGTTTCTACCAAACCATATGGTATAAATATACTACATTAAAACAGCATTTCTGATATCCAAAATGGCCACTGCGCCATAGTGACCCCCCCCCCCCAGCACAGACCTCCCAGTCTTGTATTTAATGAAATGGTCATCTGAAAGAGACAACCTATTCATATTCCTTTGACTATTTCCAGGCTTAAGTCTGATGGTGAAATTAAATGGTTGCAGCATCAAAATCCACATATAGAACTTGTTGTTTTATCTTCATTCATTTTATAACCCCCCCATGAGATGTCTTTTTTTGGTTCCGTCAGGTACACAATAATATCAACTGCAAATGAAGCCAACTTTTCGTGAATTCCATACCAACTATATGCTTGAACTACTGAGTCCCTTGTTTTTGTTGCTAGTGGCTCTAAATATAACAAAAATAACAGAGAAAAGAGGACACCTCTGCCTGGTTCTTCTGTTCAGGCACAAAATATTAGAGATGAACCTTCCCACTCTGAGTTTTGCCTCCAATCCCTCATATATCTTCCTAATTAACCTTATTACTGTATCAGGAATTGCATATGCTTCAACTGCCATCGTCAAAAAATTCCAGCTTATTCTGTCTAATGCTTTCTCAGCATCAAGACACAACCACAACAACAGCAACAACAGCAACAACAGTATTTTTTTACATTCTGAATCCCTCTGGATCATTGTTGGTCTATTAACGTTGTCAAATGTTTGCCTCCTATCCACAAAACCAAAAAGATCTATATCTTTCAAATTTGACAGTAACTTTGCCATTCTTTTAGCCATTATAGACAACTTTATAATTATGGCTTAAAATTGAAATGAGCCTATATGAAACTGGATCTGATGGGTCTTTACTGTCTTTTATAGCCACCACAGCTTTTTTTCCAGGATGTTGGTTTGCCCCTTAAACAAACCCTGCCAGATCATTATAACTTTCTTCCCTCTTAGATTCCAAACTTCCATTGGAATACCATCTGTTCCTGGAGAATTTCCAGCAGATTGGTTATACATAGGAGGAGATGAGATAAAAAAAATGGTCTTAACTGTTAATTGTTAAGCCTCACCTATCTCTAACCTTGTCATATTTAAGTCTTCCATAAATATTTCATTTGTGCTTTTTCTTGCTCTCTCCATTTCTCTGCTTTATACAATTTTTCATAAAATCTCCAAAATATCTCTGATACCTCTACTGGATCTCTGGTTATTTTTCTTGTTACAGGCTCCGTAAGTTTAGTAAGAACCCTGTGTACTTTCTGTTGCCTATACTGTTGTGCAACAAGTTGTTGTGCTCTGGAGTTATTATAAAAAAAATAAAACAAAAAAAAAACAGTTGTTTAACAGCAATCTTTCTAAAGTCATGGATATTATCCAGGCATTCCCTTAATTTCTCTTTAGCAGTCTGCAGATGTGCCTCCTCTTGTTCTGTAACATTCCCCTTATTACGTAATTATTCAATCTTTGCTGCCTCTCTGAATAATTCTTGTTACTTCTTAGCCATGTATCTTTGTGTTTTATTTCTACATTGTTTTTAAAGTCCATTTTCATTTTACCCCACTCACTTGCTACAACTTTTGGAGTATTTTCTATCATTCCTAATACCTCCCCCAAAAATTCCACTACATGTTCATCAAATTCCTCTCTTTAACAGGTAGATGAATAATTGCCAGTGTCTTGTCTTTACTTCATTAACCTGCATTTGTATCTTAGTAATTATTGGGACATGATCTGAAACAGTTTTTGGATGTGTGTCAAAGTTCTTAGTTAAATGCACATGCTCCTAAGAAATATAACTTCTCTCTAGTCTAGCCCAATTATTGTGTCTTTGGGAAGAATATGTAAATTCTCTTTCTATGAGTGCCTACTACTTAATTCACATCTTCCATACCAAATATTTTCATAAATTTCTTTAGAAATCTATTGCTTTGTTATATTTTTCCTTTTAGTCTTCACAGATATAGCCTCATTCTTGCATATCAAATTCCAGTCCCCACCTATAAATAATACTCCCTGCTGAATGCTGAGTACTTCTCCCAACATTTTTGTTCCATAGTAGAAGTTTTAGGTGGAATAAAAATACATGCCAGTGTTATCCACATCCATTAGTAGCCCCTTACTACTACAGGTCTTCCATTTCTATATTTTTTCTTCTTCTATCACTATTAGAGCTCCTCTAGCAATTAAAAGAAGTACTGCTTTTTGCCTTTGTCCCTGACATTCTGTTGAATATCCATCCCGAAATCCTTTCTTTATCAAATTAAAATGCTCATTTCCTAAAATGCATATGTCCTATGACACTGTTATCAGCCTTCTGCATTTCTTAATATAATTAAATAGTCTTTCCTTTTTGTCTATACCTGTGAGACCCTTCAGATTCTAAGATAATATGGAAGGTGTCAGCATTATGATAAAAAGTACTTCTTCCCATCTGTTAATATTTGACATTTCTAAACGCATATTTCCAGTTCTTGTGATACACACACCCTCTAATGTTTGGCAGGTTGATCCTTTATACAGTTTTTCCTGTCATCGATGTTGGAACCTAAGTCACATTTTACAAGACTTTTTATTTTAATAAAAACCCTCAAAAACATACCTCCAGAACACCCCTGTATCAGGTTAATTTTATATAAATACACAAAACTATGTATGTGTATCTAGCTATCTATGTGTGTGTGTGTGTGTGTGTGTGTGTGTGTGTATGTGTGTGTGTGTGTGTGTGTGTGTGTGTGTGTGTGTGTGTGTGTGTGTGTGTGTATGTGTGTGTGTGTTTAAATAATGACATTTAAACATCCTAATAGGAGCAATTGCATCAAATTGACAGCTTCAAACACAGGCCTTAAATAACCTAAAGTAAACCTAAGATGCATGTTACTGCCTGACCTTCTTCCCTTCCCAGATGTGAAAAACACCTTTCATGCTTTCACAAAACATTATATTTTAGCACTGAAGAAACCAATGCTTTGGCTATCTTGTATTCCCCTATTATCAGTTTGACTGCATGGTAATGTAAGAGAAAAACATGTAGCCATCAACTTTAGGCTCCTACAGACAAGCTGAAACTTTTTGCTAAATGAAAACTTTCAAGTATATTGAGTGTTCTCTTATATAGTTGATTTCATTTAAAAAAAGAAGTTATGTTCTTACCATAATGTTCCAACTGTGTTATTCATCTTCATTCATTCATTACTGATGGGTGTTGGTTCCACCCTTGGAACCAAGTCAGCCTTATAACAAGCTCGTGCCAGCCAAAAAACTCTCAAGCTAAGCTTTTACCCACAATGCCCTTCTCCTAGTTATCTCAGATCGAGTTTGCCCATAATAAGTAAAGCAGAGACTTTCTCTGAGCAGAAACCCTAAAGTAGGAATAGGACCCAATCCAATCCTCCAGGAGCCTCTAGAGGGGGAAGGTGGTGGGACGTAATGAATGAATGAAGATGAACAACACAGAACGTTATGGTAAGAACATAAATTCTTTATCTGATGTTGTTAATCTTCATTCATTCCTTACTGATGGGACAGAGTCCCTAGCTACCCTTAGTCCTGAGAGGCCCTTATGGAAAGATGTTCCTGAGTACCACTGAACCAAAGGATGCTCTCCCCCTGGAGACCAAATCCAGTTTGTAATGCGTGATAAAGGTATGAGCGGTAGCCGAAGTTGCAGCTGCACAAATATCATCCAATGAAGCTCTTGCATGAAAAGCAACAGACATTGCTACTGAGCTGGTGGAGTGTGCCCTGACTTTGCATGGTAGAAAGGCATTATTTCATTGGTAAATTAAGGATAAACAGTTTCTCAACCACTTGGATAAGGTTACTTTTGAGACACAGTTTCCCAATTTCGGGCCTGAATAGGTCACAAAAAGCTGTTCTGTTTTACATAATGACTTATTTCTGTTTGGGTAAAAATGTAATTGCCTATGCACATCCCGCAAATTAAGGCAATATTCACCTTTGTTTGAGTAGTTGGGGAAAAAAAGACTGGTAAGTCAACTGTTTGGTTAATTGTCAATTCTGAAATAACTTTGGGCAGGAAGGAAGGGTTAGTCCGGAAAGATACTCTATCCTTATGAAATACCATATAAAGATGTTTTATACACAAGGCCTGAAGCTCAGAAATGCATCTGGCTGAAGTTACAGCTATCAAAAATAGTGATTTCCAGGACAGGAACTTTAAGTCGCAGGTACAAGTAGGTTCAAAAGGCAGTTGTGTCAGGGACTGTAGTACAAATGTTAAATTCCAAGGTTCAATGGGTTCTCTGAAAGGTGGTCTAAAATGCGAGACCCCTTTTAAAAAAGTTTTGCAGAGTTGATGAGAGATTAGTGATGAGTCTTGGAATCCATTATGGAAATTAACTGAACCAAGGCAAAAGACACAGCGTTCGATAATGACCAAACCAACCAACACAAGAACGCTGTGTTCCTATGTGTCTTGAGACGCCAACCTGGTCTTCACAAACACGCCGAGCAAGGTGTATTGAAAATGTAAAAAACTTTTATTCCATAAAGCATGAATACAGGTTAAGCGCTTTCACTCGCCAGATGTGAGCTTCATCAGAACTGTTTAAAAAAGTAATTAATGTAACTTATATAACCCTTTTGGCACCAAAATACTACTGACATAAAATTTTAAAGCTACATACATATAATAATAAAACTAATTTTATATAAAATGAGTACGTAAAATCACCATATCACATTTGATGGATCAAGTCTACATCAGCTACTGTAAAATATGCAGTTGAAAATTTGGCATAAAATTTACTATGTTAATATAATATTTACAATATTTACATTGCATTTGAATCTGTCTACGTGAATAATAATGCATGCTTAATAGTGACAAAATCATTTAAGCCAGGTGTAGTGGAGGCATCAGTGTATAATTGCCACCAAATTTCCTTATAGGATAATAATCCTTTCAAATCCCCCCCTCTAGGCTCAACTACCAAACTATCTAAGATAGCAAATTTAAATGTATGGGTGTCACCATATTGTTTGATGTGTTTGTATAAGGCATTCTTCTCGTCTCTTGTTTTAATACTGTATTGATGTGCATATATACGTTTGTTTAATTTTCTTTCCGTCTTGCCTATATAGAATCCTGAACATACAGTACACTTTGCCAAGTAAACCACAAATCTAGTATTACAATTACCATGTGCAAATTTTATAAAAGACTTATGTAAATTTTCCAAGGTGATACTGCTTTCTTCAAGAATAGCGTAACATTGTTTGCAGTTTCCACACTTGGTTGTTTTTCTATTATTCAACTGTCTAGTAATTACACTACTTTCTAAATACCTTTTTTTATTCCATCCCATTTTGTAAACAAAAACTGGTTGGGATCCTAAAATTTTAACTATATCTTGATCAATCATTATAACTTTCCAATTATTAATTATGATCCCCTTAATTTTGCCATTTGATGGGCCATATTCCAAAACGCACGCTCTTCTATACTCAGTAATTGCAGACATGTTGTCATGTGTCTGCTCACCTCTATTATTATGGGGATTATTTTTATCATGCTTAAGTCCTAACAAGGGCATATATTTTTCCCCCATTCTTTTATAACCTTGTCACTTGTACAATTCATCATGTTAAGATCATAACCTCTATCTCTAAAAAGGGACATAATGAAATGAACTTCTTCCAACATCTCAGAATAAGTGGAAGTCATATGTATTGCCCTAATAATCTGGCCCTTAAAAATGTTAACAAATAAATTCCTTGGATGATTACTGGTAAACTCAATATAGTTATTAGAAAACGTGTGTTTCCTAAACAATCTAGATTTAAAGCAGTTGTCACCTTTAGAAACATATGTATCTAAATATGGAAGTCCTTTCATATTGGTTGAATACGTAAATTTCAAATATGTACTGCTAGAATTTGAAAACTTAATAAATTTATCTAATACTACGTTATTACCATCCCATAATATATAAATATCGTCCAAATATCGGGAGTAATACCCAACATGTTTAAAAAACTCACTAGTAAACAATGTACTCTCCTCCCACTCAAGCATAACTAAATTTGTGTAAATCGGAGCACACGCTGCTCCCATGGCTACGCCATTGGTTTGCCTGAAAAATTCCCCCTCATATTCAATATAATTGTTCTCTAATACCATGGACATTAATTCAGTAATAAAACATACTTTGTCCCAATCATACCCACTGTATTTTCTAACACTGTAGGCAAAAGCCTGTAATCCAGCTTCTTTGGGAATACTTGAGAAGAGATCTATAACATCCACTGTGACAAACATAAGATCTAATTGCCACAAACTAACCGGATAGTTTCTCAAAAACTCCCACGAATCCTTAACTAAAAGTGGAATTTTTTCATATATATGTTTTAGAAATCTATCTATAGCTGTACCAAGTGGAAAAATTTTAGATCTACTTCCAGATATTACTGGTCTAAAAGGTGGATTGTCTATACATTTGTGAACTTTGGGTATTCCTACAATGGAGGCCAATATGGGATATTCAACCCTTAAATAATTGTAAATGTCCTTGGTAAGTCTTTGATCAATAAGAAATTCTTCAATATGCAAATCAATGTGACGGTACGCAATATTTATTCATTAAGTGAGACAATTTCATAATTGCCTGAATTATATAAAAGTTGATGTATTCTAGACATATATTCTGTGTTGTCATAAATGACAACCCCACCCCCTTTATCGGGTTGCATGATTCTAATGCTCTTGTCTTTTCTAAGATCTTGAAGCAATTGATATTCCTCTACAGGCAAATTATGATATGTTTGGGTCCCTTTAACATGACTGTGTAACTGATAAATTTGTCTAGAAACAGATTTGTCAAAAACAGAAATAAGTGGATGCATGTGTGGCATATATGTACTTTTCTTCTTTAAAGTGCATTGTTCACCATCTTTAATACACTGAGTGTTTTTATTATTAAAAGTTATAGCTAAATTTAATTTCCTAATGTACTTCTTGAATTCAATTAGGCTATCTACCAATCTAAAGCTCGCGTTTGGCGAGTGAAAGCGCTTAACTTGTATTCATGCTTTATAGAATAAAAGTTTTTTACATTTTCAATACACCTTGCTCGGCGTGTTTGTGAAGACCAGGTTGGCGTCTCAAGACACATTATGGAAATTAAGAGACAGCAGCCAGGTGTACTCGGATGGTTGAAGCTGCTGATCCTGAATGAAGAAGAGTTGAAAGGTAATCCAAAACTACACTAACAGAGGCTGTAGATGGGTCTAGTTGTCTTTGTTGGGACCAGATAAAGAATCTCTTCCACTTTCTGAGAGATTTTCCTGGTGGATGGTTTATGTGAAGCCAGAAGAATATTACGTACAGGGGAGGTAAGGTTATTCTGCCTGGCAATTACTGGAACTGTTGAAACCAAGCTGTCTGCTTGAGACTGAATATGTTTGGGTGAGTCAACCCTTGTTGGTCAATTCTGGAGTTGGATCCAGAATCCAAGATCAATATAGTAGGTGAGGCCAGAGGAAGGGAAACCAAATTTGTTGTGGCCAGTAAGGTGCAATGAGGATTATCCTGCTTCTCAGACGAAGGGCTTTCTTTAACACTTGAGGAATCAGGGGAAGGGGAGGGAAAGCATACAGAAGTCCTGTGGGCCAATCGTGTATCAGAACGTCGCTCGGGGACTACCCCTGCAGGGGAATTAGGGCAAAGTAGCTGTTGCATTTGTGATTTGCTGGAGAGGTGAAGAGGTCGCAGCAAGCCTAGCCCCAGCAGCTGAAGAACTTTGCCACAATAATTGGATTGATGGACCACTCGTGAGGCAGTAAAATACATCTGCTCAGTTTGCCTGCAAGCACATTGGAACTCCTGGGAATATGCATTGCAATCAGAAATTGGCTGGAAGCTAATGCCTATTGGCAAATTCTTATGACCTCTCGATGCAAGGGTAGTACTTGGTTCCCCCTTGTTTGTTGATGTACCAGACTAAAAATCTAATTGCCAAGACCCTGGAAGAAAACACAATGAAGCTTACGGACAGGACGACTTTGTCAGACCTTGTAGTCTTTGATTTAACAGTGTAGTCCACAGAAATTCATAGGATAAAAACGCCAAGGAACAAAGCTTTTCAGCCATTTAAATAGTTTAATTCAAGCATTCGCTTCAAAGAAAAAAAACAGTGAAATCACACTAACGCTCCATATGAAAGTACGTTTTCGTTTCAAAAACTTCCTAAGATGTGGGCTGGTAACTACATCAGTGCATATATACATATATATATATATATATATATATATATATATATATATATATATATATATATATATACACACACACACACACACACACACACATCAATTAACATTTAAAACCACCAATCTCATGTTGCATAGTAAATGAGGCATAATTGAATATTATGTCATGAAACATTTAAAACACATTCTAAATGGATTATTTCTAGCCTAAAAAGTACTGTTGACCTAATTATACTAATGATGGCAATCAAATATCATATCAGTTGTCTAAAAGTTTGCAAACTCTCTGATACAGTGACTGAAGGATGGATTGAAATGCTTGCAATGCCAGAAGCACTGCCCTCAGTTCTAGGACACTGACCTGCAGGTTAGCCTCTATGTCTGACCAAGTACCATGGACTATCTTCCCTTGGTAAAGCCCTCCCACCCCACCAGGGAAACATCCATGGTCACTGTGGCCCTGGGATGTTGTGGGCAAAATGAGCAACTCCATAGATGTTCATCTGGCTTCATCCACCACATTAAATCTTGTTTGCATTGTTAAGTTATCCATATTTGAAAAGACAAGGGATGGTGCAAGGGGTGCCACTGAGTTAGAAGGAGCCACTGGAGAATTCTCATGTGAAGTCTTGCTAGGGGCATATGGTGATTGATGTTGTCATGGAACCCAGGAGTTGGAGAACTGCCCGAGCTGATGCTAGGTTTTGACCAAGTATCACTCGGATTTGGGATCTTATCCTGTATAATCTGTGGTCCGGAAGAGACTAGGCAAGCGTGTGTATTGAAGTTTGCTCCTATAAATTCCAAGGTTTGACAGGGAATCAAATTGCATTTTCCCCAGTTTATAGAAATTTCCATGAATTTTGCTAGTTTAAGAGTGCAGTCTAGAGCTATCTCCAGTAGACGCTTGGTGGGGGTGGTGAGGAGCCAGTCGTCTAGATATGGAAACACCCAGAATCCTTGTAGTCTTAAGTGAGCTGTTGCCACTGCCATACACTTGGTGTACACTTTGGGGGGCTGTAGAGAATCTGAATAGCCACATACAGAATTGAAAATGATTGGCTCTTAGGCAGAAGCAAAGAAATCTTCTGGAGCATTTGTTCATTTTTATGTGGTAATATGCATCCTGAAGATCTACTGAGCACATCCAATCATCTTTCTCCAAAAGTGGAAGGATAGACTGAACTGTGACCATCTGGAATTTTTTTTGTTTGACAAATTTGTTCAGGATGCTGAGCTCCAGAATTGGTCTCCAGTCCCCTGTTTTCTTTGCCAGTAAAGAATCTTGAGTAGAATTCAGATCCTATCTGGTCTGGTGGGACTGTTTGGATGACTATTTTTGAAGCAGCTTTTGAATTTCCTGCGCTGCTGATTCCCTTTGACTGGGTGGGATGTTGGGAATTGATCTTGGTGACTATGGGTAAAGATTGAACAGGACATGATATCCACTGGTTATGATCTGTTGCACCCATAAATCTGTTATTGTTAGCCAGGCAAAATGGTGCAAGGAGAAACGTCCCCGACTGCTTCTAGAGGAAGACAATTGGTCCACTCCTCAGGATTGCTGGTAGGGTTGCCCAGAGAATGAATCTCTGGACCCCTGGTTATGTGGACCCCCTCTGCCCCTATGGGGACACCTTCCAGATGAGATACCCCCTCTGCCCCAGAGTATACTCGCCACGTGTGTCATGGAAAGGACCCTGCGATTTCTTGTGTCACATCTTCCCGCTCCTCTGGCTCCTAGAGTAGAGATGCTGAGGGGGTGGGAAAAATGTACTCCCATGGCAGACAGGGTCTTGCTGTCCTTCTCACACCTGGCCAATATGTTTTCCACTATCGAGCAGAAGAGGGAAGAAGCTTCCACTGGAGTGTTCAGAAAGGAAAACGAAGTGGTCCGCAAAGTCACAGAGGCGCAACCAGGTGTGGCATCTCATAACAACACCTGAACCCACAGCTCTAGCCACTCATTCAGTGTCGTGGGAAATCAAACACATGGAGGAGTTGTATATGGATTCCAGGGTAGCAAGCTGTGAGGTAACCTAGTAGCGCAGCCCATCAGAAACTGCTCCTACTAAGGTTTTGGCGAGTTCGGAGACTGGGTCTCTCTGAAGCCTGGTGAAGTGTGCCAAATAATTCAAAGACCTAACAGCAAAGGTTGATGATGCAAAGACTCACTTCCCTAATCTGTCCACCACCCAAGACTTCCTGTTTGGAGGGTAGACAGTCTGGCTTTCCTCAGCAAGCTCCTTTTTGTGGCAGCTGCCACCACCATTGTGTCTACTGGAAGACCCTTGGACTAGTGAGGGTTATGTTCGAGATGGGATAGAATCTTGTCTAGTCTCTGTGGAGTTGGTTCAATAGTATCAGGACTCTTCCATGTGCACTGAACAATGAGCTGAGCCAGCTCATCTGCAGGCAGGGTCACCCAGGAAGTAGAAGGTGGAGCATGAAAAGCCTGTAGGAACACGGTCTCATCAGAGGAGGGGTTGGTGGACTTCCAGTCACCTCTCTGTTTCAGTATCTCAAGGACGTTTCCAAAAGAGACATCATCAGGGGGCGACCGTGGGGGACCCCTCCCCTTCATCATAGTCCTTGCCCTCGGTGAGAGACTCCTCAGTGGAGTCCATGTGCTTCCTCTTGCATGTCCTTGTGCATGGTACCTCTTCAGCAGGGGCTTCTTAAGGGGACTCTAAAGAAGGGGCACCCTGTGGTAGGTTATCCTAAGGCTCTTGTGCTAGATGTTCCAAAGCAGTGGCTTGTGTCAGCTGCAGCTCAGACAGAGGACGTATCTCCAACACCAATGGATTGCCTGCGAAGGCAAAGGCCCTCTCCATTGCCTGGAAAGTCGGCCCGCCCGAAGAGGGATGGGAGCCTGGGACCGAGAAGGAGAACCTTGGAACTGGGGTCACACCCCACTCTATCGGGCCAGCTCCCAAGGACAGAGTCTCAAAAGGACTAGGTACCATGAGAACTCCCTGGGCCACGGAAGGCTTGGTGGGAAATATCGGTGCCGTGCTAGAAAAGTACAGTTGTGTACACTTACCATAAATGTAGATGTTAGAATGTATTCACTGTTGCAGTCATCACATTTGGGTTAACCCTGCCAGGGTAGCCCTCGGCCGCCCCGAATACCAGAGACTTAGTATTTCTGCGTCGGTTGCTGTCTCTTGAGGACTGACGTCAGGTCATCAGTAGTATAAAGTAAGGTAACCAATATCATTACATCAGTTTTTCTTGCCCTATCCTGTCAGGAGCCCCCAAGTAGGAGGCCAGGTTCTGGTGGAAGAAACCCCACCAGTGGAAAATAAATACCAATATGTCCCTTGTAAGGCAGGGAGAACAGCAAGTTAGAAAGGCAATAAAAGGAGAAATAGAAGAAAGGGGAATGGAGGGAGGGAAACCAGGACTGCAACAGTGAATACACTTAGACAACTACATTTATGTTAGTGTACACAACTGTACTATGTTCTTCGTGTTTCACTGTTGCAGTCATCACAATTGGGTTGATTCCCAAAGCTGAGAAAAAGGGTGGAGGTAGTCAATGAAACTAGGGGCTGCCTAGGATGCCCTGCAAGACTGCAGAGGCAAACCCTGCTCTGGATCTGGAGAAGACAGGCAGGTGGTAATGATTGGTAAAATGTGAACAGAAGTCCAGGTGGCAGCCTCCAGGATGTCCTTGGTGGGGACTCCTCTGAGGAAAGCTGCAGAGGTGGATGCTGTTCTGGTGGTGTGTGTCCTGACCCCCTTGGGGGAGGCTTTCCATGCTGTTTGTAGCAGAAATGGATACAATGAGTTATCCATTTAGAAATGGTTTGTTTGAAGATGATTTTGCCTTCTGCCCCTGTAGCAAAGCTAACCAGCAATTGATTAGACTTTCAGAAGGGTTTAGTCCTGTCTAGACAGAATCTGAGCTGTCTGTGCACATCTAGAGAGTGAAGAACCCTTTCCTCCCTTGTTCTGGGGATTAGGAAAAAAGGTGGGCAAATGAATGGTTTGGTTGAGAGCCACACTGGACACTACCTTGGGCATGAAGGATGGGTTAGTTCTGAGGGATACCCTTGAATGCATGGAAGATGGTGAAGGGTTCCACAGCCATGAGTGCTTGTAGCTCAGAGACTCTTCTGGCTGAAGTGATGGCCAGAAGGAATGCTGTCTTCCAGGAGAGAAATTTTAGCACTTCAGAAGAAGCTGCTTCGAAAGGGCAGGGTGAGCTTTTCCAATATGAAGTTAAGGTCCCAAGCTGGTGTTGGTGCCCTTCTGGGTGGCCTCAGGTTGCTAGCCCCTCTTAGGAACTGCCTGATCACAGGGTGTGAGAAAAGAGGCTGCTCAGTCGGAAAATGAGCAGAAATAGCAGAGGCATGAATTTTTATAGAGGAGAATGCAAGGCTACTGTATAGTAGGTCAGCTAAGTAATCCAGGATGAGAGGGAGGGAGGGCTGTGCCATATTGGCTCCCTTACCCTGGATCCAGGTGCAGAATCTTTTCCATTTATCAGCATAAGACTTTCTGGTATAGGGCATCTGGCCTCACAGAGAACATCCAGAACCTGTTTACTGAGACTGGCAGACTGGTTCGAGGTTAGGGAATAAGCCAAGCTGCCAAATTGAGGGTCTGCAATTGGGGATGCATGAATTCCCCTTCCCTCTGGGTCAGGAAGTTTGGAAACTGAGGTAGATGCCATGGGGGTAGTGGAGACAGTCTGCACATCAAGGGGTACCAGTGCTGCCGGGGCCAGTCTGGAGCTATAAGAATGGTCCTTGGTTTTTCCTTCCTTATTTTGAGCAGTACCCTGGGGATGAGAGGTAGGAGAGGAAAGGCAAAGACTGATACATTGGCCCAGGGGAAGGAAAGGGCATCCACTTTCCAAGCCATGCAGTGATGTTCCCTGGTGCAGAACTTGCTGAGCTGATGGCTGGTGTGGGAGGCAAAGAGATCAACCTTTGAGGTTCCCCGTTTCTGAGTTACTAGGGTGAAGGTACTTCTGTTGAGTTGTCACTCGTGTGGGTCCAGAAGATTTCTGCTTAATTGGTCTGCTAGAGAGTTGAGAGAGCCTGGTAGGAATTGTGCTATCACATGGTCATGGCCAGCCTGCAAAGAGGGTAGGAGTGTGTCCCTCCCTGCTTGTTGATATATCACATCACAGTGGTGTTGTCTGTTTTGATCAGGAGAGCCCCTGGAGAGAGAGAAGGGGCCTGAAAGCTATCAAGGCATGCTTGACAGCCATCATCTCTTTTTGTCTGGCGTGCAGAGGGATTTGCTGTGAGCTCCATTGGCCCTGTATGCACCTGCTGTCCAGGTGTGCACCCCAAGCGTAGTCTGATGCATCTGTGGTGAGGATCAGGGCTGCAGGGAATGGGGAGAAAGACATTCCCTTGTTGTGGGAGCATGCTTTTTCCCACCAAAGAAAATATTTTCTAAGCAAGGAATTATAGGTAGAAGAGTTTCCAGGTCTTGAGAGCGTTGCCACCAAAGGCTCTTTAGGTACCATTGAAGTTTCCTCATTTACAGTCTGGCATATGGAATGAGTAGTATGCAAGATGCCATGAACCCCAGAGCTCGCAGGATCTTCTCTGCAGTTAGCTGGGGCCCCTGGTCGCTAGTTGAGAGAAGTAGGCTGTCAGGAAAATGTGTTTCTCTGGAGTAAGGTATGCCATCTGGGATGCTGTGTCCAGACTTGCTCCCAGGAAGATTATCCTTTGGGTGGGCACCTGTTTGGATTTCTTTTCATTGATTGTGTACCCTAGGGAGGTTAGTAGGGTCTTTACAAAAAACAGGTGCTTGAGCAGCTTTTCCTGGCTGTCTGCCTGAAAAAGGCAGTCATCTAAATATGGGTAAATCTGAATATTTATTTGTCTGCAAAAGGCAATGGCCAGAGCATGACATTTTGTGAAAACTCCGGGAGCAGTACATAAGCCAAAGGGAAGCACAGAGAACTGAAAGTGTTGAGATCCTGCCCTGAAGTGGAGATATTTCCTGCATGATTCCCTGACAGGAATGTGGAGGTAGGCCTCTTTTCGATCTAGGGTGGCTAGCCAAGCATCCTTAGAGAGCATGGGTAGCAGCTGCTGGAGGGTGAGCATTTTGCATTTTGGGATCACTAAGAAGGTGTTTAGAATGGATAGATCAAGGATGGGGCACCAGGTGCCCTCTTTTCTGGGCACCAGAAAAAGTCTGGAATAGAAACCTTGGCCTATCTGTTCTGCAGGAACTGCCCTCAGAGAGCAGGGAAATACGTTGTGGTCTGGGACTAAACAGGTGACACAGTAAGATCTCTCTGTGGGGTATTTGCTTTCCACAGACAATACAATTGTTAACTTTTTCTGACATCGGTTAAAGCAAGAAAAAAGGATCCCCAATGGGGTACTTAGCTTTAGAAGACTTCAGGATTAATCACTTTGTAAACAAAAATTCAGGTAGCGGCCGACCGGCACTTGCGAACTGCTTCTGCTTTGGAATCCTCGGCAAGAAAGACTGATGTAATGGCGTCGACTGCCTGTTTTTATACCCCTGATGACCTGACACCAGTCCTGAAGTGTCAGCAGCCGATGCAGAAATACTAAGTCTCTGGTATTTGGCTGACTGAAGGCTACCTGCAGGCAGATAACCCAAGTGTGATGACTGCAACAGTAAAACACGAAGAACATCTCCCTGGTTTTGAAGTGGAGGTAGTCCACTGCTTAGATCCCTGCTTTCCCCAGGGCTGCTGTCTGGGGGTCTGCTTCCATGGGGCCTAGGCTGGGCCTGTTTACTGGGAACAGGAAAGGACCAGTGTTTGGAGGGACAATGCCTGCTGAACCTAGGGGGCTGGACCTGCAAGAAATCCTTAACTGTTTGCATAGATTTTACTTTTTCTTCCATCTTTAAGACCTCTTCTGCCTTAATGCCAAATAAGTTATCTTTGTGCAAGGGGGCATCCAACAATTTAGATTTCACATGGTCTTGCAGGGGCTGTTCCTTAAGCCATGCATGCCTTCTAATGACAGAACCAGTGACTGCTGCCTTGCAAGAAGCTTCTAGGGTATCAAACCCACAGTGCAAGATGTGTTTAGTTACTTGATTTGCAGAATGCATTAACTCTTGTAAATCTTTATATTCTGCCCAAGCAGGAAAGGAAGCCATTTTTTGTTTAAGGAGTTCCAAGGTATGTTGCTGAAATTTCAGCATATGGAACTGACAATTTAGTGCCCTGATAGCAAGAGTAGCTGAGGTTCATAGGTTCATAGGCTGGTACTAGGCTATCGGCCCTAGGGCCTATGCAAGCCTAGCCATAACAATTCCCTGGATATTTCTTTCCACAATATTTACTTCTCTGGACCCCTGTCTAGCAGGGTGACTGACATGATCCCCAGGGTGAATTTCCTGTCTCCCATCCAATCATCAAGGTTCCTTTTGAAGAGAGCCAATGAGGCACTCTGTTTGACATGTATGGGCAGTCTATTCCAGAGTATGGGGAGTCTCTGGGTCAGGAACCTATCCCTCCAGCATGTTTTGTTCATTGTGATGACAAGGTTCAGATCCCTGGAGCATGTGGCTCTGAGGAATTGGGATTTCTTTAAGTAGAGCATGTACAACAGCTCAGGGTTTGACATGGCCTTGTATGTTAAGCAGAGATCACCTCTGAGTAGACGATATGCCACAGAGTATAGCTGAAGTTTTTTTTAGATGGTCAGCATATGGCATCTGCTTAAGGCCTGTGATTCATTTAGTGAGGTATTTCTGTGACCTTTTCAGCTGTTGCAGATGTCTTGTGAGTTACATACCAAACAGGGCATTATACTCTATAATGGGTCTAATGAGGGATGAATACTTTTTTACCCCATCTGTCCAATGCTTAGGAATCCATGTCTGAGGGGGTGGGATTCTTAGCAGAGGTAGCTTTAATCCCTTTTGGCAGTTGAGAAATTACATCAGGGTCAGCTGTAGGATTTTTAAAAAGATATCTGTGTGAGTCAGGGACTCTATAGTACCCGTCTGGTTTTCTGGGAGCAGGAGGAAGGGCGTCAGGAGTCAAGCTGGATTTGAGGAAAACATCCTCCACAACATCCAGGACTGGGGGGATGGCCAAGGGTCTGTGTTGTGGAAGATCTAGAAATTCCCTGAGCCTCTTTTTAGACTGAGGGTAGTCCTGACTCTCCCATTGGAAATGCTCCCTTAAGGTATGCAGG
>NC_056744.1:244762323-244809823 GCF_019279795.1 Protopterus annectens
TTGATTCTTAAGTAGAGCATGTACAACAGCTCAGGGTTTGACATGGCCTTGTATGTTAAGCAGAGATCACCTCTGAGTAGACGATATGCCACAGAGTATAGCTGAAGTTTTTTTTAGATGGTCAGCATATGGCATCTGCTTAAGGCCTGTGATTCATTTAGTGAGGTATTTCTGTGACCTTTTCAGCTGTTGCAGATGTCTTGTGAGTTACATACCAAACAGGGCATTATACTCTATAATGGGTCTAATGAGGGATGAATACTTTTTTACCCCATCTGTCCAATGCTTAGGAATCCATGTCTGAGGGGGTGGGATTCTTAGCAGAGGTAGCTTTAATCCCTTTTGGCAGTTGAGAAATTACATCAGGGTCAGCTGTAGGATTTTTAAAAAGATATCTGTGTGAGTCAGGGACTCTATAGTACCCGTCTGGTTTTCTGGGAGCAGGAGGAAGGGCGTCAGGAGTCAAGCTGGATTTGAGGAAAACATCCTCCACAACATCCAGGACTGGGGGGATGGCCAAGGGTCTGTGTTGTGGAAGATCTAGAAATTCACTGAGCCTCTTTTTAGACTGAGGGTAGTCCTGACTCTCCCATTGGAAATGCTCCCTTAAGGTATGCAGGGTTTCCCCAAAGGAAAAATCCTCTGGGGGAGAGGCTGAAGGAATGGAATCCTCTGCATCAGAATCCTCATAAGTGGAGACGGGTTGCATGTCTTCATATTCAGATGCATCAGATTCATCTGAGTCTTGTTCAGACAAAACTACAGGGAAAAAATCTCTTTTCCGTTTGGAGGGGGTAGCCTGGCTTCCCCTGATCAGCATGGTAAGGTCATCCGCCATTTTAAGCATTTGAGACTGAGGCAAGGAAGCAGGTGCCTGAGAATGGGTCGTCGGTTTCTTGGGTGTGGTTTGTACCCTGGGCCTGAGAAAATCGCTAGCTTTAGAAATAATAGTAGTCGCAAATGAAGACGTCGGTTTGTGTCAAGGTCCGGTAGTGCGAATGCCTTCCTTGGAAGCTGGTACTTGCTCACCAGCTCTGGACCCATTCAAGGTTGAGACGACCGCAGGATCCTTAGGCGAAGAAGAGTTTTGCGGCATACCGGACTCCGAAAGGGCCAGGTTAGTGGCCTGCAAATCAACAGAAGTGGGCATCAGGGGCTGTGAAAGCGCCTCAATGAGTACTGGAGAACTGACAACTAGCTTAACGAAAGCGTTGTCGGTAGGTTTGGACCTGTGCGGTTTGTCTTTGTCTTTATCTTTACTTTTTTTTGGAAGATCTGCTGTCAGATGGGTTACCGAAGCCATATCGGAATTTGCGGACTGTAAGCGAAAATATCTGGCTACAATAAGTGCCTGACGATGGATAGTTCTGGTGTTGAACAAAGCACAGAAGCAACAATGGGGGACGTCATGGTCTGGGCATAAACAAGTGACACAGAAAGAGTGGAAGTTAAGGTGTGGTATTTGTTTTCCACAGGCAAGACAATTATTAACTTTTTCTGACACCAGTTAGTGCAAGAAAAAAGGATCCCCAGTGGGGTACTTAGCTTTTGAAGACTTCAACTTCAATTCGGTAGATGAAACTCAGGTAGTGGCCGACCAGCACTTGTGCAAACTGCTTCTGCTTCGGGCTCCATGGCAAGAAGGACCGATGTAATGGTGTCGGCTGCCTTACTTTATACTACTGATGACCTGATGTCAGTCCTCAAGCGACAGCAACTGACACAGAAATACTAAGTCTATGGTATTCGGGCCAGCTGAGGGCTACCCTGGTAGGGATAACCCAAATGTGAGGACTGCAGCAGTGAAACACGAAGAACATCCACAGTACCTACAGTCCAGTCACGATCCTGATAGGGGCTAGGTTCCAAATGAACCAAAGGCCAAAGGGTCGGCTCCGGAACCACAGTGAGGTCCACCAGTGGAACAGAAGCAATGGGTACCAATAAGGGTGTCGATTCCAGGAGCTTCAATGCCTGCACAGAGGTCAAAGGAGGAAAATATGCTAGAATCCGTGGAGAAAGACCCCCAACTCTAGAAGGGAGGGGTTTTTGGAAGGTGTTGTAATCCCCCTTGCCGTCAGCAGCTGATCCACAAGATGCACCGCATCCAATTCCAAGAGGCTCCTGGTCGATTGTGTCAATATCCCCGATGGGGAGTCAGGTCATTCCAGGAAAGGGCTGAATTGCTGCCCGAGGAAGGGGTCCACTGTGGGTGAATATCGGTGGAGACATGTGTGGAAGGCGTGTTCGGTACAGATACTCCTGGAGCAGATAATAGTGGCAAGCTCGGTGTGACTATCATAGATGGTGCCATGGACAGTGCCAAGGTCAAAGTAAGTGAAGATGGAACCAAAGTAGGAAAAAGCAAGTTTTGGTATGGTCAGTGCCATAGATACACTCAGTGCAGTGGCTGGCGCCGAAGACACAAATTTTGAGGATGGCACCGTGGTCGGTACCATAACAGATATTGCCATGGAAGTCAATTTTGTTCCAGATTTTGGATTTTTTATCTAGGTTCCTGCTTTTTGTTACCCGAAGGTGATGAAGGAACCGAGTGTGGTCTCTTTCTCTGTTCTTTACTGGGAGGAGATGAGCCCTCTGATCCAGACATAGTCTCTGAGAAAGGTGTCTTAATGGGAACCTTCGAGATTAATTTGTTTTTTCTTTCGCTAAGGGTTCAGGAGCTAAACCCTTTACAGACAGAGCAAGGTGGTTGAAGAAACAGGTGAGGAATACCCAGACAATAGATACAAGAGTTGTGGGTGTCTGAATTTGGCATTTTGCGGCCACACTGGTTGCATTATTTGAAGCCAGAAGCTCCCTTCTTTTCCGACATGAAGCTAAAGAAATCAACCAACTATCACACCAATACAACAACCAGAGAGGTTACAGAAAGGATTTTATTTTTTTTTTAAAGAAAGACGGAAGAAAGAAGGGGAGTGGAAAATAACAACAATGGTATTTGAAGAGAGTTACCACAAGGGTAGAGGGGAGAAAGGGCCTATACCAATGATGGCACTTAAAGACTACCTAGAATGGTAAGAAAACCAATAACAACAATAACAAAAGTAGTTTTGTACCTACCATAAATGTAGATGTTCAAGTGTTCACACTGCTGCAGTCATCACACTTGGGTTATCCTGCTGTCAGGTGGTCCCACAGTTGGCCAGAGTTCCAAAGTTTTGGTCCGGTGTCGGTTGCTACCGCTTCTTCCCTGACGTCAGTGCGCCAGGGGTATATAAGATGCATCCAACGCCATTTTCTTCAGATTTTCTTGCCCCAGATGTCAGGTGCCCCAAGTAGGTAGGCAATACCTATTGCTATAAACAGTTATGCATATAAAATAACAACAATACCTTCAGATACAAGCAAATACACCACAAAGGTTGTATAGGACAGAAAGGTATAGATAAGGTCAGCCAGTTCAGAGGGGGTGGAGGGAGGGTAACCAAGACTGCAGCTGTGTGAACACTCGAGCATCTACAGTTATGGTAGGTACAAAACTGTACTATGTTCATCGTGTTACACTGCTGCAGTCATCACACTTGTGTGGAATCCCAAAGCTAAGGTTGGGTGGCTGGTCTATAAGGAGTTAGGATTGGCTATGAGGCCCTGCAGAACTGCAGTGGCAAATCCTGCTCTGGATTTAGAGTAAAGAGGTAGGTGGTAATGCTTGGTAAAGGTGTGCACTGAACTCCAATCTGCAGCCTCCAAAATTTCCTTTGTAGGTACTCCTCTGAGAAAGGCCATTGAAGTGGCTGTAGCCCTGGTGGAATGTGGCCTAATGTGTTTTGGAACTGATTTTCCATGCTGTGTGTAGCAGTAACGAATACAGTGTCCTATCCATTTGGATATAGTCTGCTTTGAGATAGCTTTGCCCTGTGATCCTGCAGCATATGCTACAAACAGTTGCTCAGTTTTCCTGATAGCTTTTGTTTTGTCCAAGTAGAAGCGTAGTTGTCTGTGTATGTCCAAAGAATGCAGAAGTTTTTCCCCTTTATTCTGGGGGTTTGGATAAAAAGTTGGCAAATGGATGGTTTGATTAAGAGCCACACTAGATACCACCTTTGGCATAAAGGTAGGGTTTGTCCTTAGAGAAACCCTGTCCTGATGAAAAATTATAAAAGGTTCCACTGCCATTAATGCCTGTAGCTCTGAGACTCTTCGTGCTGAAGTTACTGCTAGGAGCAGAGCTCTTTTCCATGATAAAAATTTTAGATCGGTTGTATGAGCTGGCTCGAAAGGAGGCAGGGTCAGTTTTTCCAAAACGAAATTGAGGTCCCAAGTTAATGTTGGTGCTCTCCTGGGCGGTCTTATGTTTTTAGCCCCTCTGAGGTACTGTTTTAGCAGGGGATGAGAGAATAAAGGAGGATCCGTGTTGTAATGTGCTGAAATGGCAGAGGCGTGGATCTTAATCGATGAAAAGGATATGCCTCTGTCCAGCATCTCAGTTAAGCATTGTAAAATCTGAGGAATGTTTGGGACAAGAGGATCAAGGTTTTGAGCCTGGTTCCAGGTGCAGAATCTTTTCCATTTATCTGAATAGGCCTTCCTGGTGCTGGGCCTCCTGGCCTCCAAAATGACATCCATAACTGCTTTAGAGAGAGGTGTTGCCTGTTTGTCTTATGGATCTGCCATGCAGCCAGGTTTAAGGTTTTGAGCTGCTGGTGCAGGATCTGATTGTTTTGTTGAACCAGGAGGTGCAGAATTTGAGGCAAAATCCATGGTGGTCCTTGCGCAAGGTTCCTTAATACAGGGTACCAGTGCTGGCGTGGCCAGTCTGGAGCGATCAGTATCATCTGTGGTTTCTCTTGTCTGGCTTTTAGGAGCACCTTTGGAAGGAGAGGCAGAGGTGGGAATGCATATACTTTTAGGTTTTTCCAGCTGAACAAAAGAGCATCCACTTTCCATGCTTGTTTGTGGTAATTCCTTGTGCAGATTTTTTGTAGTTGGTAGTTCAGTCGGGAGGCAAAAAGATCTATGTCTGGGCATCCCCATTTTTGTGTTACCATGCTGAAGACTTGTGGATTCAATTTCCATTCATGAGGGTCCTTGATATTTCTGCTTAGATCGTCTGCCAGAGTATTTTTCTTTCCTGGCAGGAATTGTGCTTGCAGGTGAACTTAGTACATTAGAGCTGTGTTCCACAAGGTCATGGCTTGCCTGCATAGGGGGTAAGAATGAGTGCCCCCTTGCTTGTTTATGTACCACATAACTGTGGTGTTGTCTGTCTTTAATAATAATTGTCCTGGATGCAGAAGGTCCTTGAAAGCTGTTAGGGCATTTTGTACAACTAACATCTCTTTTTGATTGATGTGTAGATGCATCTGGTCTGTAGTCCACCTGCCCTGCATGCATTTCCTGCCATGTGTGCTCCCCAGGAATAATCCGAAGCATCCGCTGTTTAGAGTTTGCCTGGCTGTGGGTAGGGTGAAAGGCTGACCCTTGTTTAGGGACTTTTTTGCCAGTAATTGAAAATATTGAGTTAGTTGAACTTGTTTGTCTGGCGTGAGGTAAGCCATCTGGGCCGTTGTATTTAAGCTGGTACCCAGGAATGTAATCTGTTATGAGGACACTAGTTTTGACTTCTTTTCATTTACTGTGTACCCTAAAAAGGTTAGCAACCTTTTTACAACCGCCAGATGCTGTAGGAGGATGTCCTTTGTCTCTGCTTGAATGAGGCAGTCTTCCAGGTATAGATATATTTGAATTCCTTTTTGTCTGCAAAAAGCAACTACTGGAGCCAGGCACTTTGTGAAGACTCTGGGCGCAGTAGATAAGCCAAAGGGCAGTGCAGAGAATTTGTAGTGCATTGAGCCAGCTTTGAATCTGAGGTATCTTCTGCAATTTTGTCTGACAGGGACATGCAGGTATGCCTCTTTGAGGTCCAGAGTAACAAGCCAAGCATTCTTGCCTAGCATGGGTAGAAGCTGCTGTAAAGTCAACATTTTGAATTTTGGAATATCCAGGTAAGTATTTAGAATTGAAAGGTCTAGTATGGGCCTCCAGGCCTTGTCCTTTCTGAGGACTAGGAACAGTCTTGAGTAAAATCCTTGTCCTTGTTCTTGCTGTGATAATTTTTGAATAGCTCTCATGTCCATGAGGGCTGAAATTTGTTTTTGAGCCTCTGCCCATTGATTTTGTGGCAGGTCTGGCATTCCTTTTAGCCTTGGTAATGTATGAAAGTGGAACCTGTAACCTTGAGACACAATATTCAGAACCCATCTGTCTTGGGTGATTGCTTGCCAGTTTTGAGAAAAAAATGCTAGTTTTCCCCCCAAGGGGGCTTCCAAAAGGGAAATGCTTGGCGTGTGAAGGGGAAAGTCATTGTGACTGTTTCCTGTAAGGCTGAGACTTGTCCTCACCTCCTCTTGGGGTTGAGTTGCCCCACTGTTTTTGTCTGTTTGAGCCTCGGGGTTGAGATCTGCCTCTTGGGTGTCTGTGTCTGCCTCTCTGTGGCCTGTCTGACACTGGAAAGGACCAACTTTTTGTAGGCCAATTTCTGCTAAATCGAGGTGGCTGTACCTGCAAGAAATCCTTGACTGTTTGCATAGATTTAGCTTTTTCCTCCATTTTCTTTAATACCTCTTCTGCCTTAACACCAAACAAGGTATCATGCTGTAAAGGAGCATCCAATAATTTTGCCTTAACATGATCAGGTAAACTCTGTTCTTTTAGCCAAGCATGCCTTCGAGTCACTGAACCTGTAACTGCGGCCCTACAAGAGGCCTCTAGAGAATCAAAACCACATTGCAGAGTGTGTTTTCCCACCTGTTCAATTGCATGCAATAAATCCTGCATTTCTTTACAATCAGGAGAGCTTGCTAGCATTTTCTGTTTTAATTGAGTCATCAAATATAGTTGGTACTTAAGCATGTGAAACTGGCAATTTAAAGCTCCTACAGCTAAAGTTGCAGAAGTGTATACTTTCTTCCCCCATCTATCCACAGCTCTGGAATCTCTGTCAGCGAGTACTGGATTTTTTGCAATGGAAGCCTTAACCCCTTTTGGACCCTGGGAAATAGTTTCTGGATCAGCAGAAGGGTTCTTATAAAGAAACTTGTGGGAGTCAGGGACTCTGTAGTACCTATCTGGCTTGGCTGGTGCAGGGGGCAAGGAGTCAGGCGATAAACTGGATTCAGAGAACACATCATCCACAATATCTAGCACAGGCGGAATAGCCAGGGGCCTGGGCTGAGGTAGTAAAAGGAAATCTCTGAGCCTTTTCTTAGAATCTGAGTATTCCTGACTTTCCCAATGGAAGTGCTCCCTCATGGTATGTAAAGTTTCCCCAAAAGAATAATCCTCAGGAGGAGAGGCTGAAGGGATAGATTCTTCAGCACCAGAGTCCTCATAGGGAGGTATAGAGTACCCCTGGTCAGAAGTGGAATCAGAGGAAATGGAAACCTGATCAGAGGAATCATAGTCTGTATCCTGCCTAGGCCTTTTCTCAGGAGGGGGATGGGAACCCCTGATTAGAGTAATGAGGTCTTCGGCCATTTAAGCATCTGTTTTTTAGGCATGGAGGTTTGTCCAGGAGAAGGCTGTACTTGTTTCTTTGTCTTTAGTGGTACTTTTGTCTTGGCTGTTGTCTTGATAGTAAGTTGTGAAAGTCTGAAAACACCCTCAGAAGCCGATGCCTGCTCAGCGGCTCCGGACCAATCTGAGGGATTACTTTCCGTAGGCCCAATACCTTGAGTTTCCAGAGGCCTAGTTGTCTCCACGTGGTAGTCGGAAGCGGCCTGTGGCTCTAAGGTAGCGGGTGTCAGGGGCTGCGAAAGCACCTCACTGAGAACCGGCGAACCGGTGACTGGCCCAGAAGAGGCATCGTCATCGGTTTTGGACCTCGGATGACTGTCTTTATCCATGTCCTTGCGTTTTTTTCAGTAATGTGGTCGTCGGATGATCCGACGGCATAGTATAATTGAACCTTCGGCCAAAGTAGTGCAAAGCAAACTCAAAACGCCTTTTAATAGTACGTTTGTTAAATCTAGCACAGAACCGACAACTAGTGATGTCGTGATCAGGGCCTAGACATGGAATACAGTAAGAGTGGAAGTCCTTATGAGGTATTTGCTTTCCACAAGAAAAAAAAATTGTTAACTTTTTCTATCATCGGTCTGAGGCAAGAAAAAAGTTTCCCCAACGGGGTACTTAGCTTTATTGAAGACTTCGGTTCTGAAATTCGACTTCAACAATCTCAGTAGTCGGCCGACCGGCACTTACGAACTGCTTCTGCTTCGGGCACCGCGCGGCAAGAAAGACTGAAGAAAATGGCGTTGGATGCATCTTGTATACCCCTGGCGCACTGACGTCAGGGAAGAAGCGACAGCAACTGACGCCAGACCATGACTTTGGATCTCTGGCCGACTGCGGGACCACCTGACAGCAGGATAACCCAAGTGCGATGACTGCAGCAGTGTAACACGATGAACATCAGTAAGAGAGTGGGTAAATTAGCGATAAAATGGAGAAGAAAAAATATCAGAGAATACAAGTAATTTGAAATTCTCAAAGTACTTAGCTGAGAACCAGCTTTACGGCAATGCAGCAAACGAGATCTGAGGTAACTGGGAGAAGGGCACTGTGAGTAAAAGCTTAGCTCGAGAGTTTTTTTGGCTGGCACAAGCTTGTTATAAGGCAGACTCTGGTCCGAGGATGGAACCGACACCCACTAGTAAGGAATGAAGATTAACAACATCAGATCTTGTTATTATATTAAATTAAGGGTCTTAATCTTGACATTCACCTATGCAAAAGTAAAATAAGACATATCAGCTAAATGTATATTATGGTCTGTGTACTTTTGCTCCCAGTCTACCACCGCAACAACCCAAGATTACAGTCTTTTAAGTTAAACATGTTTTAGCCTTTTCTCTTTTTTTGCATTGTAATACCTACATTTCTAAATGCTAAAAAATAAGAAAACAGAGTAAGAAAAAGGCCTCCTATTAGTCTCAAAAGTGCTACGTAACCTTTGAGAAGGTTTATATCTTTTCTCATATCTTCTAGAAAGTGCCAATTTTATTTAGTAAGCAAATCTTACATTTTATCATTTAATTTAAGAGTTGGATTTTTGATAATTGGTTGTAACAATGTCATATATTTTCTGATTTTAAGAACTTTAAAGTTTGTGGAATAAGTAAGTTAATTTTATAATTATTTGCTGGTTTTCAAAGTATTGTGATCTGAATGGATAAAAAGGAAAGTGCAAGTACACTAAATTTTTGGAGATATCTGCTCCAAATTCTTACCCATTTTTTGAAAATTTGATGATATAAGATCATAGCTTATTAATCTGAATAACCTCATTGAGTTTACTGTCCAATAATGCAGTTGAAAAATTAGGGAGTGGTAAACCTCCATTTGTTTTAGGTGGGTTACATGTCAAATTTGACTACGTTATTAAGTTTACAGAAATCCTTACAAAATTAAACTGCTCAGCTCCCTTTGGGACTCCTACATAACTTGTAGTTTTAACATATTTTTTTAGTTCTTAACTTATTGCTTTTATTTTGGGATGTTGGTATTCCATATGGTTTTAGATTCACCTTTTCCCTTGGCAGAGTTTCAGTATGGTGTTATGTTAAGTCTGGTCTACCAGGTAGCTTAGAAAAACTCATTATTGGGGTTATATTCTGATCACTCTGATCACAGAGTATCCAACTGTGCACCTCCCACAAAATTTCCACAGTGCCTTGACTTTAGGGAATTACTGACCTACTATAAGCTCCTGGATGTAATAGTGTAGCCAGCATCTTTAATGTTGTGATCTCTAAGCCATTCTTTTAACCACAGCTTTTCAGGTGAACCACATTAACTCTGATTTTTACATGCTTTTACTCTCATAAAATTCTGTCTGTAGACATCACTGTTAGTTTCTGCCATAATATGTTGTGTTTATCCAGCAGAACAAAATAGCATTTCTAATATACTCATGTTTTCTAATTTACAATATAGGTAAGTCACTATACCAAGTATAACCTTTAAACTTCTGAATGAATAAGTAACTTAATTAATGTAAAGAATTTACGTACCGAATAAAATTTTAAATCAGATTCATGAACATATGCAGCATTACTGCTATGAAAAGAAAACTTCAAAATATTAGTTTGCCATATAGGTCTGCTGTGAAATAATTTAAATACAAAATCCAGAATGAATGTTAGAGTTCAAGGTCTTTCTTTTTGACCAGAAAACATTTAGTTTTATATTTTTTCTTTAAATACGATGAACATACCACACGAAACAACTTATATGAATAAGTTCGGATCACCCATAACAAAATAAGTGCCTCTGCAAAAAAGGTGCAAATGATTAATACAGTCACTGCTTGTGAACTGAAAAGGGGGCTTTACATAAACAGTTAGAAAACTGATGAAGTCACTGAAAATATACAAGATCAAATAGCAAGCAGAAAATATACACGTGTTAGTTTACTTTTCCACATTTCTTATGTTTATATGAATACTTTATGACGCAAGCTAGTCAGATATCATTTTGGTTTTAATATAAATTATGAATTGCTCTTTGTGACACACAGAAATAAATCCCCCACTGTAACTTGAGAATCCCTGGTTTTGTGAGCCCATTTGCCAGAGAAGCTAGCCACGGCGGGATGGGCATGAGTAGCTCAGATTTGCTCAGACTCCCAGTGGTAAGAGATGGGTCCTCCTGCAGACTGATCTCCTTGTGGTTGACAGCCCAGTAACTAGACAGGAGTATAGTGAATCAGCAAAACAGGCTACTTCCTACCAAGGAGTGCACTGCAGTTTAACTGGGGTGCAGTTTTGGGGAAAGAAAATATATGCATTTGGACCAGTATCCCAGGTACTGCACAGTACTTGTCAACAACCACAGGAGCAAGAAAGCAGGTAATAATAATAATAATAATAATAATAATAATAATAATAATAATAAATGAGTCAGCCATATGCGATGCCCTGCCAACATATGTCTCTCATTCTACAACACCTTTCCATAACCTGAAAACACCGATAAGACAAATCTCTCCAGGAAAAAGATTACAGCCCCCTCCCCATGATACAAAAATGGGGTGCTAATGCCAAATAGTACAGTAGGGATGGACTGAGGAAGTGCCAGTGGCAGTAGATAGTAAGCCTGGTAAAGAACAAAGTAGCTGTTATGAAAATGTGACTTATTACACTTACATCTTTGTGTTGCAGCAGACCGAGTGGTAATGAGCAGACACAGTGAGCTTGTGCAATAGATACAGTCGTAAAGCCCTTTAACCAAATCAAAGAACCAACAATGACGCAAAATCTTTCTTTGATAAAATGATCTGGATGCAGGAGACTTGCTGTAGTTGACTAACGATGCAACTTATTCCATGTAACAGGTGGTGGCAGCACTAGAAAACAAGACACAGAAGTCGCAGTCAGTATTTTCTTAGTTTTGTGTTACTTTGCAATCAATCAGTATATTTTACAAGTATGTAAACCATCCCACAAATGTGTTGCAGGCTCTAGATACCAAGAAAGTGAATAGCAAGACCAAGCAGGGCTACAGTGCATCACAGCTCAGCAAAGGCTCAACATATCTGGCTCAATAAGTGCCCATCATGCGATGGCTCAGAAGTGGTACATGGTATCACATTTCAGCAGGAGTACAATACATCATACATCCTGCAGAAACATAGCATACCACACCGCAGCAAAGGCCCAGCACTCCATTGATTAGCAAATGCACAGTAAAAACAAAAGGCAAAACACATCACAGCTCAGCAGAAATAAAAGTATATCACACTTCCAGTAAAAACACACTTTATCAAACCTTCAACAAAAATGAAATGCTACATAAGATACCTAACAAGCACTTTGCACTTCAACACAGGCACGGCATATCAAAACTCAGCAAAAGCACAGCACAGCAAATCAGAGCATAGCAAAGGCAAAAGACATCACAACTCAGCAAAAGCATGACACATCACAACTGATTAAGGCATTAAGGGCAATGCACATCACAAAAGCACTGCAAATCAGACACATATAAAACACACAAATACACACACAAAACTTCTAAGGCACAATGACTTGTGGGATACATTTGGGTTGCAAGGCTAATCTTATAAAGGCCCCAGTTGTTGGTAGCCTAGTATACACCTATGACTCTATGAACTTATGCACATAAGGGCATAACAGAAAAGTTGAAAAAAAAATACAATGAAGCACATGACATTTAGTCAAAGAATTGAAACCACAAACACTCTTAGAAAATCAATACAACAGTGCCAAATATAACAATTAAACTAGAATTGTGGTGATAACACATACAGTAAAAGTTAGAATAAATATTCACTTAAAGTTTTATATTTTGTTCTTTTAAAAATGCGGTTCACTCATAATCCTTCATTTTAAGAATGTTATTTAAAATAAAAAAGCATGAACATAACACTAATAATAACTTCAACTTTTCTGTTCATGCTTTCTTGTTTTAAGTAATATTTTTTAAAAAAGTAAATATACTTATGAAAAGACCAAACCTAAAACATACAATAGAGGTTATCCATAAGCATTTGCTGTGGTTATGCACTGCGTAATCAAAGAGAGGTTTCAATGCCCGGACTACTGAAGGTGGATACACCGCTGAACAGTCTTCTTTTGCGAATTACTGAGCAATGATATACTGCTAGTACTGCATCATTACTAAGCAATGATGTATCATTAGTATTGCATCATTACTGTGCAATGATGTATTACAAGTACTGCATCATTACAGAAAGTACAGTTGTGTACATTTACCATAAATGTAGATGTTTGAGTGTATTCACTGTTGCAGTCATCACACTTGGGTTATCTCTGCCTGCAGGTAGCCTTCAGTTGGCCCGAATACCAGCGACTTAGTATTTTTGCATCACTTGCTATCATTCTAGGACTGACGTCAGGTCGTCAGGGGTATATAAACAGGCAGCTGACGCCATTACATCAGTTTTTCGTGCCCCAAATGTTAGGAGCCCCCCAACAGGGAGCTAAGTTATGGTGGGGAAAACACCACCAGTAAAAAGTAAATACCAATACCAATACCCCTGAAGGGGTGAGTAATAGAGAGGAGAGAGACAGAGAGAGAGAGGAGAGAGAGAGAGACAAGGGGGCTGGAGGGAGGAAACCAGGACTGCAACAGTGAATACACTCGAACATCTACATTTACTGTAAGTGTACACAACTGTACTATGTTCTTCGTGCTTCACAGTTGCAGTCATCACACTTGGGTTGATTCCCAAAGCTGAAGTACGGGTAGAGGCAGTCAAGAAGAGTTGGGGCTGGCTAGTATGCCCTGCAAGAATGCTGTTGCAAAACCCGCCCTGGATATGGAAAAGATAGGCATGTGGTAATGCTTGGTGAAAGTGTGTACAGAACTCCAGGTAGCAGCTTCCAGGATGTCCCTGGTAGGGACTACCCTGAGGAATGCTGTAGAGATAGAAGTTGCTCTAGTGGAATGTGTTCTAATCCCCTGAGAGGTTGGTTTCAAATGGTGTTTGTAGCAGAAATGAATGCAGTGTGCTAGCCATTTGGAGATTGTTTGTTTTGAAATGGCCTTGCCCTCTGCCCCTGGTGCAAAGCTGACTAGTAACTGGTCAGATTTTCTGATGGGCTTGATCCTATCAAGGTAGAATCTGAGCTGTCTGTGCACATCCAAGGAGTGCAGGATCCTTTCCCCTTTATTTTGAGGATTAGGGAAGAAGGTTGGCAAATTAATAGATTGGTTGACAGCCACACTGGACACCACTTTAGGCATAAAGGGAGGGCTAGTCCTGAGGGAAACCCTGTCAGCATGAAAAATAATGAAGGGTTCTACAGCCATAAGTGCTTGTAGCTGAGACACTCTTCTATCTGAAGTGATGGCCAGAAGCAAGGCTGTTTTCCAAGAGAGGAATTTTAACTCTGCTGATGCCGCAGACTCAAAGGGGGGTAGCATGAGCTTTTCCAGTACAAAGTTAAGGTCCCAAGCAGGAATGGGTGCTCTCCTTGGTGGCCTTAAGTTGTTTGCTCCTCTCAGGAACTGTTTGATAAGAGGGTGAGAGAAAAGAAATGGCTCAATGTTGTAATGAGGCAAAATGGCAGAGGCATGGATCTTAATGGAGGAGAAAGATAGGCCTCTGAAGTAGGTCTGCTAAGTAATCCAGGATTAGAGGTAAAGAGGGCAGTGCTGTGTCCTCTCCATTAGACTGAATCTAGGAACAACACCTTTTCCACTTATCAGCATAGGAGTTCCTTGTACTGGGTCTTCTGGCTTCAAGAATGATGTCCAGTACCTGCTTGCTTAGGCTGGTCATTGGGAGAGTATTTGAGAAATAAGCCAGGCTGCAAGATTCATGGTTTGCAATTGAGGATGCAAAATCTGTCCCCCCTGCTGAGTGAGGAGGGTTGGGATCTGGGGTAGCTGCCAGGGTGGCACCGGTGACAGACTGCACAGTAATGGGCACCAGTACTGGCACGGCCAGTCTGGAGCAATCAGGATTTGTCTTGGTTTGTCCTGTCTTATTTTGAGTAATATTCTTGAGAGACGAGGCAGAGGGGGGAATGCATAGATTGAGAGGTTTTCCCACTGGAAGGATATGGCATCCACTTTCCAGGCCCTGCTGTGAGGTGTTCTGCAGCAGAATTTGCTGAGCTGGTGATTGCAGGGGGAGGCAAAGAGGTCCACCTGTGGGGTCCCCCATTTCTGTATTAGAATACTGAAGGTGCTGGGGTCTAATTGCCACTCGTGTGGGTCTAGGAGATTTCTGCTTAAGTTGTCTGCCAGATAGTTTTGTTTGCCTGGCAGGAATTGAGTTTGCACATGAATCTGCATATCCAAGGCTGTGTTCCACAGGGCCATGGCTAGCCTGCAGAGTGGGTAACAGTGTATCCCCCCTGCTTGTTGATGTACCACATAAGTGTGGTGTTGTCTGTTTTTATCAGCAGGGGTCCTGGTGAGATTAGGGACCTGAAAGCTGTCAGTGTGCACTGAAGAGCTAGCATCTCATTTTGGTTGATGTGCAGATGAGATTGACTTGGACTCCAGTGGCCCTGAATGCCCTTGTCGTCCAGGTGTGCCCCCCACGCATAGTCTGATGCATCTGTGGTTAGGGTCTGGGCAGCGAGGGGTTGAGTAAAGGGAAGTCCCTTGTTGTGGTTGCATGCTGCTGCCCTCCAAAGAAACTCTGTCCTTAGACAAGGTATGATAGATATGACAGTTTCCAGGTCCTGAGAATGTTGGCATCAAAGACTTTTTAAGTACCATTGAAGTTTCCTCATATGAGAGTCTGGCATATGGAATTAGTAGGATGCAAGAGGCCATGAACCCTACAGCCTGCAGGATTTTCCTTGCAGATAGGCTACTTCACTCAAATGGCAACAAGAACCCAGCAATCAGATAGGCTTGTTTTTCTGGAATAAGGAATGCCATCTGGGATGCCGTGTCCAAGCTTGCTCCCAGGAATACAATCTTTTGACTGGGGACTAGTTTTGATTTACTTTCGTTGATAATGTACCCCAGGGAGGTTAGAAGGTTCTTTACAAATGTTAGGTGCTCCAACAGCAGTTTCTGACTGTCTGCCTGAATCAGGCAATCATCCAAGTATGGGTAAATTTGAATTTTTCTTTGTCTGCAATAAGCAATGGCTGGAGCCAAGCATTTTGTGAATACTCTGGGAGCAGTGGATAAGCCAAAGGGAAGTGCAGAGAACTGATAATGCATAGATCCTGCCCTGAAATTAGGTATTTCCTGCATTAGTCCCTGACAGGAATGTGCAGATAGGCTTCTTTTAGGTCTAGGGTGGCTAACCAGGCATCTTTGGACAGCATAGGAAGAAGCTGCTGAAGGGTCAGCATTTTGAATTTTGGTACCACCAGGAAGGTGTTTAGAGTGGAAAGATCTAGGACTGGGTGCCAAGTGCCCTCTTTTCTGGGTACCAGGAAAAGTCTGGAATAGAACCCTTGACCTATATGTTTTGCTGGAACAGGCTGAATTGCCCTTATGGAGAACAGGGAAAGAATTTGGTTTTGTGCCTCTGCCCACTGGTTTGGAATAAGGTCTGGGAACCCTTTTGGGGTTGGCAGTGAGTGGGAGTAAAATTTGTACCCCTGGAATACAATGTTGAGGACCCATCAGTCTTTGGTGATGGCGGTCCAGTTTTTTGCATGATGGGCAAATTTTCCTCCTAGGGACACAAGCAGCTGGACAGAGGTGAGGAAAGGAATAGAGAAGTCATTGTGAATTCTTTCCATAAGGGGGTGACTTAGCACTCCCTGTTTTTGAAGTGGAGGCACTCCATAGCTTAGATCTCTACATACCCTGAGACTGGAGTCTGGGGGGGGGGTCTGTTTCCCCTGGGTCTAGTTTGAGATGGCCTTGAGGGGGCTGGAAAGGACCAATGTTTTGAGGGGCAATGTCTACTGAATCTAGGAGGCTGCACTTGTAAGAAATCTTTGACTGTCTGCACAGACTTAACCTTTTCTTCCATCTTTTTTAGAACCTCTTCTGCTTTGGTGCCAAACAGATTGTCCTTGTTCAAAGGGGCGTCTAGTAATTTTGATATGACATGCTCTGGCAAGGTCTGCTCCTTAAGCCAAGCATGCCTTCTCAGTACAGAACCAATGACTGCTGCCCTGCAAGATGCTTCTAGGGCATCAAAACCACATTGCAAAGTATGCTTGCTGACTTGGCTTGCAGAATGCATAAGCTCTTGTAATTCTTTATTTTCTGCACAGTCTGTAAAGGTAGCTAATTTTTGCTTAATAAGATCCATAATATGTTGCTAGTATTTCAGCATGTGAAACTGGCAATTCAATGACCTAATGGCGAGAGTTGCAGAGGTGTATACTTTTTTTCCCATCTGTCTAAAGCTCTGGAATCCCTGTCTGAAGGAGTGGGATTCTTAGCTGTAGTTGCTTTTAAACCTTTAGGCCCCTGGGAAATGACCTCTGGGTCAGCAGCAGGATTTTTGAAAATAAATTTGTGAGAGTTATGGACTCTGTAGTACCTGTCTGGTTTTCTTGGAGCAGCAGGTAAAGTATCAGGAGTTAGACTGGATTCCATAAAAACATCATCTACAACATCCAGAGCTGGAGGTATTGCTAAAGGTCTATGCTGTGGCAAATCTTGAAATTCTCCGAGTCTCATTTTGGACTGAGGATAGTCTTGACATTACCAGTGGAAATGCTCTCTTAAAGTATGTAGGGTTTCACCAAAAGAAAAATCCTCTGGAGGGGAAGCAGAGTGAATGGATTCTTCTGCATCTGAATCCTCATAAGCAGATAAAGGCATATCTTCATATTCAGAAACCTCAGACTCAGAGTCGTTGGACTCTTGGTCTTTTAAAGCTGCCGGGGAAAGGTATCTTTTTCTCTTAGCAGGAGAAGGCTGGCTTCCCCTAATCAGCATAATCAGGTCTTCTGCCATTTTAAGCATTTGATGTTGTGGCAAGGAAACAGGTGCTTTAGCTTGGGTCATCGGTTGTTTAGGCATAGCTCGTACTCTTGGCTTTAGAAACTCAGTAGTTTTAGACAGAACTGAAGACAAGAAATAAGTCATCAGTTTGTGTCGAGAATCGGTAGTGTGAAGAACTTCCTCAAAAGCCGGTGCCTGCACAGTGGATCCAGACCCATCCAAGGTAGAGACATCAGCAGGTTCCATAGTCAAAGAATAGTCTTGCGTCATACTGGACTCCGAACGGTTCTCTGTAGCAGCCTGCGAATCTATCGAAGCGGGCAACAGGGGTTGCGAGAGTGCCTCACTGAATGCCAGCGAACTGGTGACTAGCTTAACGGAAGCGTTGTCGGCAGTTTTGAACCTGTGCAGTCTGTCTCTGTCTTTATCCTTACGTTTTTTCAGAAAATCGGTAGTCGGATGGCTTATTGAAGCCATTTCAGAATACGGAGATTGAGAGAAAAAGTATTTAGCGACAATAAGGGCCCGACAATGAATAGTTCGGGTGTTGAACAAAGCACAAAACCGACAAAAAGGTATGTTGTGGTCTGGGCCTAAACAGGTGGTGCAGTAGGAATGGAAAACTCAATGTGGTATTTGCTTTCCACAGGCGAGACAATTGTTAACTTTTTCTGACATCGGTTAGAGCAAGAAAAAAGGATCCCCAATGGGGTACTTAGCTTTAGAAGACTTCAGGATGATTCAATTCGGAAATGAAAACTCAGATAGTGGCCGACCGGCACTTCTGCAAACTTCTGCTTCAGACTCCTCTGCAAGAAAGACTGATGTAATGGCATCGGCTGCCTGTTTATATACTCCCGACGACCTGACGTCAGTCCTGGAGTGACAGCAACTGAAGCAGAAATAGTCTCTGGTATTCGGGCCAACTGAGGGCTACCTGCAGGCAGATAACCCAAGTGTGATGACTGCAACAGTGAAACATGAAGAACATCAATGATGTATCATTACTTTACAATGATGTATTACAAGTATTGCATCATTACAGAACAATGATGTATCATTAGTACTGTATCATTACTGTGCAATGATGTATTACAAGTACTGCATCATTGCAGAACAATGATGTACCATTAGTACTGCATCATTACTGTGCAATGATGCATTGCAAGTTCTGCATCATTACAGAACAATGATGTATCATTACTGCTCTACTCTGCATAGCTATGACTTTACTAAGCAAAGCACAGTAACATGTTTTTGTTTCACAGATAAGAAGCCATATATCCATAGCAGGTAGTACTTACTTGCTGTGTAATTCTGCTCTTGTGATACTTACATTATCTTAGTAGAATAACATAGATCTCTTATCCTTACCATATCTTGTCAGATTAATTTTGACCTATGTAAGTACACTTATCCAAGCCATTGTATGCCACAGCCAGAACAAGCTAGAGTTGCTGAACACAAATCGGCACTACTCCTGTCATTTTTCTAATTAAAAACACTAGTTTTCTACTGCCAGTACCACTACTATCCATATGCTGCACACTCTTACAAAAAGATACGCAAGAAATTTCAAGTTCACTATGAATAAAAACCTTCATTTGAATATCTTTATTTGCATATCTTTCTGCAGCCATTTGTAAAGACTGTGTAATGTGTAATGCAGACCATTATTGTGAAGTCCAGCTAGGTTCCTTGCATCAACTATGCCCTGCATGTTGCCATAAACATCCCATATGCAACTCTGTTATGACTACTGCATACTATTTCATGTGCACCTTAACAGAAGCTATGAAGAATAAATTAAGAAGAAAAGTAATCTAGACTGTTGCGTCTATCACTTAGATGGTGATCTCAGCATGCCACTTCTGACTACACAGATTACTTCCTACAAAATCATCCTTTTTATACTGATTGCACATAAAGAAAAGGAGTTACATTTAATGAAAGTAAAACCAGAAGTTATTAATTCTACAGTCTAAAAATAAAACCATTCTATAGGTTAATAAAAAAGTTAAGTTTGTACATTCTTAACTGCTTTGTTTGCATAATCATTTTTTACATACTATACCTACACTTCTGTATATACTGAAGTGTGGAATTCAGGTTAACAGAGACAGAAAAGTACAGTTTTGTACCTACCATAAATGTAGATGTCCGATAGATATGCAACTGCAGTCCTGACATATGGGTTGTCCTGCCTCAGGCAGCCCTTCGGTCGGCCGGATTCCAAAGTCTGGGTCCGGATGTCGCCTCTTCCCGACGTCAGAGCGGCTGGGGTATAAAAGCATCAGCCGACGCCATCTTCTTCAGTGTTTCTTGCCCCAGATGCCAGGTGCCCTCCAAGGAAGGCTAAATTTAGAGAATGGATAAAAATTCCAGACATGCACAACAGTAATAAACAGATACACCATAACAGACATCCCCAGCTAATTTGAAAAGGTGGACTCAAAAAGAGAATTACAGAGGGTAGGAGGGAGGTGACTGCAGTTGCATATCTATCGGACATCTACATTTATGGTAGGTACAAAACTGTACTATGTCCTTCAAGAATGCAACTGCAGTCCTGACATATGGGTTGAATACCATAGCCAAGCTGGGGGTGGTAGGATCTAAGATAAGGATGGTGTAGCTAAAATGCCCTGCAGGACTGCAGAAGCAAAGCCTGCTCGGGATCTGGAATATAAAGGCAGGTTGTAATGTTTGGAAAATGTATGCACGGAGCTCCATGTAGCAGCTTCTAGAATGTCCTTTGTAGCCACCCCTCTTAGAAAGGCTGTGGAGGTGGCTGTAGCTCTGGTGGAGTGTGGCCTGATATTGGCTGGCACACCTTTTCCATGGAAAGAGTAGCAGAATCTGATGCAGTTTCCAATCCATTTTGAAATTGTTTGTTTGGAAATTGCCTTTCCTTGTACTCCAGCAGCGTAAGCTACAAATAGTTGGTCAGACTTTCTGTTGGCCTTTGTTCTGTCCAAGTAGTAGTAGCGCAATTGCCTGTGTATGTCCAAAGTGTGCAGAAGCTTTTCTCCTTTATTTTGAGGATTGGGAAAGAAAGTAGGCAGGTGAATTGCTTGATTTAGAGAAACCCTGGATATCACTTTTGGCATGAATGAAGGATTAGTTCTTAAAGAGACTCTGTCCTGATGGAAAATGAGAAATGGAGGTACTGCCATGAGGGCCTGTATCTCCGAGACTCTTCTTGCTGAAGTAATTGCCAACAGGAAAACTGTTTTCCAGGAGAGAAATTGCAATTCTGAAGATGCTGCTGGCTCAAAAGGAGGAAAAGTTAATTTTTCCAAGACGAAGTTGAGGTCCCATGCAGGCACTGGTGGTTTTCTTGGAGGTTTGATATTCTTTATCCCTCTTAGAAACTGTCTTAGCAAAGGATGTGAAAACACAGGTGGATCACAGTTGTATTTTGCTGAAATTGCTGAAGCGTGTATTTTTATGGAAGAATATGAAAGGCCATTGTGAAGCATTTCTGCCAAGTATTCTAGTATCTGTGGGATGCTCATTAGTGATGCATCCTGACCCTTGTTGGCATTCCAGATGTTGAATCTCTTCCATTTGGCTGAATACGTTTTTCTGTTGGAAGGCCTGCGTGCTTCCAGTAAGATCTCTTGAACTTTTTTGGAAAGAGAGATATGGGGAGAAGTCATGGAACCCTCCAAGCTGTCAGTTGCAATGTTTGCAGGTTGGGATGAACAGTCCTGTAATTGTGCTGAGTTATAAGCAGAGGCCATTGAGGCAGGAGCCACGGCTTGGTGCGAGTTATGCTCCTTAGTAATGGATACCAGTGCTATCTTGGCCAGTCTGGAGCTATCAAAATGCCTTTCGGTTGTTCTGCTTTGATCTTCAGTAACACCTTGGTCATTAATGGTAGAGGTAGAAATGCATAGATTGTTAGAGAATTCCAGCTGAAGGAGAGAGCATCCATTCTCCAGGCTTGAGGATGGTGTGTCCTTGAGCATAACTTCTTCAGATGATGATTGAGGTGTGAGGCAAAGAGATCTATGTCCGCCTTCCCCATGCATGAGTTATTTGTGAAAAATGTCTGGATGCAACATCCATTCGTGGTCCATAATGTTTCTGCTTAGACTGTCCGCCAGAACATTGTCCTTGCCTGGGACAAACTGGGATTGCAACTGTATGTTCAGTTTCAGGGACTTTTCCCAAAGAGTCATTGTTAGTCTGCAGAGGGGGTAAGAATGGGTGCCTCCCTGTTTGTTTATGTACCACATAACAGTGGTGTTGTCTGTCTTTATTAGCAGATGACCTTGCTGAAGAAATTTTCAAGGCCTCGATTGCATGAATCACTGCCAACATCTCTTTTTGATTGATGTGCAGATGCAATTCTCGTGCCCATTGCCCTTGAATGCATCTGCCCTCCATGTGCACCCCCATCCATGATCTGAGGCGTCTGTTGTAATGGTTTGGCTTGCTTGAGGTTTGTTGAAAGACATGCCTTTGTTTAGCTGGCTTGCTTGTGCCCACCACAAAAATTCCTTTTGAAGACATGGAATGAGTGGAATAATTGCTTCTAAGTTGTGGCTGTGTTGAGACCATAAACTTTTTAGGTACCATTGTAGTTTTCTCATGTGTAGTCTTGCCAGTGGAATCAGAAGAATGCAAGATGCCATGAAACCCAGGGCCTGCAGGATTTTCCTTGCAGTCATCTGGGTGTGCTTTGCTAGGCTTTTGAAGTAATCTGGTAATTGTTCTTGTTTTTCCTGTGAGGAAAGCCATTTGTGAGTTTGTGTCCAGTTTGATTTTTGAATGCTGACTGTGTATCCCAAAGCCTGTAGTAAGTGAATGACATAGTCCAAGTTTCTTATCAAGACTTGCTTGCTGTCCGCTTGTATAAGGCAGTCGTCCAGGTAAGGGTATATTAGTATCCCCTGAAGTCTGCAATGTGCAATTACTGATGCCAGGCATTTTGTGAATACTCTGGGTGCAGTAGATAAGCCAAAAGGCAATGCTGAGAATTGATAATGCTCTGACCCTGCATGAAATCTGAGGTATCTTCTGCAGCTGTGACTGATTGGGACATGCAGGTATGCCACCTTGAGGTCCAGAGTAACCAGCCAAGACCCCTTGCCCAGCATGGGAAGAAGTTGCTGTAACGTCAGCATTTTGAATTTTGGCACAATGAGAAAAGTGTTTAGAGCGGACAAGTCCAGTATAGGTCTCCATTGCTTTTCTTTTCTTGGAACAAGGAGCAGTCTTGAGTAGAATCCCTGGCCTTGTTCCTGAGGAGGAACCTTTTCTATTGCTTTGATTTGTAGCAGCTTTGAAACTTGTATGAGTGCCTCTGCCCTTTGATTTTGTGGCAGGTTTGGCATGCCTTGTCTTGTTGGTAAGGTATGGAAGTGGAACCTGTAACCTTTGTTTATTATGTCCAAAATCCATTTGTCCTTTGTAAAAACGTGCCAATTTTTTGAAAATAAAGATAATTTTCCACCTAAAGGTGCTTCTCTTTGAGCCTTGGTCGGCGGTGTCAAAGTCAAGTCGTTGTGATTGTTCCTGTGGAGCAGTAGAAGTTCCTGCGCCACTTCTCTGATTAGTTGGTTGCCATTGGCGGCCCCTGTAGGAGCCTCGGTATTGCCCTCTACCTCGAGCATGCCTGTTTTTTCCCCTTTGGAACTTGTCAGTGTCTGGAAAGGACCAATTCTTCGAAGGCCAATTCCTACTGAACCTTGGTGGCTGAACCTGGAGGAAATCTTTGACTGTTTGTACTGATTTAGCCTTTTCCTCAATTGATTTCAACACACCCTGTGCATTAGCACCAAATAGCTTGACTTTTTCCAGAGG
This sequence comes from Protopterus annectens, assembly GCF_019279795.1. Classification (NCBI taxonomy): domain Eukaryota; kingdom Metazoa; phylum Chordata; order Ceratodontiformes; family Protopteridae; genus Protopterus; species Protopterus annectens. The sequence goes on from NC_056744.1 coordinate 244,785,529, forward strand.
TGCATCTAGAAGCTTTACTTTAACATGATCTGGCAATGTCTGTTCTTTCAACCAAGCATGTCATAGCTGCCCTACATGAAGCTTCCAATGCATCATAACCACACTGAAGAAAATGATTGCTAATCTGCTGAGTATTATGAACCAAATCCTGCAAGGCCTTTCTATCTAAAGGCTCAGGAGAGGCTAACTTTTTCTGCAAATCATCCATCAAGAAATCCTGATACTGAAACATATGAAAAAGACAGTTAAGTGCCCTCATGGCAAGAGTGGATGAGGTATAAACTTTTTTACCCCACCTCTCCAGGGACCTAGATTCCCTGTCTGCGGGCAAAGGATTTTTGGCCGTGGAAGTGGCCACTCCCTTGGGCCCCTGAGAAATAGTTTCTAGATCCACAGAGTGGGCCTTAAAGAGATGTTTATGAGTTTCAGGAACCCTGTAATATCTGTCTGGCTTGACAGGAGCAGGAGGGAGAGAATCAGGAGAAGTACTGGAGTCTTAGAACACATCATCCAATACATCTAACACTGGGGGTATAGCTAAAGGCCTGTGCTGGGGTAACTTAAGGAAAGTCCGAAGCCTTTTCCTGGAGCCGGAGAAATCCTGGCCCTGCCACTGAAAATGCTCTCTCATGGAGTGGAGAATTTCCCCGAAAGAAATATCCTCAGGAGGAGAGGCAGAGGGAATGGATTCATCAGCATCAGAATCCTCGTAGGCCGGGAAGGATTCTTCCTGGGAATCTGAATGGCCTGACTCATCAGAGGCTTCATCTGAGGAAAGGGTATCTGCCTGCTCAACCCTAGGCCTTTTGTCTGAAGGCGGCTGAGAACCTCTGTCTGGATGAGCCTGAGAGCCCATGATTAAAGAAATTAGATCTGCAGTTAAAGTCATGATCTGTTTATCAGAAGTGGGACCCTGTGAAAAAGATTTAGGAGGGTGAGACTTAGCCTGGCTGGCAGCCTTAGCACGTGTGTAGGCCTTGATGGACATAGACACAGGAGGCCTAGCTGCCCCATGTGCTGGAGTAACTTTGTCCACCGGTATGGTGTCAGGCAAATCTTGGGCTTCGGTTTCAGGAGAAAAATCATCAACCGGCACCGGGGTAGCCTCCGGGACCTGTCGTCGGCCTGGAGCGGTTGAATTACCGCCTCCGAAGAGACTGATGCAGTCGCGGTAGGCTTTAGCGTGGTGTTGGTGAAAGTCGCGGGCCACGAATGTCGGTCCCGGTCCTTCCGTTTTTTTGGAAATATGTGCTGTCGGTAGTTCCGACGGCATGATATAGGAGTAATTTTCCCCAAAAAAGTCTTCAGCAAATTCTGCCCGGCGCCTAAGTGTGCGCTTATTGAAGCAAGCACAGGCAGCACAGGCCGAGACGTCGTGGTCTGGGCCGAGGCAGGGAAGGCAGTAAGAATGGAAGTCCTTATGAGGTATTTGTTTACCACAAGACAAGCAATTATTAACTTTTGCAGTTATATCTGACATTGGCTGAGGCAAAAAAAGGTTCCCTAATGGGGTACTTAGCTTTTTGATGACTTCGGATCTGAAAACACAGGAGCTGGCCGACCGGCACTTGCGAACTGCTTCTGCGCAAGAAAGACTGAAGAAGATGGCGTCGGCTGATGCTTTTATACCCCAGCCGCTCTGCCGTCGGTGAAGCGGCGACATCAGCGACCCAGACTTTGGAATCCGGCCGCCCGAAGGGCTGCCTGAGGCAGGACAACCCATATGTCAGGACTGCAGTTGCATTCTTGAAGGACATCCCCATATCTGATAAGTAGACAACCATCTATTTTAATCACATGACAACTACCTAAGCAAGTTCAAATCATATGGCATGCACTGTGGTCTTATGGGATACGTAAAGATAGCCTGTCCTATACTACAGTATAAAGTAGGGATGAAATGTGACATACCATTGCAGTAATTAGCAGAAATATCACAGTCTTTGCTATCATAGCAAGCAACACAGTTAATTCTGCTTGTTTGGCTTTTTAATTATTCTGCCATATCTAGACATTTTACCTTTATTATTAGATGATGACGTAACAGGCAGTTAAAGAAATATCTGGCAGATGGCCAGCAACTGGTTTGTTATCAAAGTAGTTGAGGAACTAGAGAGCACTCTGTCATAATCAGGATAGGCGTGAGACATACACTCAGAACCAGTTACTCAGCTGCATACTGGTGACATTTCACAGCATAAACCATCAATTAATGGCAAATGGTGGCTGATGACTTCTGGTACGAAGCAAATGAATGGACAGGGCTAACTGGACTAAAACAGGGTAGGGTCACAGAGGAACAGCTTGGTGGCCACTTGCTGAGATCAAATGACAGCTGGAGTCAATTAATTTCTTCCACAGACTTCCTCAATGCGCACACATTCCAGCCAATGTATTAACTGTATATACCTTCGATGTTTGACTTTAATCAACAGGGCCACCATTAGGTAAAACAGAACCCTAGACAAAAAACTCCAGGGCATCTCCTTGCTGCCCAGTGTTTTTCCATAACTGCCCACTTTTCCCAAGCCTGGCCTTCCTACACCAGCCAGATTACTTCTGTCTAGCGTTTTCATACTTTCTCTTGCTCTTCAGCTTTTCCTCCATCCTTTCAACACACCATAACTGTCCGAGGCTGTATTACTATGACTGAAGAGGAAGACAATGAATGAATCCAGATTTCTATATTCCACTATACCCCAAGACAGTCTTGTTTAGAACTGAAAACACATTTCCTCATAATCGGTTTTACTGTTTAGTAACTCTTTACTTAACCATTAGATTATAAACACTTTTATATATAAGTTTGTTTGTCTTTTCGGCTTTTACCGGTTAGGGGTCGCCACAGTGGAACTTCAGTCCGCTAATGACTGGCAGTCGATTTTTATGGTGCAGAGTTGCCAGCCCAACGCCCAACCTTCAGCGAAGGCACGCCCATTCACGCATGTCTTTCGGAGGCCTCTCGACCGCGGGATAATCTGGTAAAATTTCTAGTATTGTGAAAATGTGCAAAATTCTAATCTAAGAAAATGTGTATTGTGAAAATGTGAAAATGTACAGAATTCTAGTCTAACAAACTGTACTATTGTCAGAGATGAGCTCATCAGGGATGCCATGGCATGGAAGAAAGGATTTCATAGTGTGATGACAATCTGCAGAGTGGCACCTTTCTTACTTATAGTACACCTTTCTGTTTGATGATCTTAGATAGCTTACAGTAGCTTTACAGTATGATGTGCTCAGGTTACTTACAGTGGCATTTTTCAGTATAATGATCTCATGTTACTTACAGCAGAAGAACACAGATGGGATACTGACTGCCCTTCAGCTGAAATAAATCAGTGGCTACTTTTTCTCCATGATCTGTCTGGAATATTATAGACACAGTAATGTCCTTGAACTACTTCCTATGATACGTTACAGATATGATAATTTTCACCATATGTTCCATTGATGAAATATTCCAAGCCAAAATGTTATGGACATGTTTGTTAATTCTCACTTGCCTGTGTTAGTTGGTTTAATGCAATTATTCCAATGGCATTCAACAACAAGCCTTTTATCTCATGAATTTCATCATGGATTTAGTTGACATCAGCTGATAATGAACTTTACTCTTGTTATCTAATCATACTAAGTTACTGTAGTCCTATATAATGTTCAGTGTGATAGAAAAAGTCATGACCTTTGTTGTTAAGTCCAGTAAAACAAGTTAGAATAGTGTTCCAAAAACTTTAAGGTGTAGTACTTAAAGTTGTGTTTTTGTGTGAACTTCACAGTCTTGCATGCCTGCACGCCATACTGCACACTGTACTTTGCACTGGGGCTTTATACAACGTAGTACTTTAATCTATAACTCGATCCCCCTGTGGGCATGCAAATCATTTGCTTTATGAGCATGCAACTCATGTATAGTGCATCTCTACAAACACTTGTCTCTGTGACTGTACAAAACATTATTTCTGAATCTCAGTACATCCTTGTCTATGCAATTTTGTAAAACATTTTTCAGACAGCTCAGACTGCACTATAAACTCTAATGTTTCTCACTTGCATCTGCACACTGAATTCGCTTTCTCATGCCTAAATTTTCATAGGCAGATCTCAGAATGGAGGGATGAAATTAGCAATAAAAGGTAAGTGATATTGCTAAATTGCTGGAACTAAATTCATCCTCAGGTCTTGGTTAGTACCTTCATATGGTAGATACTGTTTTTACAAAATTCCACCAAGATGATACTAATATATCATGGAAAAAAGATAGGTAAAAAAAATTACAAACACACCCCTCCCTGTAAACATTGGAGTCCCTCAAGGCTCTATCCTCGGCCCTCTTCTATTTTCCATCTTTATCAATGATCTAAATACTGTTGTTCCTCAAGCCACATGCATACAATATGCTGATGATTCTACTTTAATCTGTACTGCTAAGTCATCAATCTCTCTTCAGACCCTTACTCAAGCAGTTTTTAACACCGTTGAAAATTGGTTTACCCATCACTACCTCCTCCTTAACCCCAAAAAAACAAAATTATTACTTTTAAAGTCACTAGAGTTCCACTTCACAATTATCTCTAACAATGAAACTACTATTTCCCCTGACACTACTACATGTCTACTATACAGAATGTCAATAAAAAACTAGGCTCTCTGTATAGAATCAAACCCTTCTTACACCACTAGCTAAAACCTCCATTGCCCAGACTCACCTAACTTCTACTCTATTCTATATACATCAATCTATAAAAACACAATCTAAGCAAGCTTGAAACTAGCTATAATAACAGAACCCACCACTGTCACAACCTTAAACAACTTGGATGGTCAGAACTACAAAACCATCTACTGTATAAGCAACTACTTATCTCACATAATATTCTTCATCACCCAAACAATACCCCAATCCTCTCTAACCTGATCTCCCCATATAGAAATCTTGCAACACTTCACTCAGCAAATAAGCTATTAATCTCCAATATTAAATCAAACAATAAAGCTGGGGACTCACTTTTTACTAACATTGTGAGTAAAATCTGGAACAATCTTCCTAGTACCTCTCATCCACAGCACTCTTCAAGAAACATCTCAAAGAACATCTGAAATTTCATTGCCTTTGTCCCTGTTCTAAACCAGACTAAACCCTACCTTTTCTTCCTTCCAACCTTTGTCCCCTCTACAGCTTTAATCAATAGAATCTAACCTTATTCTAGCCCTTGTGATTCTTACCTTCTTCTGCTCTCTCTCTTTCTCTTTCTCAGACCTACTAATCATTATTTCAGAATTCTGAATGTCCTTGTACTCAATTGTATTTTAAACCTTGCACAGCCTGCGAGCTATTATTCACAGAAACAATTTTTTGATTATCTTAAATCTTTCTTAATTTCTTTGTATTTGAATTTAGTCATTTTTAACTATTGTAATCTTTTTTGTAATTTACTAATGCTTGGAGCTTATCTCCCTGGGCCTCTACTGAAAATGGACATGTATCCAGCTAGACTAGCCCAGCCAACAAATGTAAAATAAAAATAAATAAATAAACTGTGTCCCAGGATTAAAAAGTGATCCCTCCAGGTGTACTCACTGGTGCCAAGACTGGAAAAAAAAAGCAGTATAGAATTTCTCAGGATATGGAAACATTCTTACTACAGGATTAGGCAAGGATCAAGGAAAGGATTGACCCCCACCATGTGTTGTACATGTAAAAAGCATTCCAAAGAACACAAAGAGGCATACAGACGAATAAATGGATTGTTAGGATAAGGAAGACATTATGCACTATTACTATTAAGACAAAAAGCCCAGAACATCCAGACGTAGGATATTTAGCAAGAGTAAGAAAAATTAAGACAAAAGAAAAGTACTTGCACAAGAAAATCTGTCAAAATCTAGAGACAAAAACATATTTATTTTTATTTATTTATTTTACATTTGTTGACCGGAATAGTCCGACTGGATACATGTCCATTTTCAGTGGAGGCCCGGGAAGAAAAGCACTAAGATAATAATACACATTGAACGTTTAGTAAATGCTAGTTTCAAGCAGATTACAGGCATAAGCAATACCAGCATTTAGCACATATAGTACTTATTATAAAACACTTTACGAAACATAAAATTATTTTCAAAGTTAAACATACATAAGATTACATTCAGGTTTAAGACACACTGAGCAGCAGTTATACAATTGACACTTCCTGAAATGGAGTGGTAGAAAAAGTTAGTAGTAGTAGAAGGTAAGGCACCTAAGAAATATAGAGGTCACTAGTCGGGGTTAATTCAAGGACATAACCAATGAGTTTTGAAATATTTCTTGAGTTTGTTTTTGAATCGAGTTCGTGAGGGTTCTCGGGTCAAGTCAGCTGGGAGTCTGTTCCACATTTTTCCAACAGAGTTTGCATACATAGAGTCCCCAGCTGAGTAGTTGGATTTGTATGTTTGAACTAGGAGTCTAGTGGATGATCGCAGTGGCCGGGTGCTGGTGTGGGGGCTGACAATATTTTTTAGTGCAGGTGTATTTTCTGGTTGGTAAAGGACTTTATGTGCCACTATTAGCTGGTTGAACTGCAGTAGGCTTGGTAGTTCAAGCCATCCTAGGCGATTTAGGTTGTGACAGTGGTGTGTCCGGTAGGCTGTGCCAGTAGCAAATCTGGCAATGTGGTTATAGCAGGATGATAGTTTATTAAGATCTGTTTTGTTTAAGTTGGAGAATAGAGGTGAGGCATAGAGAAGAGATGATAGCAGATGGGAACGGGCAATTGCAGTTCTAGCAAGTGAGGTAAGGAAAGGTTTGATTCTGTAAAGACAGACAAGTTTTTTATTAATGGTTTTGATAGTTTGATTGATATGCACATCAAACTTCAGGTTCTTATCAACTATGACACCCAGTAGTTTAGTATGGGCTTTTGTGGAGATGATAGTGCCATTGTTAGCAGTTATGTTGAAGGCTGGCAGGGGGGTCCTGCATGTGGGGGAGAAGAGGAGCAACATAGTTTTGTTGGGGTTTAGGATTAGATGTTGATTGGAGAGCCATTTTTCCACTGTATTGAAGGCAATTTGGGTTAATGTGAATAAAGTAGCTGGTGAGGTGTCAGAACAAATCAAGGTGGAGTCATCCACATATTGAATGCAGGTAGCATTTGGGATGACTGAATGAAGGTCGTTGATAAAGATGGAGAAAAGAAGAGGTCCTAGTATCGAGCCCTGGGGGACTCCTAATGTGATGGGTAGGAGAGATGATAGCTTGTCTTTCCATAGAACTGCCTGTTGCCTGCCCTGCAAGTAGGTCTGAAACCATTGGAGTGCATGGTTGTTTAAGGATAGGGCCTTCTAGGTATTTATAACCATTCTGTGGTCAACCATGTCAAAAGCCTTTGATAGATCTAGAAAGAGTGCGGAGGATAGTTTGTTATTATTGCGGTTGTGGTTAATGACGTTAGAGAAAGAGAGGAGGGCAGAAGTAGTACTGTGGTATGGCTTAAAGCCATGCTGAAAGTTGGACAACAACTTGTTCTGTGTGAAGTAGTGCATGAGCTGTATGTGTACACACTTCTCCATAATTTTAGCTAGAGGGGACAGAATAGCTACGGGTCTAAAGTTTGACATTTCAGTGGAACTACCTCCTTTATGGAGAGGTATGACATGGGAGATTTTCCATATAGTGGGTACAGTAGCTTCAGATATAGCTTTGTTGATCAAGATAGAGATGGGGTAGGCTATGGTGTCAGCAGCCTTTTACAGACAGTCTGCTGGGAGGAGGTCGGCAGCCAGGGTGGTAGGGCTTAGTTTCTTAAATAGGGCATGAATAAGTTGAGTAGGAACAGGTTGAAAGGTAAAGTATGCTTGGGTACTGGGTGTGGCTACATTAGAATTAGAGTCACTGGGAGAGAGTTGGCTGGCTAGAGACTGGATAGTCTCTGTGAAGAAGCTGTTGAAGTTATCAGCAATGTCAACTGGGGATTTTTGTTGGGAAGCTGAGGGGGGTGGAGTGGCGGTTTGGACTGGGTGGAGTAGTTTGTTTATTCCTGCCCAGAACTTTTGAGGTTTGTTTTGGTGTTTTTGCAGTAGATGGTAGTAGTGGTTCTTTTTGTCTAAGGTTATGGATTTTTTGGTGTCATTCCACAGCTATCTGAATCTTAGTTGATCAAGTGGGGCTTTTGTTAATCGGTAGGTGGCCCATGCTTTGTTTCTGAGTGAAATTTTGGTTTTGGTATCTTTAGAAAGCCATGGTGCAATATTAACTTTGATTTTAATAGAGCGGCTGGGAGCATGGGAGTTAAGAATAGCAAGGGAATTGGTGTTAAAGTATGCTACTGCTTCATCTAGGGGGAGACTTTTTAGTACTGACCAGTTGCATGCCTTAAGTTCCTTTTGAAACTTGGTGAGAATACAATTCTTGTTGTTTCTTAATGTTCTATAGGTGGGTTGGTAGGAGCAGTCTACTTTTTAGCTTGATTACATAGGTGAGACAGTGGTCACTTAGGTCATCAGGCAAAGTGCCTGATTTATAAGATTGAAGATGGGTATTGACGAGTATCCAGTCTATGGTACTTTCCTTGTTATTGGGTTTTCCTGTAATGGTGGGGGAGGTTATGATTTGAGTAAATCCATACAGGATTATGTGGGTTGTGGGGGTTTCATAAGAGCAAGTGTTCCAGTCAATGTTGAAATCCCCAAGAACAATTGTTTCTTGGGGGTGGTTATTGGATAACCAATATAAGAAGTCTTCTAAGGTTTCTGCGTTCCTCCCTGGGGGAATGTAGACACAAACAATGTTTACATTTTTGCTTTTGTTCATTTGTAGTTTTGAGATAAGAATTTCAGCATTATTGAAATGGGGTGGTTGTTGGGTATCTATGCATCACAGATAGGGTAGACTTGTAAAGTATGGCTACCCCACCATCCTTTCTGGTGGTACGGTCCATTCAATACATACTATACCCTGGTGGCAGACTCTCATTGTCCTTGGTGGCAGGCTTCAGCCACGTTTGTTAGGCATAATATATCTGGGGAATGAACAGCTAAGAGGGCATGCAGGTGCTCAGTTTTCTTATTTATGCTCCTAATGTTTAGATGGCAGGCCAGCAGTGAGCTAGGAGGTCTATTTGTTGGAGCTATGGTGGTAGGGGGATTAGGGCCAACAGGTAGGGGTGGACCAGGGTTTGGGTGGATGTAGCCATCCTTTGTAAGGTTGCAGTATATCCTGAGTATGAGTTTTAAGATTTTGAATAACGTTTTGTAATAGTGTCTAGTTTTATAACTAATGTAACTAAGTCTAGTAAGATGGTAGTATTTAGCTATTAAGGAGGTAAGCATGAGGGGAGTGAGTAAGGGTGCATTATTATCTGTTGTAGTTGGGATGGATGTTTGGAATTTAGGGTAGTGGAAACCTGGGTGATCCTGATATGCTCCTTAATAGAACAGGTCAACAAAAAAACATTATATAGACAAAGAAACACTGGGCCGCCTGGAAAAAGAAATGACAGAGGAATTGATGCATTTAATGAACAAAACCACAGCTTTTTGAAAGATACAAAAAAATGGACATACGAAACAAAAATAGAGCTGATACAGTGCCATATATATGCAGTGGAGAAAGCCAAACCAATCAATACAAAAAAATGCAGCTCTAAAGATATTTGCAGAGAAATACATGAAAAAGGCACATGGATATTGAAAATTTCACAATACAAAAATAAGATCACAAAAGGAGACTCCAGCACAGTACTGTTGCATTTTGTTGTGAAACAGGTAGAAGCACAAATATTAGGGAAAAATGGGTCCTCAGATTAAGAAGCAGCAGGTGGAATGGGAAGCATCTGAAAGTTTGCCACAACATGATGTTCTGGAACCTTCTGTAGGAGACCCGTGGGTACATCCAGTTGAAATTGCACAGCAAGGGAAGAAGGAAACTGTGGCAACTTTGATGCAAGTAATGTTGCTGCATGATGAGTTAATGGATTCAGATATGGAGGAGCGGCATCTCAAGAGGTTATGTCACACGAAGATGTTAGATGTTCTGGAACTTTCTACAGAATAATTGCAGGAAATCAAAGATGCTCTCAGCCTAGATGAAAATGATCTTAGGGAAGACCTTCTTGCTTTAATAGAAACGGATAGGCATATTAAGACAGATGAAAGAAACAGATTACAGAAAGTAAATAAAACTCAAAATGCCAGAAGATTGGGAACATGCATGGACATGGTAGTTGGGACTACTAAGAGAAATTTGTGTGATATAACACAAATGCATAGGATATACTGCTGGCTAAACTAATAACAAATGAAGCGTTACCATAAAAAAGGAAAGGAAAATAACAAGTTGAATGCTACCACTCAAAAGAGAAAACTATAAATCAATTAAGGCAAGAAGTAGCACTGTTAGGAGAATATGGAAATGAGAATCTATCATAAAAAATACTTACAGCATTGCACAGTATCAAAACAGACCAACATTTCACTTGTATTATTTCCAATAATAAATTAAGAATATCAACACAGGCAGATAAATATAAAGCAAAAACACAAAATAAGCAATTCACTAATGATCCAGAAACATTTTGCAGAGAATTTGGAAACAAAGCAAAATGAGCAGAAAGACCAACATAAAATGAAGTAGGTACATTTTGAAGAAGTATGTATGAAGACCTTCTTGAGTACAGCAAAGATGCTGAATGGATAGAATGAATAGAAGAATTAAAATGCATAGTAAGGAGCTCTAATGCAGAAAATACATACTAAGGAGCTCTAATGCAGAAAATATTAAATGTCATGAAATAACAGCTAGAGAAACTGAGACAAAAATTAAGTAAAGGTCCTAAATGGAAAACCCTGGGTCCACTGCAGTACCTAACTTCTCATTAAAAATAATAACATCTTTACACAAAGATTTAACCTCAAGCAAGAACAGCTGATATGTGCATCACTAACGGAACCAACCTGGTTAATAACAGTAAAAATGATACTCCTCTTTAAGACTGAACATACAATCCATCCTAAGAACTATAGACCAATAATTTGCCTTCCAATAGTACAGAAATTATATACTGGAATTAATGCAAACAGAGTTTATAGTCATTTAGGGAAAACATCAATAATGTTAATAGAACAAAAGGGTAAAAAAAGAAAGTAATATGGAACAAAAGAGCATTGGCTGCTAAGCAAAGCCATAACAGAGAACTGTAAAAAGAGGAAAAATCTAAGTATGGCATGGATAGATTAAAAAAATAAATAAAAAAAGTGTTTGAGAGCCTCCTGCATTCATAGATAAATGAATACATGTAGATGTATAAAATGCACTTTACTTTGATCAATTACATTACAGTGACCATGAAATATTAGCAAACCAATTTGCCATTGAGCCATGACAAACAGAAAATTATCATCTCAGGGATAAAAATTTAAGGGGAGATAGTCAGGATGCCATTTTGTATTCCCCTCGACCAATTAAATAAATTCTAACAAGATTATAATCCATACATCTTGATGCAACTTCCTCAACCAGTCAGAATTTTATAAAGACAAATAACAGTTCCAGACAAAAATAAGGAAAGATAGCAGCAGAAGTAGTTCTGATGTAGTGTACTAGTCAGTGGCAAGAGCTATCTTAAAAACAAACAAGCTGTCGTTCCTTTTGAAACATGCAGCAGAATGCTCAGAAAGTTCTGATGTTGATCACTGTTGTAGTAGCCTTATCTTATGGGTTATATTCTATCAAGGATATAATGGATCACCAGTTTCCAAAGCTTAAGGGCTCCTTCCATGCACCCAATCTGTCAAGCAGCTTCAACTCAGCTGACCAAATGACAAGTCTGGGTTTGAAGCCCTTCAGAGCTTTGCTGCCAGAAAAGAGAACACTCTGAGGCTTTTGAGGATCGAGGATTGGCTTGAACTTTTTATTCCTGGGCAGATAAGTTCCCTTTAAAGGAAAATAAAAACTTAAATTTTCTTAAATTTTGATCATGTTTGATTAATCCCCTCTTCAGAAAAGTTGTTTTAAAGCTAGGAGTGTTGTGATTTAATGAATTGTTTCAAAATTGTAATCTTCTTTTGAATGGAGCACTTGCTTCTTTCCCTCAGTTTAAAAGTAGTGTAAATCAACTGAAAATACATTGTTTTAAATTGTTTTTTTACTTATTTTTTTCTGTCAAGAAACCAATGTTTGTGGACTGGTAGTTTTAACGACAATTGCTGCTAGTCCTCCCTGGGAAAGATGCATCATTTTTGACTTGACCATGGTACAGACTACTGGTCCCATGGCTGGTCCTTCTTCCAGCTACAAAAAGAAAAAGTTAAGCAGACAGCTTTTGCTACCACAGCAGGCTGGTAATCTGACTCAGCCATTGGTGGGTGACTCTGCTGTGGACATTTGTTGTACCTCAGACCACTCATCTTTTACCCTGGATCCCTTTGGTGTAGCATCTACAGCCACTAATGACCGGGGGTTACCCACGACCTCTGCAGTCATTGGAGTCCCCTCAGTGGGCAAGGAAAAGCCATTCTTGTGACTACTGGGAGAGGGAGCAGGGAAGGTTTCCCTGTTAAGTCAGAATATCATGCCCATCCCTGGGAAAGCAGCTGCTGGCATTAATAACATAGTTGGCCTTATTTGTACTGTAAAAAATAAACAGAAAACCAAGCATGTAACTACCTTTCCTCAAATTTCTTTGGACAGGAGTAGTTTACTAGGACTGGCTCAGGGTTTAATTCAGGCTATTGCTTCCTCTTGTAAAGTAGTTTCTGGTAAAGGAAAGAGGGATTCCTCTTTTCCTGAATAAAACCGAGATTCTGAATCTGAATGGAAAGATGCAGGAATGTATTTAGGGTTTTTTCCACAGATTTCTGATTCAGACTCAGAGATCTCAGTTTCTGATTCATCTGGGTGGGGGGGGTCTGTCATTCCAAGACTATTCCTAAAATGCCCCACAGTCTCAGTGTTTTTACTGGAAGAACAGTGAGGTTTCTTAGCCCCTCAGAAAATACTATGAGTTCTTATAGAATGATTTTCAAGAACATACACCCATTCTTCCTGTCCTGTTTGCTTTAGACGATGTGTGTCTGGGTTTATATTAGAACATCGAAGTTTCAAAACTTCAAATGTTTTAATATCGAACTCTATTAAGTGAAAGCTGAAACTTTCAAAGCAACAGAAAACCAATTTTTTTCCTAGGGAAAGAATTTGGTTGTCCGTTTCTGTTGCTTCGGTATTTTCAGCGCTGTGGTGAAAAGTTACAGGTCGGGTTCAGGTAAGTGTGTGATTGAGTTCAGGTTAGGTTAGTTAGGGTTAGGGTGCGGGTTAGGTATGTATGAGATTGTGTGGACGTGAGGGTTAGGGCAGGTTAGGTGAGTTAGGGTTAGGGCGCGGGTTAGGTATGTGTGCGATTTTGTGGATGTGAGGGTTAGGGCGGGTTATGTAAGTTAGGGTTAGGGCGCGGGTCAGGTAAGTGTGTGATAGTGACAGAATTTGGGGTTTGGGCGGGTTATGTGAGTTAGGGTTAGGGCGTAGGTGAGGTGAGTGTGCGATAGTGACGGACCTTAGGGTTAGGGTCTGGGTTAAGATAAGTGGATAGATAGTAGTGCATGTGCAGTGTAGGGTAGGGTTAGATGTAGCGTTTAAGTGTATGTGTGTGGATTGCTGCTTTTTTGTGTGTTTGTGGTGTGTGTTTCTTGGAACAGCAAATTTTTTTTATGGGAAAAAATTCTCTGTTTTGAGGTTTCGATACTGTTAGGGTTCGGGTTTTACAGTTCGACATTACGGCATTTGATAATGAGCCGTTTCGATGATCTGATATAGACCCTGTGTGTCTTACTGCTTTTTCCTGATAGCCAGCAATTCCTCTGTCTTTTAAATTTTTATACACTATTTCAAAACATGACCCAGCAGCTATAGCTTTATTTGATTCCACTACTGGTAAGCTAAGCACTTAATTCAATCCTACTCTTTCTAATAAGGATAGAAAAATTATTGATAGTATGGAAAATAGTATTTTCTTCTGTAGCTTTTCAGCATTTTGAAATGTCAAGCTCATATGTTAAAGTTTGTTCTGATAAACTATGAAAATATGAGGAATGTTTTCCCTACAGTTATTTGTGAAGAAAAAATGTTTTAAATAAAGTACAGTTTTGTACCTACCATAAATGTAGATGTTCGAGTGTTCACCCTGCTGCAGTCATCACACTTGGGTTATCCTGTCATCAGGCGGTCCCGCAGTCGGCTGGAATTCCAAAGTCTTGGTCCGGCGTCGGTTGCTGTTGCCTCCTCCCTGACGTCAGTGCGCCAGGGGTATATATAGTGCAACTGACGCCATTTTCTTCAGTTTTTCTTGCCCCAGATGTCAGGTGCCCCCAAAAAGATGATCAGACATTAGTACCAAATGGAGTAACCTCTGCCCAAACACAAAATCCCTTCAGTTATAAGCAAATACATCATTAAGGTATTGAAGAGATTTAGCCAGTAGATCAGAGGGGATGGAGGGAGGGTAACCTGGACTGCAGCAGGGTGAACACGCGAACATCTACATTTATGGTAGGTACAAAACTGTACTATGTTTATCATGTTACCCTGCTGCAGTCATCATACTTGGGGTGAATCCCAAAGCTAAGGAAGGGGGGAGGTATCATAGAGGGTTAGTGGAGGCTATAAGGCCCTGCAGAACTGCAGTGGCGAAGCCCGCCCTGGTCTTAGAGTAAAGAGGTAAGATAGTGTTTGGTAAAGGTGTGAACTGAACTCCAAGTTGCAGCTTCTAAAATCTCCTTGGTTGGAACCCCCCTTAGAAAGGCTGTAGTGGTAGCTGTTGCCCTGTTGGAGTGGGACCTAATGGTAGCAGGGACTGGTTTCCCATGATGAGTATAGCAGAAACGTATGCAATGCCCTATCCATTTAGAAATGATTTGCTTTGATATAGCCTTCCCTTGAGTAGCTGTAGCATAGGATACAAAGAGCTGGTCAGATTTTCTGAAAGCCTTAGTTTTGTCCAAGTAGTAACGAAGTTGCCTGTGAATGTCCAAGGAATGCAGGAGTCTCTCACCTTTGTTCTGTGGATTTGGGAAGAAGGTGGGTAAGTGGATGGTTTGATTTAAAGCCACACTGGAAACCACCTTAGGCATAAAGGAAGGATTAGTTCGTAGAGAAACTCTGTCTTGATGAAAAATGAGGAAAGGTTCCACTGTCATTAGTGCCTGTAGCTCTGAGACTCTTCTAGCTGAAGTTATTGCTAGGAGCAGGGCAGTTTTCCATGATAGGAACTGAAGATCTGCAGAGAAAGCTGGCTCAAAGGGAGGCAGTGTTAGTTTCTCCAGAACAAAATTGAGGTCCCATGTAGGTGTAGGAGCTCTCCTGGGTGGTCTAATGTTTTTTGCCCCTCTGAGAAACTGCCTTAGAAGAGGATGTGAAAATAAAGGTGGATCCGTGTTGTAGTGAGCTGAAATAGCTGAAGCATGGATTTTAATGGAGGAGAAAGAAAGTCCTTTGTGCAACATCTCAGCTAAATACTGTAGAATGTGAGGCATGTGAGGCTGAATTGTGTCTTGGCCTTTAGCTTGGTTCCAGGCACAAAACCTTTTCCATTTGTCCGAGTAAGCCTTCCTGGTGCTTGGCCTCCTGGCTTCCAGAATAACATCCAGAACTGCTTGGGAAAGAGGAGCTGGTTGTATATTTAGTTGATTTGCCATGCAGCCAGATTTAAAGTTTTGAGCTGGCTGTGAAGAATCTGATTGTTTTGTTGTGTGAGCAAATGGAGGATTTGAGGCAATATCCATGGTGGGCTGTGGGCCATATTTCTCAATAGCGGGTACCAGTGCTGGCGTGGCCAGTCTGGGGCTATGAGAATCAGTCGTGGTCTCTCCTTTTTGACTTTCAGAAGAACCTTTGTGAGGAGAGGCAATGGAAGGAAGGCATATACTGTCAGGTTTTTCCAACAGAAAGAGAGTGCGTCCACTTTCCAAGCTTGATGGTGAAATGTCCTTGTACAAAATTTTGTTAGTTGATAGTTTTGAGGACTGGCAAACAGGTCTACATCTGAAAGGCCCCATTTTTGAGTTATCATTGCAAATATTTGTGGATTTAGTTTCTACTCGTGGGGATCCTTGATGTTTCGGCTGAGGTCGTCCGCCAATGTGTTCTTCTGTCCTGGCAGGAATTGAGCTTGCAACTGAACTTGATAAGCCAGAGCTGTGTTCCATAAGATCATTGTTTGCCTGCATAGAGGGTAGGAATGTGTACCCCCTTGTTTGTTTATGTACCACATTACTGTGGTGTTGTCCGTCTTTATTGCAAGTTGTCCTGGATGTAACAGATCCTTGAAGGCTGTCAGAGCTTTCTGTACAGCTAGCATCTCTGTTTGATTTATGTGCAGATTTCTTTGATCTGCAGTCCATAGGCCTTGAATGCATTGTCCTGCCATGTGTGCCCCACCAGGCGTAATCTGAAGCATCTGTTGTGATAGTTTGCCTGGCTGGGGTTAAGGTGAAAGGCTGACCCTTGTTGAGGTGACATGTCTGTGACCACCATAGAAGTTCCTGTTGTAGGCAGGGGATGAGAGATCATTGTGTCCAAGCAGTGGCTGTGTTGAGACCATACGCTTTTTAGGTACCACTGTAATTTCCTCATATGCAGCTCTGCAAATGGTATTATTAGTATGCAAGATGCCATGAAGCCCAAAGCCTGCAGAATTTTTCTTGCAGTTAATTGGGTCTTTGTTGCCATTGTCCTGAAATAATGAGTCAGTTGTAGTTGTTTGTCTGGCATAAGATAAGCCTTCTGGGCCGTTGTATCCAAGCTGGCACCCAGGAATGTCATTTTTTGTGAGGGTACTAGTTTTGACTTCTTTTCGTTTACTGTGTACCCCAGGCAGTTTAGTAGATGCTTTACAAAGGCCAGATGATGTAGGAGAATGTCTTTGCTTTCTGCTTGGATGAGGCAGTCATCCAGGTATGGATATATTTGAATTCCTCTTTGTCTGCAGTATGCAATTACTGGTGCCAGGCATTTTGTGAAGACTCTGGGCGCAGTAGATAAGCCAAAGGGCAGTGCTGAGAATTGGTAATGGGTTGAACCTGCAATGAAACGGAGGTATCTTCTGCAACTTTGTCTGATTGGGACATGCAGGTATGCCTCCTTGAGGTCCAGTGTTACTAGCCATGCTTCCTTGCCCAACATGGGAAGTAGCTGCTGTAGAGTTAGCATCTTGAATTTGGGTACTTGTAAGTAAATGTTTAGAAGTGAAAGGTCCAGAATTGGTCTCCAGGCATTGTCCTTTCTGGGCACTAGAAAGAGTCTTGAATAAAATCCTTGGCCTTGCTCTCGAGTAGGTACCAGTTGAATGGCTCTCATGTCCATGAGAGCTGTAATTTGCTTTTGTGCCCCTGCCCATTGATTTTGTGGCAGGTTTGGCATTCCTCTTTTCATTGGCAAGGTGTGAAAGTGGAATCTGTATCCTCGTAAAATTATGTCTAGGACCCATTTGTCCTTTGTGACAATGTGCCAGTTGTCTGCAAAAGTGCGAGTTTTCCCCAAGGCTGCCAAGAGAGTATTGCTTGGCCAGATGAGGTGCAAGTCATTGAGTTTGCCTTCTGGTGGATTGAGACCTGTCTTCTCCTCCCTTTTGTGTTGTAGTGCCCCATTGGGGAGGCTTATACTGGGCTTGTGGTTGTCCTCTGCCCCTTGGGCATCTGTATTTACCCCTCTGTGGTCTGTCAGTAGCTGGAAAGGACTAATTTTTGTTGGCCAGTTTCTGCTGAAGCGAGGGGGTTGTACCGGTAGGAAATCTTTGACTGTCTGCATAGATTTTGCCTTATCCTCCATTTTCTTTAAAACGTCTTCTGCTTTAACTCCAAAAAGCACATCCTGCTGTAAGGGAGCATCTAGTAATTTTGCTTTAACATGATCAGGCAGAGTTTGTTCCTTTAACCAAGCATGCCTACATATAACAGACCCAGTGACAGCTGCTCTGCAGGAGGCCTCTAAAGAATCAAATCCACATTGTAAGGTATGTTTGCCCACCTGCTCAGTGGCATGCAACAGATCCTGTACTACTTTCAATTCAGATTGTTGAGGGAGAGTGGTTATTCTTTGCTTTAACTGAGGGATTAGGAATTGCTGATATTTAAGCATGTGAAATTGGCAATTCAGTACCCTCATAGCTAGTGTGGCTGAGGTGTAAACCTTTTTCCCCCACCTGTCTAGCGCTCTGGAATCTCTCTCAGAAGGTACTGGGTTTTTAGCCATAGAAGCCTTAGCCCCCTTGGGACCCTGGAAGATGGTCTCTGGGTCAGCTGCAGGGCTTTTGTAAAGAAATTTGTGGGAATCAGGCACTCTATAGTATCTGTCAGGCTTAGCCGGAGCAGGAGGTAGAGAGTCTGGGTTCAAACTGGATTCTAAATAAACATCATCCACTATGTCCAAAATTGGTGGGATGGCAAGTGGTCTGTGTTGGGGGAGTAAAAGAAACTCTCTGAGCCTTTTCTTCGAGTCAGAGTAGTCCTGACCTTCCCAGTGAAAATGTTCCCTCATAGTGTGTAAAGTTTCCCCAAAGGAGTAGTCTTCAGGAGGAGAAGCTGAGGGAATAGAGTCCTCAGCATCAGAATCTTCATAAGGAGAGAAGGAATAATCTTGGTCCTCAGAGGAGTCTGAAGAAATGGACACTTGTTCAGAGGATGCATTATCTTCCTCTTGTCTAGGCCTTTTGTCAGGAGGGGGCTGGGAACCCCTGATTAAAGAAATCAAATCTTCAGCCATTTTGAGCATCTGTTTCTTAGGCATGGGGCCTTGAACAGGAGACTGAAGTGCAGTCCTTTTAGATTTAGTAGGAGTCTTCGACTTAGAAAATGTTTTAATGGTGAGAGTCGTCGGTCTGAAAATGCCTTCAGAAACCGATGGCGTTTCTGTAGTACCGACGTCTTTTGTAACAATGTCGTCGGAAGGGCCTGAACTAAATGACTGCGTAGGCCTGGTGCCCTCCGCCAAAATTTCTGTAGCGGTCTCGGGTTCCAGATCTGCGGTAGTCAGGGGCTGCATCGGAGCCTCACTGAGGACCGGAGAACCGGAGACCGGATCAGCCGAGGCCTCGGAGTCTGGCTTAGGCCTGGGCTGTCTGTCCTTATCCCTGCGTTTTTTGTGCACGCCGGTAGTCGGTTGCTCCGACGGCATGGTGTAGTCAAATTTCCTACCATAGTAGTGTCGTGCGAAATCAAAGCATCTTTTAATAGTACGCTTATTAAACCTAGCACAAAACCAACAAGAAGTGACGTTGTGGTCTGGGCCTAGGCAAGGTATACAATAAGAATGAAAATCCTTATGAGGTATTTGCTTCCCACAAGAAATACAACTGTTAACTTTTTCTGACATCGGTCTGAGGCAAGAAAAGTTTCCCCAATGGGGTACTTAGCTTTACAGAAGACTTCGGTCTGAAATTCGAATTCAAAAATCTCAGGAGTCGGCCGACCGGCACTTGCGAACTGCTCCTGCTTCAGCCACCGTGCGGCAAGAAAGACTGGGGAAAATGGCATCGGTTGCACTATATATACCCCTGGCGAACTGACGTCAGGGAAGAGGTGACAGCAACCGACGCCGGACCAAGACTTTGGAATTCCGGCCAACTGCGGGACCGCCTGACGACAGGATAACCCAAGTGTGATGACTGCAGCAGGGTAACACGATGAACATCTTAGGTTCTTTGATTGTGCAGGTCACTACCTATTGTTTAAAGTGTATGTTTGATTCTGTTGATACTTCTTCCAGGGTTATGGCCACTGGTATTGTTTTAAGGAGGTTTGCTTGGCTGCATTCTCAGAACTTCCCAGATAATGTAAAAAATGGGATTTTAAATTCTCTCTCAGACAAAGATTTAGTATTTGGTCCTTCTGCTGAAGAGCTGATCAGAAAGTGTGGTGAAAGAGGCAAGCTGATCCAGGGAATCTCTTAAGATTTTTCCAAATTTCCCAATGGATTTTCTTACTCCTCATTCAATTTTGGCAGAAAAACAGAATAAACATCCTCAAAAGACTTCAGGTAAACAAAAAAGGTCAAGGAGGGTCCCAAAGAGAAGTTGCAAACGTCCAAAAGCCATGGACAGTCCAACAAGTCTGAATGACTGTTCAAGACACCTTGTGACCCCTTCCCGCCCTGGCCCCCTTTCTCTTCCAGTAAGCCTGAATCTCCATTTTTCTCTTGGGCAACATATTGTTTCACACAAATGGGTTCTGAAAATTGTCAAGGTTACAGATGGCAGTGAGAGGAAATTTCTCCTTTCCATGGTGTCATTCCTCATCATGTACATCAGATTCTTTTGTTTCTACCTGTTCTTCATCACATGCTATCCCAAGGAGTGACAGAACCATTTCTTCTCCCAAAGGCGGAAAAGGTGTTTTACTCATGGATGTTCCTAATGCCAGAGAAAGAAAATGCTTGCAGACAAGTTCTGTTTCTTTCTTTTCTAAACCTGTCCTCAATAGTACCCAAATTCAAAAGACTGTCACTTCACACACTATTACCTCTTGTCATGGTAACACTAGATTTAAAAGATGCTTATCGTCACATCCCTATTCATCAAGACTTCATATGTCTGTTAAGGTTTTGTGTGTCTGGATCAGATTATCAGTTTTCTGCCTTACTGTTTGGATTACCCACTGCACTAAGAGTGTTTACAAAGTGTCTATCTCCCATTATAGATCATTGCAGGCTACAAGGTATCTACATTTTTCCACATTTAGATAGCTCGCTTATCTTAGAATCTCTTTCAAGGTGTCAGGAATCTCTCTCTCTTGGGTGACAGATCTCCTGCACAAGCTGGGATTTCAGAGAACTTTCAAAAGTTTTTCTTGATTCTTTCTCACAGGATTGTGTTCTTGGTGATATGAACTAGACACCTTATTTCAAAGAGTTTTTCTTCCACAGGAAAAATAGATATTTATCTGTCTAGATCTATTTCTAAGGTTTTCCACTCAGACATTGAGAAAAATACAATGGGTTTGTCAGAAGAGAAATCCTTTTGTGCAGACAAAAGATAATCCTTAAATCCAGGTCATCCCTTCTCCCTCCCTGCTCCAAAGCAGTCAATCATCACAAATGTTTCAGACTTTGCTTAGGGAGCAGTTTCTGGAAGGATAAACGTTCAGGGGGTGTGGGATACCAAGGACATATGCAAGCCCATAAATATCAAAGAGATGCTTGCTCTGATCAAGGCAGTCAATTCACTGAACCATCTCTGGTCCCTGAGATCTCTTCAAGTGTAGACAACAGCAAACCAATAACCAAATGAAATACAGTTCCTCTGGACAAAAAGCCATGGAAAAAATCATTCTAGAAAACTTTAACAAAATGAAACAGGATTGAGCGCTTTCATAGGACTATAACACAACTTCCTCAGAATCCATACTCTGCAACCAAATTCCCTTTAGATAAGAGCAGTTAATCACCTGACCTAATTAATTCTTAAAGTCCTAGTACAATTCTCCTAAAAAATATATATACGCTAAAATTGTACAATTGCACCAAAGGTTACAATATTTATATACTGTTTAAATAAATACCATGTAGCTGTATTATAAAATTATAAATCTAAAAATCTATGTACTAAAGGAATGCAAATCACACATAATAAAATCACATATAATAAAATTCATACATAATAAGAGTTTAACCTTAAAACAATAGCTATTGAAGTTGATTCCTTAAGTCCAGGGAGGGGGGTGTGTGGCTTGAGTTGCCATAGTAACTCTTTATACTCTATTAAATCACACCATGGTCCTCCCCAGTGCTGCTTAACAACCATGTCCAAACCAGCAAATAAAAAAGCATGATCAAGAAAATTCCTTAAATGACAGTAAAGAGAATTACTCATCTTCCTATTTTTTATGTCATTTACATATTCATATATCCTCTCCCTAAACTGACGAACAGTTTTTCCAACATAAAAGCTTGGGCACTTTTGACAAATAGCCAGATAAATCACACCCACCGTTTTACAATTAAAATATGAATTAATTCTTATTTTGATATTATTAACCTTAACCTGGTCAGTTTCCATTATACAAAAACATTGACTACAACTCCCACATTTAAAGGTACCAATTTTCCTTTTACTATGAAACTCAAACTCTTTAAACATCTAGCACGCCTAGTAATAAAACTAGGTCTCTCTCCCATTGTGTCCTTTAAACCTTCAAAACCCTGAAGAAAAGCCCAACTATTTGTAATGATCTGCCTATCCATAGGAAAATCCAATGTATAGGTAGTAATAAAAGAACACTTGTAGGTGTCGCCACTACAATTAGTATGGTCAACCTGAATATAATCATTTTCATGCATAATAGGTTTAATAGAGTCCCTGTTCCTTCTCAAATAAACTTCATCTTGAATTTGATGAATAACTGTTTCAGGATAACATCTAGCAACAAACATATGTTTTAATGTGTTGCACTCCCTTTTAAAAGTTTCATTATCTGTAATCATAGCGGCTAACCTAATATACTGCCCTTTAATAATTCCTTTTTTTTTGATGAACCTAGTGGCAGCTATCATAGTGAAGAAAACTGTTAGAATAAGTACTTTTCCTATAAATATTACTTTGTATAACCCTCTGGTTCTCATCCTTAGTTATTAATACATTCAAGTAACTAGTTTCTGTTGTACTGTAAGTGTAGGTAAATTTAAGGAAGGTAGTAGTAGAATGCAAATAATTTAAAATATTTTTAGTTTCGTTGTCACTTAAATCCCATGCTATACAAATATTGTCCAAAAACCTGGCATATAAGTGCCAACCAGGTAATTCACTTCTATTAAACAAAAGACGTTTCTCCCATTGTAGGAGTACTATATTTGCAAATACGGGGGCACAACTTGCCCCCATAGCTACTCCCTTCTTTTGTTGAAAAAACTGTCCGTCAATGAATACAAAATTGTTTTTTTAACACCATTTCCATTAATGTATCCAAAACATTAATATCGTTATTACTAAAAGCTTTAGATTCCAAAAGGAAGTCGTGGAACATTTCCAATCTTTCATCTGAGGAATCATGTTAAACAAGTTGACCACATCTGTGGTGACAAAAGCCAGTTGGTGCATGTAACGAACATTCCTCAATTTATACAAAAAGTCCCACGAGTCCTTAATAATGTGATTCTCTGCTTGGACAAGTGCTTTAACTTTCTGATCTATATATGCGGCCATAGGGCGAGTAATAGAAGTACTACCACTAACTACAGGCCGCATTGGAGGGTCAGACAAGTTCTTGTGTATTTTTGGAATACCAAACAGGGTGGGTACTCTTGGAAATTTAACTTGTAAAAACTCAGAGGTTTCAAAGAAAATTTCACCCTGATTGAACATATCTTTCAAACACATTCTGACTTTCTGATATGAAATATTAATAAAGTTCAAAGCTATCCGTTCATAATAATCCTCGTCAAACACATGTTTGAACATTCTATGAAGGTAATCCCTCTTGGACATGGGCGGGGACAGGGTTTCGTTGAGAACTAACCCTTCTTTGATGCCTAAAGTGGTATCCGAGTTTACTTTAAGACAAACTACCCATTTTCTTTTCTAAAGCGAAACATGAAAGGGAAAGGATACTCCATACCTTGAATGCCCACAGACAACTCATGTACTATCTTGATAAAACCAAGTCTTTCAGATCTTCTGATCAGTTGTTCACTTCTTGTGAAGCTAAAAAGAAGGGACAACATGTGTCAAAACAGAATACTTCCAAGTGACTGTTTAAGGCTATTTACCTTTTGTTATACTAATCATAACAAATGGATTCCAGGCAAGGTCATGACCCACTCTACCAGGTTGTTGGCTTCATCTATGGCTTTTTAGAAGTACTGGATTCTAGAAGTATGTTAGAAGCTGCTACTTGGTCCTCTGTACATACTTTTACACAGCATTATAATTTTGATTTCTTCTCTAGGTCAAGATCAAGCTCAAGCTTTCCAGGGACATTCTCCAAGGGCTTTGGAGCCTTCTCCTTCCACCTCCCAAATACAGTTAGCTATGGGAATCTAACCATATAGCTACAGCTATGGCAGCAGTGAACACATATCACAACCATGTAAGCTGAACTTACCATAACTGTAGATGTTTGAATGATCACTGCTATAGTACTACTCCCTCCCTCTTTGCACCCTTGTATTTTTTTGTGTGTTTTTTATGCCCTAAACCTTTGTTTATTTTTATTTATTTTTTTGATGCTCCTAGCACTGTCCTTTCAGGGCACAGCCTTCCTCTCCCTCTCTCTGCTGGCAGATAAGGACTGAAGGGCTTTGAGTGTAAACTTGTCTTTTAGTCAGCTTAGCTTGAGC
>NC_056744.1:244814823-244862323 GCF_019279795.1 Protopterus annectens
ACAATTGTGGTAATGCTGTCGTTCATGGAATTTCTGCCAGTAGATAACTTCTAAATATCTTCAATGCCAAGGGGTTATATTCCCCTTTCCATTTCTTTTTGGAGAACAAAGTGACTTTTTACCAGTCATACAAGTGAAAGCTTGAAATGTATGTATTTATTTATTTGTATTTTATCACCAGGAAGTTCAATTGAGTCATGCAAAATCACTTTGCAGCAAAGGCTTGGGGAGAAAAGCTCCAAAAATATTTAGTGAAAAAATACAAACAGGTTATATTAGGTACATCTTGAGAACAAGCAATATTTGAAATAGAGTGATTATAGACTCGATATAGACTAGAAGGCAATGCATAAAAAGTAATTTGTGTCAACAGTTAAATCAGAATATACAATAGAAAACGTGCAAAGGATAACTACATCCACTGTGAATAGAGTGATAATACAATAATATAAGGAGGTAGTCTAAAATAAATTTGTATCAGCAGTTGCAGTAATATTCTCAAAAGTAATATCAACTGCGAAAAGTACATCCACTAATAGGTTGGCAAATCGGTTACATATGGAAGAGGTTGAGGCTGGATGAAGCAAAATCAGTGCACGTATTTACTGGGAAAGGATGAAAAAGGGCATACATTGTAATGAGTAATCCACTATAATAAGTGTGGCAAGAAGGGAGGCACAGGGAAATTCTGGGTTAAGTAGTTGGACAGCTATTACAGTGGAACTACACATATGATTACACTAGAAGTGATGTAATATTGACAAGGTATATGTGACAAGTAGCAGTTACTAAAGAAGACAAAGTCAAAAAGGGAGTACAGAATAGATAATTACTGTTCTGGAGAAAATTTTCATGTGGTATGGGCTCTAACAATTCACAGTCAAACCATTTACAATGGGGACAGCATTACTGAAGAGTGATGATATATTGGATGAAAACTGATACACTGATTGCTCTTCAGTGTACCTTTGTTCTCTAGAATCAAACTACATGGGGGCAAGGGACTCCATGACCACTCCACACAGGGTCTCTCTCAAAACTCCAGCTGTATAATAAATTGCAAAGTCATCACTCCTCAGGGTATGTTTCAAATGCATCACTCTTCTGGGTATTTTTGTGTTATGTCCACTGGGGATGATGATTCTCTGACAGAATAGTTTGGCAAAAAAGATTAGATCAATTCCATGACCAATTTTCCTCCTCTCTTTCATCTGAGACCTTTTCTGCTACAATGATAAAGTAATATTGCTGCTGTTTCTCTAGCTATTTATAATAAAAAGCTCAGCCAACAAACCCACACAAGTGTGACCTCTATCTAATAAAGGCAGTATCAGTGACTCGATGGTCACATGTACTATTAATGGCAGGAACATCATCATCTTCTTTCGGCTTTTCCTGGTTAAGGGTCGCCATAGCAGATCACCTGTCCGCTCATGATTGGCAGTGGAGTTTTAAGGTGTTGAGTTGCCAGCCCGGCGCCTGCCCTTCCACAGAAGGCACACACACTCACACCTAAGGCCAATTTAGAGTGTCCAATCCACCTACAGCTTGGGATGTGGGAGGAAACCGGAGCATCCGGAAGAAACCCATACAACCACAGGGAGGACATGCAGACTCTGCACAGAAGGCACCCCAGTCGAGGATCGAACCAGAGAGCCTCATGCTGTGAGGTGGCAATGCTAACCGCTGCACCACCATGGCCGCCCCATGCTTTATTTGCCAAATAATAGTGTTATTGACAAACAAAGGGTATTATTTCTGTACGTATGCAAGATAGATCCAA
The DNA here is from genome assembly GCF_019279795.1 of Protopterus annectens. NCBI lineage: Eukaryota > Metazoa > Chordata > Ceratodontiformes > Protopteridae > Protopterus > Protopterus annectens. The sequence goes on from NC_056744.1 coordinate 244,816,607, forward strand.
GATATAAGGCGGAATTGCCTACCTGCTCAAGAGCATTCCAATGATGTATAAGAAGATGGGATAGTATACTGCTATTACTGCTATTTTGTGATATTACTGAATCTATGCAAATTATGCACAGAATAATTTCACAATATTTCAAAACAATATTAATCTACAAAACCATTTGTGTTAGATGACAGTGTCAGTGGTAACAATGTGACCCTTAATGTTTTGTGTAACATAGCAATGTTTGTTCACCTTTAAGTCACATAGCTTTTATGAAATTAATGCAATTATGAAAATATACGTGACAGTCATAACTGCTTTAACAAAACAACATTTATATCTCAGAATGTCTTCACGTTACCCACTATGTTTTAATGTTATTTTTCACTAACATTCACTCCTTGAATACAGCACCACCACCATGACCATATTATAATCTATTTTTACATTATCAATGTTAACATATAAAAAAGTGTCCTATTTTTTCATAACATTTTATAAACAATCCTTAACATCAGCTCTAGACGAGCCATGCTGACCATTTCACTGTCATGTTTAAGGAAATCATGTCAGCTTGGCAGGAACATCATAAGGTAGTTTTACTTCTACACCAGGTGTTTGGATTCACTTTGCAGTTCTGCTATTGCAGTACAGCATAAGATTTGGGGTTAGGGGTGGCTGCTATTCTGAGGTGCAGTTGTTTGAATGAAATCTTTGCAGAAGTCTCAACTGCCTGAGCTGGTGATAGCTCAGTTAGATGGAAAAGAGTCCACTACCACTGTAACCTGGCCAAATGACATAATAATCAGTGCAGATTTTACCTCAGACCTCCCGTGAAAATATACCATGCATAGTGGTGTTAACCAATCAAAAAAAAATAACCAACTTATGTGAATTTCAGTCTATAGCATTAATACTTTCAAACTTAGACCTACTTTCAAGTCACACCAACAGTGAATTATAAAGACTGAGATCATGAATTGACGAAACTCCTGATAACACTATGCACTGTCACTAATAACTCCTTAGATACTTTCTAATCACTGTAGTAATGCTGTCCTAAAATGAGTTTGGTATTCACCAATATGTACATTGTGCACAAAGGCAATAAATATTTTTTCAGTACTTCTGCACTTTTTTGTCAGGATTGTAAGAAAACAAAACAAAAAAAAAACATATCAGACAGGTATAGCAAGTATGAAAAATATGCTAAATGTGGGATAAGTGGAAACATGGATTTCTATACAGCTGGTCAAGTGTGAAACTGATGAAGGTACAACCCAGTCACAAATTGGATCAGTTGCAACTTGCTGATTATTTTTTCTCATATGAAATTGTTGCTAGTGCTTTTCCATTACAGTTCTGGCAGTGACATACTTTTTTAGATTTATTTATGTATTACTGATTGACTGATTGATTTTAGCTAGCTTGAAGCTTCTTCTACATGTTTTTGTCCTTTTCAAGTTTCAGCCAATAGTTACTTGAGGATACACAGCAGAAGCCGAAAGAGGGTTCCAGAGAAACGCATCTTACCAAAATGGCATGTGGCGCACACTCTTACCTTACATGGACAGGACAACTACTGCTCAGTGAAGCAGAGCACATATGAGAGAAATAATCATGAGAATTCGCTGTTTCTGTGCATGACATACGAGTAGCAATGTCTTCAGTGTCTTACTCTATTGCCATCTGGTTTTATTTGAGTATTTGTAAGTTAATAACAATTCACTTTGTAATAAATATTTCATTATGGCATTTTTTTTTTTGCTCTGTTTCATCTGGTTGTTGAAACAGCATTTTTGGCTTAAGCTCTGTAACAAAGGTGAAGTTCAATCAACTAGATGAAAGGGTGTGTGTGTTTTGAAAATTCACATATAAGCATTAAGGGATTTCAAAATTATTGCTATCTTATTAACCAAAAAAGTCCATTCACTTCCTAAGAAGACTAGTGGAAAACTGAAGGTGTTACGATTGCAGTGACTTTGTGTGTGATGACCAAGCTGTACCTGTCAGTTACCAAGCACTATGGGATTTATTTATTTACTTTTTCATTTCAAATAACTGGTGTGTCTTAACATCTGTCCAAGCGCAGACAAACTTTGCATGTCTCTTCACTACACAGTACTGTAAATTCTCTCTCTCTCTCTCCCTCTCTCCAAATCCAATTGGCAAAATAATGTAAATCGAAATGATCAAAACAAAATTAACACTGTGTTATCCAGGATTGAACTTGCTGAAATATGGCTTAAAACAAATGTATAAAACTGGAATAAAGTTTGGGTCTAAACTGGCAAATCAGGTACACCACCATTAATGTGTAATGCATTCATTTGAAATGTTCTGGGAATGGTTCTCTAATGCTGACAAAACATGACAACTCTGACAGCAACTTATTACCTAGCATTTTCCCAGTGTTAGAGGAGCAATTAATCCCAGTTAATTGCATTGAATGGCACAGTACCTTTACTGTCGTACCACCACTGCCATTTGCATCCCATCTTAACACTTTACATTCATGGTGTTTTGCACCTGAGACCCAAATCTGAAAATCTCTCAGAAACAGTATCAGCTAGTGCTTCAAAACTTAACACGGTGACAGTAAATAATGACAATCGTATTTTTTTCATCTGAAAATTCTTCTATTTAGAATACTACTCATTTAAAAGTAATAGACATACTGAAAACCATGAGCACTAGTGGCTCAAAAAGCACATTTTTGCATTAAACATACCATGCACTGTCACTTAATGAGCTTCAAGGTGTGACAGTATTCTGCATTATGTGACATATTACATTCCAATACAATGAGTGAATAACTGTACTCTAACCGACTATAATTCTGTATTTTAGTAACATGCCTTACACATCTTGTGAACATCCACAGCATACACCTTAATTTTAGTCACCCGAGGCATCTTGTGGAACAATATTCCATATAACACTTCTGTGTGACATACCAATGAGAATATACCATTTCCAGACAATGCACTATATGCACACTACACTTCATTTGGAAAAAACGGCACATCACTGTACTTTTTAGGACAAATCACACTTCTTTTCCCTACTATGCCAAGATCCTGCAGAAAACTGAATCAGTACAGATTAGGAGATACAGTGTATGAATTCCTTAGGGTTAGTGACAGACAAGGGCGCCCGCAGGCAGGTGCAAGGGGGTGCACTTGCACCCCCCTGGAATCGGCTGACTAGATAATTTCAAAAAAAGTTTTTTTTTTTTTTTTTTTTTACGTGCGTTCTTCTTTAAGAAGAAAGAAGTCCGTGTGTGCTAACAGTCCAGTCGCGGGCGTGACATCATCGCTCTCGCGAATATTTAGAAGTTTGTGAGCGGGAGCTCACACGGATGGCTTTGCAAGCGGGATGATTCGAGCGGGAACTGAAATGAACAGAAGATGGGACCTGAAACGGAATAGCAAGCGGGAGTAAACAGACGGAAGATGGGACACTTCAGGTAGAGGTGTGTGTGTGTGTGTGTGTGTGTGTGTGTGTGTGTGTGGGTGTGTGTGTGTGTGTGTGTGTGTGTGTGTGTGTGTGTGTGTGTGTGCGTGCAGTGTACTATTGGTTTATATAAAAATGTGAGCAGAAATTGTGTTTGCTGTCTTTGATGCTTAATGAAGGAAAAATCGTTACTCGTTACTGATAGCTTTGGATATGCTTAGCATCACAGTACAAAAATCATTTATTTTTCCAATAACTGCTTTATGCTATTCAGGGTTACTGAACTAAATGGACACAGAGTTTTAGATGAAAAGTACAGTAGGAGACAAACATCTTAATGTGACATCACATTCTGTTGTTAAGATCTAGGAAAGAAACCAAATTTCTGACGATAATTGGAGGCAAAGGTCAATGTTATTCTGTTTTGCTATAGCTTGTGATTTAAGCATCTCTGCAGCAGGTATGGAATAAACTATATTATGGCTAATAGCTGTGCAAGACAACTTCATGCTTACATCTTCCTTGTAGCTGTCAGTTCCAATATCCACTCAAGTAAAACTCATCTCTTACAAATTTCATTTGCTTCCATGCTGGTAGATGTTTCTACAAGCAATTAGTTTTTATTTTCAATGTTTGTACAAGATCCTGAACTACTGGAAAATATCTGTATAAATGGAGAAAGGTTACTGTTCCCAAGAGCTCTTTTATTAGATGTGGGCACAATGTGTCAATACTGTTTAGTCAGTATAGCGTTCAGTAAAGCATCAGAAAACAGGTGAGAAATATGTATTTATCTGATATCACTCTTAGAAATAGAGCTGCATTTAGTGGTTTCTTCTCATTCCTGCTTGGTCTGTTTCAGAAAGTGTTTCAACTCTTTAGTATTCTTAAGGACAGAAGTCACATAAAATGCTAGCTGTGTATCAAATTCATGTTCACTAATACAGCTTTGATGTGTTGAATTAAAAATATGCAGTATTCTATGTAAATGTTGCACATTAAAAGATTCCATTTCATTTGAGGAAGTTCTGTACATGGATGTGTAAGAATGGAAAGGACATCATGGCAGCCAGAGTCAAATATTGTATGTATTACCACATTTGCAGCTATAATTTCACATGGTTAGTGTATGTGTGTGTGTGTGAAATGCCCCAGGTGTACATGGTGGTGGGTAGAGAATAAGGCTTGAACCCTGTACTTTGGGCCCAAGTGGCAAGAGCCTGAATTCCCTACCCACCACCATTTGTAAAAATTTTGCAGGACTTTCCCTCATACTTTTTCTGTTCCTCATAAAATCTGTGGTTTCTGCATTTGTGTCCTTGTTGCCTGACAGCTACATGTTCTCTGGTTTTATTCTTGGCTGTCTGGAGTGTTTATCCGTGGGCCTCTGCTAAAAATTAGCTTTTTTTTTCAAAGTCAGACTTTCCTGGTTAAAAAATGTTAAAAATGGACACATTTCAATATCAGACTTCATATTCTTCAGAAAGTGCATGGTAACAAAAGCTTTTATTCTAGCAATTTTCTAAGTGTACAAGATGGATATTTGAAATGTATCCCTGTGTTTGGGACTGTATTCCCCCCATTATTGGCTTCATCCAGGTTTTGTGCTAGGGTTGAGAGTTATGGTAAGAACTGAATTCACTGAATATGTTTGGGGGCTGTATTCACCCAGTATTGGCTTTGTTCAGGTATTTATTGGCTTCATCCAGTTTTTTTGCTAATGTTGAGAGGTATGGTAAGAACTGATTTCATTGAATATGTTTGGGGGCTATATTCTCCCATTACTGGCTTTGTCTGGGTGTTATTTGCTAAGAAGTTGAGAGCTATGGTGAGAACTGAATTCACTGAATGTTTGGTGGTTGTAGTCACCCGTTATTGGCTTTGTTCAGGTATTTTGTGCCAAGAGGTTGACAGCTGTGCTATGGTGAGAACTGAATTCACTAAATGGTACCTATTTAAGTTTCAGTCTTCCTCTTTCACAAAACAGCTAATTTGGCATAGTGGTATGTTGCTCTGACTGTTTTTCACGGGGTGCCCTGGGTTCAAGACGTGGCAGTGAAATGTATGGTGGTAACGCAGCATTTTATTCTAGCAACTTTCAAACATTATACAAGCAATGTTTAAAATGTGTCCCTGGTTTTTGGCCTTTTGTCCGCCCCCCCCCCCCAATAAATTTTGGCTTTTTCCAGATTTCTTGTGCTGCAAAGTTCAGAGATACAGCTGAGTGTCGAGTAGATTTTACAAGGAGCTGAGCGCTGCAGGGGAGCAAAAGTTTAGTGCTGCTTATGTTTAGTCTGCTTGCATTGTTAATAGCACAACAGATAGTGTACTTACTTTAGATGCTGAAGGCTGTGGGTACTACTCTCACAGTAGGTAAATGCATTGCTGATGCTGTATTGTGTTGTAAAGGGGGTGGATGCTGCAGTCCTTTTGGCAAAGATACCTAGTAACTATGAAACTGTTAACAGTTTGCTATCCATTCCCTATTGCGGTATTACTAGCTTTTCATTTTTTTTATTGCATGCAACAAAGGCAAGTTATTCTTCAAGGGTAACAGGCACTTTATTTGTAGATTAAACAATGACATATAAAGTGTTTGCTAGCAGCAACCTCTTTATTAGTTACAAATTTCTTCAATGTGGATTTTACTACTTCAGAGACTGTGTATATTTTTTACTGATACTGGTGGACTTGAGTAGACTTTATGATGGAAATGTTCTGAATTGGGCAGTTTTGTCATTGGTGGATGCTTTTTGTTTCATTGTTTACTGGAAAAATGTTCAAAACAATAAATTTAAAATGCCCTGTAACAACTGTACTGTATTGTACAAGGAATATAATGTAATACAGTCAGGAAGGTGTATCAAAGAGCATGTGTATGTTATGTTCGAGGGGCCTATGATTTTGAAGACAGCCCAGAGTTAATATTTGCCATTGGCAAAATGTATTTTCTGTGAAAGTGGTTTTCAGTGCTGTTTCAATGCATGTGAGTTTAAAGGGCAGAGAAGTTTTAATGTTAATCTGTTTTCATTGTGAAACTGCATTGCTTTAATAGATATGTATTAGGGTTTGTGCTGTAAAATGCAAAATAAAACTTTTAAATGAAATCCTAAATCATCGCAGAAGTAAAGCAGTATGCACATTAGTGTTTATGGTAAATGGGGCAACATAACCAAGGAATGGGACATTGGAATGGCTGCAGGGGGGAGGCTCCATTTGACCATGATTTTGTGAGGGGGGGTAGCAAACTCATACAGCCCCGGTTGAACTATACCTCTCAGTTGTCCATATCTTTGCAGAATGAATAGATATTTGCTGCTTATTTTTGGTTTGTTCCTCATAAAATTTGTGATTTTCTAGCAAATCATTTAGGAATGAAGCCATTAAATGACAGACATTGAGTTTCAGATGTCATAACCTTCAGAAAAATGCATGCTAATGCAAGACTGTCTTTAAGTTTTATACAAGAGCAATTTTTAGTACCGTTTGTATGTTCCCCAATATATTTGGCCTTGTTCAGATTTCCTGCATTAAGAGGTTGAGCGGTACGTGCAAATCACTTTGTAGATTAGGAATATCCAAACATCTTAATTGTCCTCAATTCTGGCTCAAAATGTTGTTCTCCCCTAGTAATCCCTCCTCCAAAATGACAATTTTGGAAGAAAATGTGGAGGGTTTACAATTATAACTGTAATGATCAGTTATAGATTACCTTTATTTCAGAAATGCATGTGGATGCTCTTATTTTGTTAGCTGCTCAAGTTAACTGTTAATATTAAAAAGGTGTCCCTTTTTTGACAGGTATTTTTGCATCACATTTTGGTCTGTTTTTCATAAAATTGTGGTTTTCTGGCAAATTAGTGGCAAGTCATTAAAGATTGAAGTTAGAAAATAATGGCAGACATTTGAGTTTCATATTTTATACCCTTCAGAAAATTTGTACTAATACAAGATCTACCTGTTCTATTTAAGTTAATAAGAGCAATATTTAAAAACTGGCCTTATTTTTGGGACTGTGTCCCACTTCTAGTTCTATGTATGGCTTTGTCCAGATTTCTTGCTCTGAAGTTGAGAGGTATGAGTGTCAGAGACTGTCAGCCAGAGACATTTCAAATTATGACATACTTATTGCACCCCATCCCCCATTGTAGTGGCTCTGGATGTGTCCAAGGAAGGCAAGGAGCAGTTATGCAGTGTAAGTGTGCAGAGTATTCCCCCATCCAAGGTAGATCACAAATACGACCATGGCTTTTCATCTGTCCTTGATTTTGCAAAATGTTCTGGTTTTCTATCAGATTTTTATACTGTTGATTTATGCTTCTTATTATTCAGGAACTGCATGCTGTCACAGTGCCCTGTTGCTCTGTTTAAGTAGCCATGGTTTAATGAACATCAGGTAAGCTTGTCGGAGACTGTAAGATGCAAGTAAGCTTTAGTAAGCTTGTCGGACATTGTAAGATGCAAGTAAGCTTTAGTAAGCATATTGTTAAAGAATTACCAGCATTGAAAGCCTTTTCGTTGTTGCCATGCAGAGAATATTTACATGACTAGATAATGTATAAGCCTTGGGTATTGAAATGCATATGACAGTATTTGTAATAAAAGGACAGGATTACAGTATTTTCAAAAGCTCATTACATTTTATTGGAGACCAGTGTCTTATAGCAGTGTCTGTGTGTTAGTACACTTGTAGTTGGGTGGCTTTAATGGTATATGGTAAATAAGCATTGCTACCTTACTTAAAAGCCAAGCCCTGCAACAACTAGCTCCACACTGAAGTCAAAACACAATAGCTCTGGTGGGTAAATGTACTCTGTAGTAATCAAAAAAGGCAAATGTTTGAAATAACTACAGCTTATATGCAAACACAATAGGTAGTGATGAAACAATGCTCTGCTAAAAATGCTTTAATGCTCCACATTGCTGAGCTGCAGATCAGTTATCACTGGCTACCAGGATTTCACCCACTTCAGATCAAGCACGGTGCCGTTCAGTGCAACCTTCCCAGAACTAATTCAAGTCTGACCAGAATTATTTGGTGTGTGTATAAGAGGGAGGTAGCATACCCCTCAGCTGTCCAGATTGTTGCCCCATATTCCTCCTAAAAAGGATTGAAGTTGCTAAATAATGAGACATTTCAGTTTTAGATGTCATGTCATTTAGAAAAATGCATACTAACACAAATCCTGCTACTCTTGCAATTTTCTAAGTTTCTGAGAGCCATATTTATAATCTGTCCCTATTTATTTTAGGCTTTGTCAAGATTTCTTGCACTAAGGTTGAGGCCTTGAGGGGTGTGGTATGTTTGTGAGAGAGTGAAGTGAAATGCCCAAGTTAGAGTTAGCAGGTGGAATTTTCAAGTGCATTTTCAAGGAACTGTGAGTTTTAAGGGAAGCTAAGTTCACTGCTGCTCATGCCAAGTCTGTTTACTATGTGCAACTGTTTTGTTTAGCAATTGGTATCTCTATTGTGGTATAAAGCTTTAAAGCTATGTTAGCAGCACCACAAGTAGAATACTTGCATCTTAATGTAAAGGCTTGAGGTTCTATTCCTACAGCATATACATTTGTATGCTGCAGTCCTCAGGATGTCCTCCTTTGGATGAGATGCCTAATAACTACGAACCTGTTTTTCAGCTTGTCATCCATTTTCTATTGCAATATACCAGCTTACCATTTTTTTAATTTAACATAGGCAATTTATTCTTTGACGACAGCAGGCACTGAATTTGTAGATGAAACACTGAAATATACAGTTTTCTAGCAACATCTTCATTAGTTTCAGATATCTTTAATGTGGAATTATTCAGATTACTTTTACTTCGGCAGAGATACTCAAACAAGTGTTGCTGTATAATACAAGAGATATAACTATGAACCTGTTTTTCAGCTTGCCATCCATTTTCTATTGCAATATACCAGCTTACCATTTTTTTAATTTAACATAGGCAATTTATTCTTTGACGGCAGCAGGCACTGAATTTGTAGATGAAACACTGAAATATACAGTTTTCTAGCAACATCTTCATTAGTTTCAGATATCTTTAATGTGGAATTATTCAGATTACTTTTACTTCGGCAGAGACACTCAAACAAGTGTTGCTGTATAATACAAGAGATATAATTCAATTATATAGTATAATTAATACAATCAGGTAAATCAAATAACTTTTGCATGACCCTAACGGTGTGCAAGGAACCTATTGCTTGAAAACAGTTCAAAGGTAAATAACCTGCCACTGGCCAGATGCATTTTCTTTGAATGTGTGTTTCAATGCTGTTTCATTGACTGTGAGTTTCACAAGTAGAGAAACTCTAATGCCAAGTCTGTTTTCATTGTAAGACTATTGCTTTGTTTAGGTTTAGTAAATGCCTCATTGTTTGGGCTATAATGTTTGAAATAAAATTTGTAAATTAAATCCAACTGCCTGTAATCATTGTAGAACTAAAGCATAAAACAGTATGCACACAGATTTGAACAGTGTCTACAGTAAATTGGGAGAAATAGCCAAGTAATGGGACACTGGAATGGCGGTGTGGGCGGGGCATGGGGTGGGTGGACTTGGGCGGGGCTGTGTTGGCAGGGGGCGGGGTGAGCTATGTGGGTGGGGCTCTGGGTTTGCACCCCCCCTGCAAAAAATCCTGCAGGCTCCCTTGGTGACAGATCATGTGGGTTCACAAAAGATCAGTAGAAAGATTTCTTACCTGTCTCTACCTACCACCATATATGAATTCCTTAGGATTAGTGACAGATCATGTGGGTTCACAAAAGATCAGTAGAAAGATTTCTTACTCATCTCTACCTACCACCATATTAAGGGTGTTGGGCAGCTATGAGTTGAAGAGAGTTACTGTTCTTGGTTTAGAAAAAAATATTTGACTTAGTCAACCATGAAAGTCAAATTTTTAGCCATCACAGTTTGGCCACCATCACGCATAGCTAAGGTGATTTTCCAATAAGCCAGATGGCAGAGGTTTCTGGGTGTTAACAGAATAGGCACAACCCTGTCCACAGCCTGTAAGGGAGAAAATTACACAAGGTTCAGTGCTGCAGCCACTTCTGTATCCCTAAATGCACTGACAGTCAGCCTTACAAAGATCCAAATAATCTGCTATGCAGATGGTATAGATTTCTGACATCCCACAATTAGCTGAGAGAAACTGCTTCCACAGTGAATGCAAATCTATTGCAAGTATGTCACTAGTTAAATCATCTTGGCCTGGTGGAATACACTGAGAAAATAAAAAAAATAACTATTCCGCAGGACATCTATCTGGCCAAATCAGAAGAAAAGCAGAGAAAGCATTACAGAATCTGAAAGCAGAAAACAGACGGGAGTGTGGTTAGTTCTTGCCCTAACTTCTCACATACATACTAAACATCAGCCACTTATGATAACTTGAACTTGCACTTCAGTGACCAGCTTCATGACAAAAGTAATGCCCAAGGAGCTCTTTTTGTCACCTTGGAACTGTGTCTTACCAGTTTTAGCAGCAGTAGCATTGTTGCCTCACAGCAAGAAGTTCTCCAGTTCGATTCACGGCTGGAGTGCCTTCTGTGTGGAGTCTGCATGTCCTCCCCATGGTCGAGTGGCCTCCGAAAGACATGCGTGAATGGGTGTCCTTCGCTGAAGGTTGGGTTGGCAACTCGGCACCATAAAAAAGTCAAACAACAACAACAACAGCAGCAGCAGCTATGCTTTTGAACAGGATTCAGGTACCTGAACATAAAATTTGTAGTTTTAGAGCAGACAAACTCAATATAACTGCATCACATTTGCAGATGTAATTTATTTATTTATTTTTTTAGAACCCAGATTTCTCATTTATACCTTAATCTAAAAGAACTCACTTAAAACAGTCCACCGCAGTGAGATAAATGCATAAAATCTCTTAAAATCTTTATTCTATATGTTAAAAACAAAGAGAACGGATAAGCGCTATTGGAAAAACCTTCTTCAGATCCTTGTAATCACAAAGTGCACTTCCTGTTATTTTTAAAACACCCTTAACCAATCAGATTATCTCTTTAAGTTCCTGCTCTTTAGCACTGGTTTTAAAGGAATCACTATGTTAAGACCTGGATTTTTGTCTGCCTGTAAGTCAACAATCCAATATTTTTCCCTTATCTCTGTTTTATTAAACAGATCACCACCCCTAGGGCTATCATTATTTTTTTTTAAAGCTAGACAAAAAAATTTATGTTCTGGGTATATCTGAATATGTTGAAAAAGGGCATTAGTGGGTGCCTTTGAAAGGCTGGGATCCTGTTCGATAATCTCCTGCAAATACCCAATTTGCTGATTACCTAACCATATCGGTCTGATAGCATGACAGCATCAGTTTATGCATTATGTTTGCACACTGTTAAGCTTTGCTATTTCACTGGGTTGAGTTAATACTACCAGTAACTAAACTCCTACCACCTGTTACTGCCTTCCTTTTTCTGATAATTTATGCAGTTAGGTCCTGCACGCTGAGTTCCAGATACAGAAAAAATAAAACAAGGCATTTCTCTTCTAGCTCTACTACAGTCACTCACCAATTGGGGGGGGGGACATCACTCACCAGTGGTGGAGGTGGAGGAAACAGCATACTACACAGTCAATCACCCGTGGGTGGGGGTGGGGCAAACAGTGTACTACACAGCCACTCACCAATTGGTAGGGGTTGGGGAAAACAGTGTACTACACAGTCGCTCACCAGTGGGTGGGTTTGGGGCAAACAATGTACTACAAAGTGACTCACTAGTAGGTGGGGGTGGGGCAAATGGTGTACTACTACAGTCACTCACCAATGGGTGGGGCTGGGGCAAATAGTATACTACATAGCACATTCTATAAACTGCACACTTTGTCAGCAATTTACTGTTGTGGTCACAAAACCTGGGTTTAGTTATTTTTAGAAGAAGTCACAGTGGTAGTCATGTTTCCTGTGTTCCACAACAGCAATATACTCTCATATTTAATACACTTAGACCCGATCCCCTTCAGAAATACACAATGTCAACAAATGACATTTGATTAATTCCACATAATTATTACATTATTTCAAATATTAATTCTAACAGGAATAACTTTGTAACTACAACATGAAAGTCATTACAACATACATCAGGGCAGCATACCTGCTCACCCTGTCCAAACAAGCAGCGTCCATACCTCCACTCACTTACTCTTATCAATCAAGCAGCATCATACAGCTCACTTTCTTCCTTCAAACTCATTGCATTAACACCCAACACCAAGAGGGGGAACAGAAGAGGGACAAGCCTGACCCTCTTCTTTAACCACCAGCCTGACCACAGGCTGTTCCCCCTCTCTTCAAAAGAACTTTGACCAAACCTTCTAAAAACAGACTTAAATGTATGTTAAACAAATCTAACCAAACTCATTTAAAAGCATCCCATCGGATCTAAACCAAACTGGGTCCTTGTCATCAAAATCCCTATTGTCTATAATATACATACCCAACGCTCCAACTGTCAAGCCAGCCTATAGTTAATAAACCTCTGTGCACACTCCAAAGCCTTAAAACTAGCAGCATTCCTCCAATACAGAAGCAATACTAAATCCAACCATACAATGCACATGCCTGGATATAACTTCTCCAACATAAACAAATCCTGCCTTACATTATCCACCAACTGCTTCTTAGAAATTATTCCCAAATCATTACCAGCCAAATGTATCACCAGTGTTCGAGGAAGCCCATCCATAACCATATTGCTTCGATTTCATTGACAAACTGAGTCCACCTAAGATCTTTGATCTCATGCCAACTGTCCGCTCCAAGCAGCACAAACCCTAGTCCTTTCCATCCCTCCTAACTGCTGCCCTCTTCAATGCCCAGTGGATATATCAATGGACAAATGGCCCAAAATGACAATCTCCTTTCCTGAAAGACAAAAAAAAAACATATTAATTATCAACTGATTCCATTACCTAATATAAGATGAAAGGGCATTGGAAGACTACCTCCCCACTCTCTGGATGACTTCAATGGATCTGCCTTCCCTAACCAAATCTGAAGCCCTAATAATACGAAAAATGAGTGGAGAACCTCTCACTTGGAAAACTCACACATTGCAGCGTCCTTCTTATTACATGTACAGACTGATCACCCATTACCATCTTACCCCCTCTCAGCCGAAAAACCAAATCATGTGGGCTCCCCACATGAGTCTGCATCAATTCCACACCCCAACCCACCAGCAAAACCCCTCATTCCTATCTTTCCTAAAAACTATCTGTGCACCCCTTCCTAACTGATCCAGTTCAGACCTATGTAACCAAATATGTACTGATCCTGGGAAAAAACATAACAACATAACATAACATCTCTCCAAACTAATGACCCTGACATCTCTGACACCCAAAATGCCCCAAAATACTTCCATAAACTCAAAGTAAGCCACAAAACATCACCCACCACTAAAGCTAATCCATTCAATAAAACTTTCAAAATCTGTCTCGTCAATGGCCAACTCATATCCATATTCATCCCAACCACTCTACCCCATCCACTTAACATATATCCCACCATCCAGGACTTTGTAAAATCATGCAGCCCAACCACCTACACAAATATACTAATTGCTGCCAAGTCAATGTAAACCGATTGTACTGCCTTAGCCTGCACCCAAGCCAGAGCCAAGTATTGCAATAGTAGTTCCTCCGACCACACCCCTTCATCCTCAGGCAACTCTAAAATAAATTTATCAAAATTGTACAGTGCCCTACTATATGATTTCCTGGTAGACACTGCCCAAGACTGCTGTACCAGCTTCCTGGTTACATCAGCCCAAGAAGCCACATCTCATCTGGCAACACCATTGGCTTCTCATCCTCTGCCCACGGAGCCAAACTGTCGGAAACTGGAAAACGGAAATCAATACAAACTATCAAGCAATCTCATTCCTAACTCCTACTATATGCACAAATGTGAACAAAGAATTTATTAACAAGTTTGGCAAAATAAACTTATGTAAAACCAACAACAACAATTCAAATCTTACAGTCTTTGCTAGCAAACCTCGCACCACCGCCATATTATCAGAATTAAAAATTATCCTCTTTCCCCTCAATCACTCCTGCCAAACTACTGATGCAACCCAGACTGGCATTATCTCCAAAAATGCAACATCCCTTTTCCACTCATCCTTCCACTTCACTGGCCAATGAGCCACAAACCATTCTCCTCCAAAACACACACACAATTTAACACCCCCAGCTGCATCCATGAACAACTGCATTTCCTCTTGACCAACCCAATCCATCTGCCAAAAACAGACATCATTAAGTCACTCCAAAAATGACAACCAAAGTGTCAAATCAGACCACACCAAATTCTTAATCCTGACCCAATGATGTTTGCTCTTCCACCTTTTAACAAAAAAGGCCACTGACCTACAAAACGTATGTCCTGGAGGAACTGCCCAACATGCAAAATTCAGAAGCCCTAAAAGCTCCATGGCCTCCCTAACCTGCACCTTATCCCTGCGCACCACCTGCCCAATCTTCTCCTTCAGTCAACCTATCTTATCAGCCGGATAGCAAAACAACCCATGTTCTGCATCCACCAATAAATCCAAGAAATAAAGTGCCTTAGCTTGGCCTTCCAAATTCTGCCTTGCTAATGGGATCCTCAACTCATCACACAAGCCAAAAAAACTCCCAAAAACCTTCAAATGCTTCCTAAAACCCTGCACCTATTATCAAGAAATAATCCAAGTAATGCACTGCCATCTGCATATCCACCCGCTGCTGCCAAACCCAATGGAGTACAGTGATAAATTTCTTGAAAGTAACACAGGCTACTGAGCTTCCCATTGCCATAGCCTTATCAAAGTAAAATGTGTTCCCTACTACCATGCCTAATAATGGCCACTCCTCCTCCCGTACCGGTAAAAGCCGAAATGTGGTTCGATGTCCATCTTCACTAACCATGGATCCATAAACCCTTGAATAACCTTTGTAGCATCATCCAAAGATGCATAACTGACCGTGGCATCCTCGACTGAAATGAAGTCATTAACGGAAATCTCTTCTGGGTACAACAAATGGTGAATCAACACCAAACAAGGGGATGTTAAGTGCTCAAAGCCATAAACTCTTAAAAATAGACGAAAGAGCACTTCAGAAGGCCACCAATGATCTTTTGAGCTAAAAATCTTTTTATTCCAAATGGACAAAGTAAAACAACAAAACATACACACATAAACGATTAAAGTTTCATTGCGTTTTTGTCAAAGCAAAGACTTCATCAGATGGATGTATACCTCCTCATTGTGCCCTATTTATACTAAAATCAGTAAAAAAACAATTAACAGGCTAATCTAATAATTCAATTAATAAACAGTACCTAAACTTTAAGACCTAAAAATGTGTAGTTTTAAACTTGTCAAGTAAAATATGTATAATTTATAAAATAAATATACAAGACTTTCTCTAATCAATCTCCCCCATAAAAAATATTAAAAAGTATATGCATATCTAAATATACAGGTCTATATTAGATCACCGAATGCTTAAAAAAGCGAACGGTGATTAATCGACCCTATGTAAGCGAAAGCTTACAATTTCAAACTGACTGTTCCAGCAACAACAAAAAAAATAAAACACTTTAAACATTACATTAAGTGGGGGGCTTCGCCCCCCACACTCCCCTACTTAAATTTACCAACTCCGAGACCTTACTACAGTGCCGAAAACAGCAAATTAACGATGCGGCCAAGCAAATTCTTTCCCAGGGAAAGAATTTGCTTAAAAGACGCTTCGATATTTTGCCATTTCAGGCTTTTGAGTTCGACCAAGACGCATTTCGAAAGAATGCGTCTTTGGTCTTCTAACAGGGAACCAAATATACACGTTAAATAGCTTCAAAGGTTAGTCATTCCCCATTTCTTATTCATATCTTGTTATGCCATCTAGTGGTCAAATTAAAATAATGTTACAATTTTGCTGTTCTTAGCTTTAGTACAGGGGACCAGGGAGACTGCTTCATTAAGACCCAGAGGTTTAGTAGCCTCTAGTATTATTTGCCAATAAAGTTCCCTATATTCGAGTCTAGTCTCCCATGCCTCTATGTTCATTAGGTACTACCTCCAATACAAAAAAGTAAAAAGTAGCTTCATGACATAGCATATTATGATTGTATAAAGCATTGTTTAAATTTTTATTCCTTATATCATACCAGTGCTCATATATTCTAATTTTCAATTTTCTTTCAGTTTTTTTCCTATGTAGAATGGCATGAATGTGTTGCACAATGCTATATACACAACCCCATATGTATTACAGTTTGCAAAACTTTTACTGTTAATCCATTGGTCTCTACTAACCAAATGTATACTTTCACCTTTTTTCAAAAATGGACACTGTGAGCAACAACCACATTTGAAATTATCTACCTTGCCATCCTTGTGGACTACTTTGCCACTAATATTCATTACTCCACATCCCTCCCACACCCCCTCCACAAAGCTAACCACCATGAAAAACTTATCCAAAGCTAACTTTGCGCTCCTAAAAACAGAGGTGACTAACTTCACAGCACCCATGCAAATTGAGAATAGTTGCATAACCACCGAATCATACACCAATGCACTGTACGAACACATACACAAATGCATGAATCTCGCCATACCTAATAGAATCAAGACACTCTCCTCCAAAAAAAAGGAAGCCAATCTGGTGGTCCCCTGCCATAAACAAACTCAACAACAGAAGGAGGAAACTGAAGCAGAATAAGGTGAAGTCCCAAGACTAGAAAAACTCCCTTATCAGCCTCAACAAAATTTTGTGATCCCGCATCAAATCCTCTAAAGCTAGCTATGAAAACAGAATTGCAGCAGACAGTAAAAATAACCACAATGCCTTCTACAGTTATGTAAATAATCTCCACGGCAATACTCAGACTTGCTCTGAGCTACTGCACAATGGTACCTCCTATACTGAGACAACAGATCTTGCCAATATACTGACTGACAGATTCAGTGCCAACTATACCACCCCCACAGGACTAATCACAATACGAGTAGATTGCCAGGCACTCAGTATTACTGCTGCACATGTTAAAACAGCACTATCAATGGCCAAGAATACAGCTTCTATGGGATCTGACAATATCCCTGACTGTGTTCTACATGAACTACAGAGTGAACTGGCACCTCAACTGTGTGCCCTATTTAATCACAGCCTCACCTCAGGCTTTGTCCCTACTGAATGGCGCACTGTTACATTTATCCCTCTCCATAAAGGAGGAGCAATTACAGACCCTGGGAACTATCGCCCATTAGCCTGACGAGTCTGATATACAAAACTATGGAACGCATCATCATGGACCTAATAAAAAAGGATATAGGAAATCTCCAAACTCTGGATCCCACACAGTTTGGTTTTGTGAAGGGTAGATCATGGCTGCTCAACTTGATTGACTTCTCAATCACCAGAGCTGTGGATGAAGGCAAGGTGGTTCATACATGCTACCTTGATCTGGCCAAGGCCTTTGATACCATTCCACACTCAGGAATCACAGAAAAACTCCCTAAGCTAGACATCAACTCCTATATCACTAGGTGGGTTGCAAACTGGCTCACAGATAGAACCCACAGTGTGAAAGTAGCTGACTCCAAGTCAGACTGCCAACCAGTCATGAGTGGAGTCTCACAGGGTTTGGTTCTGGGTCCACTCCTGTTTGGTATCTACTTCTCTGAAGTCCAGGTCAACACAAAAAGACTCTGGCTGACAAAGTTCACAGACAATTGCAAGTTGTGAGCTACTATTAACTCCCCAAATGATGTTGACATCCTACAGAAAGGCCTCAATGAGACCAACGACTGGTGTCAGAATCATGGCCTTAAGCTCAGTGTTAAAAGATGTGTCGTCATCCCCTTTGGGAAAAACCTGGTTTCCATGAGTTACCACATCGATGGTAGTCCACTGAACACAGAAGGTGTTATAAAAGATCTGGGAACACAGGTTGACAGCAACCTCTCTTTTGACCATCACATTGCCACTGTGGTCAGAAAGTCCTTCTATGTGGCACATCTCATTACTAAGGGTTTTGCATCCAGGAAGAAAGAGGTCATTGTCTCTTCCCTCATTAGGCCAATCGAGTACAATGAACCATTTGGCATGTACCTCACTAGACACCTGCAACAACTGGAGAGGCCGCAAAAGTACCTCACAAAGAGGATCCTAGGCCTTAAAACTTGCCCTATATGGAGAGACTCAAAAAACTCCAACTATTCTCTATCTCATATCGCCCACTTAAGAGGAGATCTCTGCTTGACGTACAAAGCCATGTGTGACCCAGCTCTGTTAGAAATGCTAAATCTAAAGAAATCCCAATCCCTCCGCACCACATGCTCCAGAGACCTCAACCTCATTACCACAATCAACAGAACATGCTGGAGGGACAGGTTCATAACCCCGAGACTGCCCATGATACGGAATAGACTTCCCATACATGTCAAATAGAGCACCTCACTGGCCCTCTTCAAGAGAAATCTTGATGTGTGGATGGGAAACAGAAAATTCACCCCGGGGATCACTCCAGTGGTTCTACTTGACAGAGGTATTGCAAACTAAGGTCAGTTGGCATGATGTCAGAGTAATCCTATGGGCAAGGCTTGTAAAGGCTCCAGGGCCATTAGCCTAGTACACACCTACGAACCTATGAACCTAATATGATCGTTACATTGGCACCTTTTCTTTTTAAATAACATCTAAATCAGAGATGCTATTAAATCTAACCTACTTTCTCTCTATAATATCCCTCATCACAGCTGTATCTCCGTTGTAATCAGTAACAAATGCTTCTTTATACTCAATGTTGTGATTGTTTGTCTTTTCTTCTAAGTAACCTGTGGGGATATTTTCATTTCCTAATATGGGTGTAAATCTGCTTTTTCTACCTTCCATAACTTTATGTTCTATTTCTTTCAGTAAACTGTCAAGGTAACCCCTTTCTTTAAACAAACTTGTCAAAAAATGGCATTCCTTTAAAAAGAAAATCACTGTCCTTCGAGGTCATTCTACTCCACCCTCACAAATTGTCCCTTAACTAGACCCCTTTTCTGATAAAAAGGATGAGCACTAGTATAAAACAAGTATGAATTTGAATATGTATCTTTTCTATAAACTGTTGATGTAAATCTACCATTATCTTTCTGTATGGTAATATCTAAATAGTTCATCTGTTCATATTCAATTTTATAAGGGAATTTTAAAAAGGAAGTAGTCCTAGAAATATAATTAAAAAATTCTAAGAACTTATCTTCAATTTCAATCCAAAATAAACAGAGATCGTCCAGGTATCACTTATAAAAAGTCCAGCACCTTGCAAATTCTGAACTGAAAATGTATTTTTCTTCCCAACAAAACAGGATGATGTTGGCGTAAGTAGGGGCACATCTAGCCTCCATTGCTACACCCTTAAGTTGCTGAAAGAATTCCCCTTAATAATAAATATAATTGTTCCTTAAAACCACATCCATAAATGTTAAACACATACAAAATTCATTATTGAGTTTCCCATATTTTACTATGGCCTCCTCAAACCATTGCACCCCTTTTTCGTGTGGCATGGAGGTAAATAAATCCACTACAACAATCGTAATGAAAATAATTTTATCATTGTATGAATTTGGTTTTATACTTTTCAACATATCCCATGAATCTTTCAATACATTGGCTCCCATCATAGAAAGTTCTTTAAGTTTGACATCTAAATACTTTGCCAAAGGGGCAGTAACTGATCCTTCCTATGACACTGTACGTCTTAATGGTGGATCCAAAACGTTTTTTTTTTGTGAACTTTTGGAATTCCAAATATGGAGGGGACTCTAGCCTTACCAGTATATAATTAATTAAAAGTGTCAAGATCTATTGTTCTCTCCAGCAAAATATCATTTAGAATTAAAAAGATCTACTCTCAATTTAGTGATAATCTTTTATAATTAGTGTCATTGTTTAATATTTTCATCATTTTTGACTCATATATAATGCTGTCCATGAAAAACATACCGCCCCCTTTATCAGGTCTCATTAACCTTAAAAACTTAATTTTTCGTAAGCTTGTCTAATACAAGTCTTTCTTCTCTAGACAAATTGGGAATCGCCTTATTCTGATCTATGCCCCTTCTTAACTCCTTCTCCACTAGGGCTATTTCTCAGCTGTGGGTGTAGAGGCGGGTTAAATGTGCTTTTCCTGTTAAGTGTTTTGTCATTATCTGTAAGTCTCTCTTGTCTATTAAAAACCAACTATAAATTATTTTTTCTTAAAAATAATTTTAAGTCAGTTATAACTTTACTTATGTCTGCTTTTTTCTGGAGAATGAATTTAAAACCCTTAAAAACAATTTTAAATGACTCTCATTTATTAAAATACTACTATAGTTAAAAATATGGTATCCTTTAAAAGTGTGTTTAAAATCTTCTTTTATAATGCTATCCTGCCCTATAATCCAATCATTTATCTGTTCCATTGGTTGTTCCTGGTATTCCCTTTCCCTCTGCTGTAACTGCAATGTATTGGTTCCCTGTTCTTCAGCCTCTCCGATCTTTGGAGGGAAGGGAATTCTAAAGGGTCATAAAAATCATATGGGGGTATCCTCCTATCATAAACTTCCTCCTGATGTCGTTCTTCAAAGTTAGTATAATCCCTTCCTTCTCTTTCATCTTCCCCATTAGTATTCTGGTACATCTTGGGTCTGGGATAACAAGTTTGCACCCTATATTCTTTTAAGACTCTATCTATTTTCCCCATCTTCCAACTAAATACATAATTGCACTTTCCTTCAATTTTTCCAGCATATATCATTTTTTTTCATTTTCAACTGCAAACATCAAATCTTTGATAATATTCTGATTAATTTGTTCCAAGTCACTGTACATAATGTCCACCTCTTTCTCGTTCTGCCTAATAATGGCTTTTACTATGTCAAACCCATATCTCTCAAATATTTGGACTAACTCTTTGTGAAATTCTGACACTTCACAGACTTTGTTCAGGTATTTAAAAACCTTTAGTCCTTTCGGCACAATGTTAAGTTTAACACATTCTCTGAGGTATGCATTCTCTAAATCTAACATTTTATATTTATATAACATTGCATCAAGTTTAGCCAAAGTATCGGCATAAGTATCATTTTCCAAACTTACTTCATTTTGTAATGTATCATTAAACATATACTTTTTTGAAATGACAGAATTAAAATCAATGTTCATCTGCTGTAAAGCAAAATTAGTACAGTCACCTTGTCCATTATTTACGTTAGAATGCAATGGATTAGTGTTCTGACTGCCATTATTCCTCTCGTCTGAGCTGTCATTAAAATGTTTGGAAAACCTTCACAATCAGCTGTTTGAATTATTTTGCGGTCCCAAAGTTAAATCCTTTTCTTTGCTAGTTTTAGGCACATCACAAACTCCACTTTGCCCGTTGGTGTACATTTCCTGGTTCCCAGGCAGACTAGAAGCTAGCGTGATCACAGACTGACAGACAGGAGTTAATAAATCCACCAAGTGTGTTAGTTGGCCAATCGTCTTTCTAATCTGGCCCATTTTTCTGCCTTTTACTCTTGTCGCTCATAGATTCAGGAAGTCCTTCCATCTCACAAAAAAATGCCAAACAAGGAGATGTTACGTAGTCAAAACCATAAACTCTTAAAATAGACAAAAGAGCACTTTGGAAGGCCACCAATGATCTCTTGAGCTAATAGTCTTTTTATTCCAAATGGACACAGTAAAATAACAAAACGTACACACATAAATGCTTAAAGTTTCACTACATTTTTGTCAAAGCCAAGACTTCATCAGATGCATGCATACCTCCACATTGTGCCCCTATTTATACTATAATCAGTAAAAAACAACCAATTAACAGGCTAATCTAATAATTCTAATGTTCACCTGTGAACAACTGCATTTCCTCTTGACCAGCCCAGTCCATCTGCCAAAAACATACACCATTAAGTCACTCCAAAAATGACAACCAAAGTGTCAGAGCAGCCCACACTAACTTCTTAATCCAGACCCAATGATGTTTGCTCTTGCTCCTTTTAACAAAAAAGACCACTGATCTACAAAAAGTACACCCTAGATGAACTGCCCAACATGCAAAATTCAGAAGCCCAAAAAGCTCCATAGCCTCCCTAACCTGCACCTTATCCTGCGTACCACCTGCCTAATCTTCTCCTTCAATCAAGCTATCTTATCGGCTAGCAAGCTAAACAACCAATGTTCTGCATCCACCAAGAAATCCAAGAAATTCAGTGCCTTAGCTGGGCCTTTCAAATTCTGCCTAGCTAATAGGATCCCCAACTCATCACACAACCCAAACAACTCTCACAAACCTTCAAATGCTCCCTCAAACCCCTCACCTACTATTAAGAAATAATCCAAGTAATGCACTGCCCTCGATGTATCCACCCACTGCTGCCAGACCCAATGAAGGACTGTGCTAAATTTTTCGAAAGTAGCACAGGCTACTGAGTATCTCATTGGCATAGCCTTATTAAAGTAAAATTTGTTCTCAACTACCATGCCTAATAATGGCCACTCCTCCTCCCATACAAGCAAAAGGTGAAAGGTGGGTTTGATGTCCACCTTCGCTAACCACAGATAATCAAACCTATGAATAACCTTCGTAGCATCATCCAAATATGCATAACTGACCGTGGCATCCTCGATTGAAATGAAGTCATTAACGGAGCTCCCCTCTAGGTATGACAAAAGGTGAATCAACCTGAACTCACCGACCACCTTCTTAGGAACCAAACCCAGTGGTGAAAATCCAATTATCCCAAGTCCTAGGTTACACCCTACTTACTCTCCTGCTCCCCAAAGCCACTAAAGGTGCCAAAAGGTCCTTGCTATTCACTGTCTCAGATTCCACCAGCTGCTGTATCCCTTCTGCATCAATTCATTCAACGACATCAACATACTCCCCCCTACAAATCTTTTCCTTAACTGAGGCTAGAATGTGAGGGATCAGAAAAACTGTCCTGTCCCTTGCTCCAAAGCCTGAGTAGCTAGCAAATCACCTGGCTGTAGGCCACAATCCGACCCGACTTCAGAAATTAATCCTACCCTACCCAAGGATGACCCCAAGCTCCCATAGACAATCTTACGCTATCCTCCCCACTGATTGCTTCACCCTGTCCCACCTCATGACACTGCTGTGTATCCCATAGGCCCTCCAGCTTCACCTGACCTGATAGACCTCATCCGCAGCTATCCCACAATCATTCCCCACACACTTCAAACCTGCCCTACCTAATGGGACTCCCAACTGGGTATCATTACCTGTTGCTCTGGTCTGAGACATTCCTGCCACCAGAGGATCCACTGCAACCACATCTCTCGATGGCTGTGCCCACTTCCCATGAGCCACCGACCTAGTCTTTGGCACTAGACAATCTCTTTTGAATGGATTCGCCTGCAGCATCTGCCATCCCAGACTCAGCATTAGGTATCGCCTGGAACAGTTCTGCCACCTGCACCACAATGGCCTCTCACCTCTGCTGTAAATTCTGCATATTCGCCATCTGCAACAAAGGCTAGACACATTAAGACTCCAACGAGATGAAATAAAAGAATAAATTAATTAATTGCCTTTGAAATGGCCCCCTGCCAATCTCAGAACCCAGCATGTGAGTAATGACAGCTACCTCCAACCCCACACCACCCAAACACTGCCTGCTAACCCCACTCCTGACACATAAGCACTCTCCCCCAACATTAAGGGCAATGTTACACAGTGTTACATGGCAGTCCTTATTTGCTCCTTCCAGCCAGTGCTTGATGCTTTCCTCCTACCCACTTAGAACCAGACTCTGAAAAAAATCCGTAAATAACAAATAAAACAGGTCTTGTTTTATTATGATCTCCCCTAAGGGCATGATGTCTGCAGCTCCAAAGTTCATCAGAGATTTAGCCATCTAACTGAGGGAAAGAGGGCTGGCTGGCATTTCTTCACTGTATGAAGCTACAGTGACTTGTAGTTTCCACCAACTTCTGCCACAATGACTCATGGCATTACCAAAATCCAAATAAAGGTCAATCGGGCACAATAAAAAGGAGCGGTCCCAGAAACTAGGAGTATAAACAGTTGCCTATAAAGTATTATTTTGTATCTGTTTATTTAGTTTGTGTAGAACTCACCAAATGCTCTACCCAGCATCCATGCAATAAAGCATACCTCCCAACCTCTTAGTGCAAGAAATGTGAACAAAGCCAGACAAAATGGAAAGACAAAGGCCTGAAAATATGGATATATTTTAAATATTGCTCTTATAAACTTAGAATGTCATTAGAGTTACAGGGTTTGTTTTATCATAGATTTTCTGAAGGGTTTGAAGTCTGAAACTCACATATATGTCCATATTTAGTGACTTCACTCTTCAGATCATCTCGGCGATCTGTCAGTAAACCACAATTTTGATGAGAAACATTCCAGAAATAAGCCAAAATCATTCTATGAAATCCGGACAGTTGATAGGTATGTAGCAAAGGAAGTTGGCGCTCATATATCATTTTGAAAGTGCACCTACCCCTCCCATGACCGTTAAAGCCTCACTGTACATGTGCAGGAAATGGAGTGGCTCCCTACTTTGCTATGCACATAAAACAGAGACCACTCTAGCAGCAACTACTCATTCAGCTGTCCCACTCCCACCAACAAACCGCTGGATCTGCTTCTCACAGACCACACACACACCACCAAGCAAATGCCTGCAAGGTAACCAACCGACAAGGAGACCAAGCCGCACAACCAAAACTCCCCCCCCCCATGCCTCATAACAACAACCTACGACACCAAGCAATCTCCATAGCACAAGGTCAAGTGACAAAAATGAGGAAGAGCATGGCTGTAAAACAACCCCTGCCTAAATCCTAAAGTCTCCAAGCATCTCATGACAAGAAGACACCAACAAGCAGGGAAAGGCCAACAACTGAAACAAAAACAGAGAAGAGTCCAATAAACAATAATCCTGAGTCTCTAGACTATTTGACAGCATGCATTCCACCACCATCACCATCCTAGCTGCTTTGTTCCTATACCCAACCCTCCAAAGCAACTACAAATCAGCAACACGACAGCAATAATAATAACAAAAACATTAAACATACCAACCACCTGCCACCGACAAACTCACCACTCCCCATTAACCCTAGGCCTACCTGTTCTCCAGGAATACCTACAGGTCATCTACAACATAACTTTCCCTTAGCAAATTCACACCAAAATGTATTTTCTCATCCCAGTTACAGTACTATATAAAAAAACCTAAGTCCTACCCTACATCTACCTTACGTTCCCTTAACAAATTAACCCATCCCTTTCCAAAGACTGGTTAAACCTATCTCTTTTCCTTAATTCTAACCCCCTTCTCCAACAAATCTCTGACCTCCACCCCCATTCAACCAAGATGTCCCTGGGCAATTGTTTTGTTCCCAAACATCATTTCTCACATAATGCCCTTCCAGCAAAACGTTTGCAAATACTCTTCATAACATTATTGCATGTCAGACTGGTATGGTTCAGAACACATGCAATGGCAGCAAACTGACTAGAAAATGTATCAATAACAAGAGCAAGAACAAGAGTGTGGCCCCTTTAACACAGTGTTCTTTCATTTTTCTGACTATTTTCTTATACATACTTTCTAATGAGAACCGGAATTCCATTGAGTCATGGAGTCAGCCTTATAATGAGACAAAGGTGATCTGCTTTTCCTTGAGAACACAAACTGACCCATTCACGTGTTGGCTGGAATAAAGTGTCCCTAACTTTTATCTATGCTTGCAGTGTTCCCACTTTCTGGTAATTATTTTGGACATCTAACAGGATATTACATTGCAGCCATAGGAATTGGAGCTATAAGGAATAACTGGTTAAGTTACTGCATATTTTAGTCACCAGTGGGTGGTGGGGGTGAGGCAAACAGTGTACTACTACAGTCACTCACCACTGGATGGGGGGGTTGGGCAAAGAGTGTAGTAATACAGTCACTAACCAATGGGTCGGAGATGGGGGAAAATGGTCACTCACCAATGTGGTAGGAGGGGCAATCAGTATACTACATAGTCACTCACCAATGGATGGGACTAGTGCAAACAGTGTACTACTATAGTCACTCACCAGTGGATGGGGTGGGGAAAACAGTGTAGGTGCGGCTGGGGCAAATAGTACACTACATAGCACATTCTATAAACTGCATACTTTGCCAGTAATTTACTGTTGTGGTCACAAAATCTGGGTTTAGACATTTTTAGAAGTCACAGTGGTAGTCATGTTTCCCATCATAATTAAAGTGTTTCACAACAATACACACTCATACTTAAACATTTTCCCTCACATAATGTCTTTCCAGCAAAATGTCAGAACTTTTGCAAATGTTCTTCACAATATTATGGCACATCAGTCCTGTGTGGTTCAGAATACACTTGCAACTGCAGCAAACTGATGGGAAACTGTAGCAATAACTAGGACAAGTAAAGGAGTGTGGTTCCTTTAAGACTGTGTTCTTTCATTTTTCTAACCTTTATACATACTTTCTAATGGAAACCAGAATTCCATGGTGTGAGCCAGCCTTATAATGAGTCAAAGTTCCTGCTTTTCCTTGAGAACACAAGCTGAACTATGCATGCGTTGGCTGGAATAATGTGTCTAACTTCTTTTATGCTTCCAGTGTTCCCACCTTCCCACTTTAGGATAGTAAAACTATTTGGGACATCTAACTGGATATTAAACAAAAGTTCTGAGAGATCATCAGTTTGAACTTATGACTGTAAAGTATTCAAAATATTAGAAAGAATTCTAGTCACGTACTAGAATTACTGCAGTCCTTAAGAATTTGAGCTATAAGCAATGACTGGTTAAATTAAAGTTACATTTGGTTAATTTTTCTTTCATCAATATATTTAAATGCAAGTACATACTTAATAAATGTCTACTGCCTACAGTAGGTGTGACACTTTAACAGCTATAGTATATTTGCAAGTACACGCTTTTTACAAATGAGAGAATGAGTCATGAGGACAGAAGAGTTA
This sequence comes from Protopterus annectens, assembly GCF_019279795.1. Taxonomy (NCBI): domain Eukaryota; kingdom Metazoa; phylum Chordata; order Ceratodontiformes; family Protopteridae; genus Protopterus; species Protopterus annectens. Next base: position 244,844,112 of record NC_056744.1, read on the forward strand.
TCCATAAAAAATGTCTTATGCTAATAGCTCAAAAAAGAACAAAATATACACTCATATATATATATATATATATATATATATATATATATATATAGACATATGTATATATATATATATATATATATATATATATATATATATATATATATATATAGACATATATATATATATATATATATATATATATATATATACACATATATATATATATATATATATATATATATATACACATATATCTATATTATATATATATATATATATAGACATATATATATATATATATATATATATATAAACACATATATATATATATATATATATATATATATATATATATATATATATACATATATATATATATATATATATATATATATATATATATATATATATATATATATATATATATATATATATATCTATATATATATATATATATATATATATATATATATATATATATATATATATATATATATATATATATATATATATATATATATGAGACATATATATATATATATATATATATATATATATATATATATATATGTCTATATTTTTTTTATTTATTTTACATTTATTTTACATTTGTTGACTGGGCTAGTCTAGCTGGATATATGTCCATTTTCAGTAGAGGCCCGGGGAGAAAAGCTCCAATATTAATTACAAAATTACAAAACAAGTATTATTGTGAATAAACATATTATTAATTACAATGAAATTTAACATAAAAATTGATAAAAAATGCGTTGAGATGAAAAGGGAAAGGTATTAGAGATATGAGGAAGAAAAAGAATAGAGAAGAAGTGAGAAAGAAATAAGAAAAAGAAAAGAGGATACATATATATATATATATACACACACACACACACACACACACACACACACACACACAGACACACACACATACATATATACATATACAAGTATATCTGTATGTATATATGGTTCCACTTCTAACCATCGAAATTTCAAAACATCGAAATTCTGATCATCGAATTTTGAAACATCAAAGGTTACAACTGTAACCAAAAAAAAAGAAGAAGAAGAAAAGAAAAAGAAATTTTAACAATTGTATGCAGGGGGCTTTGCCCCCTGCACCCCCCCCACCCTCCCTACTTTAATATTCCAACTCCAAGACCGCACTACAGTGGAGTAAAGGGAAAGCTCCCATTTAGGGCTATATGCAGAAGCGCTAAACGGGAGATTTTCCGTACCCTATCTGTAGTGCCATTACACAGATGGCACACAGACACACAGTATGCAGGGCACCTTGATGCCCTGCAAAACCACAAACATTCTCCCACCTACACTTACCTTTTTCTTCCCCTTCAAACCTTCAATGTTTTCAAACTCGATGTTCTGGTCTCGATAATCTGAACTTCGATGTTTTAAACGTTCGATGGTTTGAAGGGGAACCGTACATTTTATATACATATATATATATATATATATATATATATATATATATATATGGGTTCACTACATATGACCGAAAGTTCATATGACCGAAGCCCATATGACCTTAAACTCATTTGACTGAAAAACAGCACTGGCAGGTATATGCCCTGTTCCCCACTGTAGTGCGACCCTAGAGTGAGAATATATTGTTGGGGGGGTGTGGGGGGCTGTTGCAGTTTATGCACTATTATATAACTGTGTAGTCATTAAAAATGCATTAAAACATACATCTGTAAAAACTATGCCCCCCACACCCGCCCAACTTTATATTCTCACTCCACGGTCGCACCACAGTGGGGAACAGGGCATATACTGCCAGTGCTGTTTTTCGGTCAAATTAACTTTCGGTTATTTGGTCTCAGTCAAATGGGCTTCGGTCATATGAACTTTCAGTCATATGTAGTGAACCCATAGAGAGATTATTTATATATATATATATATATATATATATATATATATATATATATATATATAGAGAGAGAGAGAGAGAAATACACACGCAATATATATATATATATATATATATATATATATATATATGTGTGTGTGTGTGTGTGTGTGTGTGTTTCTGAGCCTGTCTTGTGTAGTAGTATAGCTACGGAATGGGCTTTTCGAAGGAAGGGTGCTGGGTTAGTGTTATGAGCATGGCAAGGGTTAGGTTTAGCACTCATAGTGCAAGGGTGTGACACTCAGTTCTGCTGACATGATATATCTGCAGGGTCACTGCAGTTTGTCCCTGCCAGAGCCTGTAGGATGTTTCTTTGATGTGCCAAACTACATGATATAATTTTGAGGAAACAGCCAGGGCAGTTGCGTAATGCGAGAAGACTGTGCACACACGCACAAAAGGCTCATAGATATTGTATGCTGACAACAGTGAACTCTGCATGCGTGAAAGCCTCAGAGATATCGTATGCTGATGACAGTGAACTGTGCATGCATGCACAAAATGCTCAGAGATATCGTATGCTCACAACAGTGAACTGTACATGCATGCATGAATGGCTTAGAGATATCGTATGCTGACAACAGTGAGGCAGAACAAAACCAAACAGAGGCTGGACCCCTCCCGGGCAATGACAGGCAGAAAACATGACACTACAGGTGATGCAATGACATGTAGTTTGGAACTTGACAAGCACACAGTAACAGTGCAGAGACGCAAAACATGATGCTTGCAGCTTTACAGCGGACATGCTGAGTGGCCAGCACATGTCACAGGAGGTGGAGACTGGAGTCTCACTGTGACATATGGTACTCTCTGACTGAGACAAAGGCCTCCTGTATTGGGGTAAGAGCAACTCATTTGTTAGCACCTGGGGCCACATTACTTGCTTGTTGAATTAATACTCAGAGCCTGCCTTGGCAGACATCATGTGCTATTGTGGGACTGGGACCTAGATGAAGTCCAGTGGTGAGCTGTCCTGTTAATAGTGGCTGTAGGTCATCAGCGCTCATGACAAGAGGGTGGTAGTGTGTCAAGTACTTCCTGATGTAGGTGATGACTGTGATGGTAGGTACTCTGTGATGGTTTCCCTACATGATCACCTCAGCTAATTGCCTATCCTGACCATGGACAACTCAACAAGTCTGCACACTGATGTAGGCAGTGACAATTTTCTACATGAAGGTGGCAAAGAAAGCAGTGTGTGCCACCACAGACCTCACAACATGAGGTCATGTCCTTGGGCTCCATGTTTTCACAAAGTTGCTGGCAGTAGGAATGACATTCTCAGGAAAGCTCCATGATGAACTTAGTAACTGCAAACTGTGCCTGGGAGTTACTGCAGCATATCTGCTGATTGTTTTGAGTGCTGCCCACATATCAGGGTATACCTGTGTTACTTGATGGCATAAAGCCCTCCTGTGAGACTGTACTATGGTGAGTATACATGCATCAGATGTAGCTGTAGGGGTAGAATCTTTAGTGCTTGTAGCTACAGGGACTTCCCCAGTGGTGGTATTTTGTTCTCTGAATGTACAGCCTCTTGTTTAGTTATGGGTGAGATCACATATTTATCCTGTACTGCTAGTAATTGGCCATCAAAAATCGAGACAGTGTAATTTTGTTCATCTAACCCATCTTTTCTGCATTCACGTGTTATTGCTAACATAGGCTCCTAAACAGGTACAAACATCAACCTGTTGTCCTGCCCAAGCCTCTACAAGTGTCATCACTGAAATGGCCTGGCATGTAAATGAACAAAAAAAGACACAGCAAACTGAATACAACTACCTGTGTTATGACTGCGTCCCTGTGACAAGCATGCCACAAACCACAATCAAACCAGACACTTTTGTGAAAGTAAGGAATTCAGTCCATTATCTGAACTCTGCTCAACAGGATGGTCATCAAAACTGCAAGAAAAGCTCTACAATCCAAACATATCTCTACTATCATCCTAACATAACTGAATATCTAACTACAACAAACATTCTGTATGAGCAATGTTACTATACATCCAATGAGATGCATGAATGATGTCCATCCTGGTGCCAGTGTAAACTAACCCTGGCCTGATCTTGGTACTGTTGTCCCCATGTAGGGTCACCAAAACTTCCTCTGGCTCTATTTCTGCTAAACTAGTAGTAAAGGTTTGTCTAGTGGCAGGTTTATCCAAGGGCGGATGTTTTCTATACCTCTCTTGTTCTTAACAGGGAAACTTTTACTGAATGTACAGTGTTGGATATCATTAAATATGTCAAGTGCTTTATTAAAGTTGTTTTCGCAGTATGAGGATGACCAGTCTGTTGGGCAGCATTCTGATAATGGACCCTCTTCCTTACTTTCGGGAAAGTGCCTGGTTTCAATAATCTTGTACTGTGGTTTGTGGGATTTCCATGACAGGATTGCAGAGATGAGGCATTTGCTAACATATTTTTTAGTAGACTGTCTACATTATGTAATCAAAACAACTACCAAATTGGCTAAAAGTTCACCAAGAATTCCAAATCCAGCCCAACCAAAAGGTGAAGCAATAAAGCTCTGAGAGGACAAACTTGGATCAAAAGTTTAATACACAGACACCATTAACGCTCACAAAAATATGTTTCCTTTTGACATACACTGCATCAGTGGCAGGCTTGAATTAAACTCCTTCTGTATATACTATTTCTCTTACATATCAACCAATGAAAAGTGAACCAATTAATGAATTAATTATTACAACCTAAGTTGAAAAACGTATGTATACCTGGCATTTAGGAACCAAAACTGGTTATACATTATTCATTTTACTGAATAAAAACATAAAACGTCCAACAAATAACAACATATTGATTTAAAACCTATTTAAAATACATTTTTCACTATATGTAAATGTAAAAAAAATTAAATTTAAAAATACATTTAAATATTTATCTGGGGAAATGGCATCACCTTGTGGATAGTTTAAAAACTGCAACGCACTTGAATATACATAACAAATACCAGTGTGTTTTAATGTGAAAGTGAATAAAAAAATGCTTTAAAACCATTTTATAAAAAGGATTTAAACAGCATATAAGTAATAAATTACATCAAGAACCACAATGTATATTGTCTCAGTTGTACCACAATCAAATCTACTTATAATTTGGCTGCTCTAAGCTTCAAGAGGGAGCTTATTTATTTTTATTTATTTATTTTACATTTGTTGACCGGGCTAGTCTGGCTGGATACATGTCCATTTTCAGCAGAGGCCCGAGGAGAAAAGCTCCACTATATAATAGTAACTTACAATAAACAAAAATATACAAACATATAAGCAAATAAAGAAATATTCTCATGTAGTATAGTAACAATGCAGAAGCACTTTAACAAGAACTAAATAATAGTGAGGAATCATTATCCCATAATATTTGCAAGAGCAGGACTGTTAAAAAATGAAAAAGAGAGAAAATAGTAACACGTAAAGAGTCTATAAATATTTACACTATTAACAAATTAGGATAAACATTTTGTGCCAGGGCACTAGTTTTAAGATAGAGATTTGCACAGTAGGGATCAGCATCTAGGTTCAATAAAAGGAGAGATGACAGGTTGCAGTAATATATCAAGTATAAGGAGAAAAGATAGTATAGGAAAATGAATAAGCAGGTGGGTCGCTAGGTGCACTACACTGGAGGGATAAAAGTAGTGATAGAGGCAAGTAGAAGTGAATGGAGAGGACTGTAGAGAGGGATTGTTTGCTGAGCTCAGTCAGGATTAGGGCACGGGCATAGCCAGTGGGATTTAAAATAGTTTCTTAGTTGTTTTTTAAAAAGGTGAGATGAGCCTAAAGTGGTCAGTTCTATGGGAAGTTTATTCCAGTATGAGCCAACAGCATTAGTAAATAAGGAGTCACCTGCTTTATTATGAGATTTGAGAGTGGCTACTAGAAGTTTACTGGCTGAGCGAAGGGAAGTAAGATTCTTGTATGGGGCAATGAGGTTATTAAGTATGGGTGTACTAGAGGGGTAATGGAGAATTTTATATATGATGACTGATGCAGGAGAATTAGATTTTGAAGTTCAAGTCAGTTAAGGTTTTTGAGATTAACACAATGGTGAGTACGAAATGGGGAACCTGTGGCAAACCTGGCAATACTATGGTAGGCTGTGGCAAGTTTCTGAAGGTTAGCTTTTGAAATGTTGATAAAACATGGAGAGGCATACAATAGTGTAGAGATGAGATGAGTTTGGGCAAGAGACACTCTGGTGGTTGCAGTAAGAAAGGGCTTAAGTCTATAGAGGGCACCTATCTTTTTATTAACAGCCTTGATGGTTAGATCAATGTGGCAGTCAACGTTTAGTTGATTGTCTATTGTAATGCCTAGTAGTTTAGTGGAACAATCAGGTTTAATGATAGTGCCATTGTCAGACACAATGGAAAAGGAGATAGGGGCACATTTAAGGGTTGGGGTGAAAAGTAGTAATTTGTTTTTTTTTTTGGGATTAAGGAGGAGACAGATATGTTGGAACCATTTTTCTGCTGCCGTAAAAACTTTTTGGGTGGAAGAGTGAAGTTCTTCTGGAGATAAAGCAGAACAGATGAGAGTTAATCATCAGCATACTGAATGCAAGTGGATGTCGGGAGTGAAGCAGACAGGTTATTTATAAATATGGAGAAGAGAAGGGGACCTAAGATGGATCCTTGAGGGACACCGATAGTGACTGGGAGCTGAGAGGATATATGGCTGTCCCAGAGGACTGCTTGTTTTCTATCTTTCAAATAAGAGTCAAACCAGTGTAATGCCAAAGAGTCAAGTGAGAGAGATTTCAGAGTGTCTAAGAGAAGTAGATGGTTGACCATATCAAAGGCTTTTGATAGGTCCAGGAATAAAGCAGAGGAGAAAAGGTTGTTATTGCGATTTTTGTTGATCATGTTTGTGAAGGAGAGAAGGACAGTGGAAGTGCTATGGTAGGGCCTAAAACCATGTTGGGAGTCTACGAGTAGGTTATTTTATTTTATTTATTTATTTATTTATTTTATTTTACATTTGTTACCGGGCTAGTCTAGCTGGATACATGTCCATTTTCAGTAGAGGCCCGGGGAGAAAAGCTCCAAGAAATCATACATAGTTACAACAGAAGTTATTACAGATATTATAAAACAGTAAGTATTACAAAAGCCAATTATAATAAAAATTATAATAAAAAATCCCCCCCCCCCCCACAGGTACATACAAATTGCAAAACACTTAGTGATTACATGATCAGGTGCAAAATACATATATGATGTATAATAGTATTATAAATGGAAGAAAAGAAAGGATGTAGGGTGAGGTATAGAGGATAGGAAAATAATTAGTCTGGGTTAGTACAGGAGCATAGCCAGTGTTTATCGAGGTATAGTTTTAGGTTCTTTTTTGCAAAAAATTTTGCAAAAGATGATGTAAGAGTTGATGGTGTATACAACGTTCCATAATTTTAGATAGTGGAGATAGTAGGGCTATAGGCTGGAAATTAGAAAGTTCATTAGTGTTACCTCCTTTATGCAGAGGAATTATATGGGAGACTTTACAGCAGGACGGAATAGTAGATTCGGTTATTGTTCTGTTAATTAAGATGGAGACTGGGTAAGCTAGTTCTGCTGCTGCTAGTTGCTGATATTCAGCTGGTAGTTTGTCGGCTGAAGGGGTGCATGGTTTAAGTTTTGAGAGTAACTTACATATGAGGGTTATGGAGACTGTACTAAATTTTAGAGTGGGGGTGCTATTTTGAGGAGAGGTCTTTTGAAGGGAAGGGAGGGGAGTCATGGTGTTTGCTAGAGAGGTGACTGTTTCAGAGAAGAAGTTGTTGAATGTATTGACTATTATATTGGGTGGGGTCTGAGCTAATTTAGCTGGTGTAGGTGTTTTGGTATTCCCTGGATGGAGCAGTTTATTGATTCCTGACCAGAATTTTTTGGGGTTGTGATTTTGGTTTTGTTGATATTGAAGGTAATAATTTTTTTTATCAAGATAGGTGAGTTTTTTTTTGTAGTATTTCTAAGGTATTTGAAGTTTTGATGGTCAGTTGGGTTTTTAGTGGTTCTTCATTGTCCATAGTTTATTCCTTAATAGCATTGTGTAATAAAATTCTGTATGAACAATTACTTTGTATCAGGCATAATAAGGGTTAAACTATCTTGTGTGCAAAGAAAGAATTTCTAAAAGAACTGTTTGACCTGTTTAAACAGGCTGACCATGAAAGAATGTGTAGATGTTAGCCTGCAGTCTGAAAAAGAACAGAACTTGCAATTATCTTATGACCCTTGCACATTTCTGTCTTGACTGAAACTGACCCTTGCATATTTCTGTCTTAACTGAAACTCAGTGACTGATAAACATCTTTTTTAGTATGCATGTGTACGTGCAGAAGGGGCTATAAACCCCCCTACAGTTTGTACAGAAGTGAGAATGCTGACATTCCACCATCGATGTGGCAGGTCTCCATGCATGTAAATAAATCTTTTTATTTGCTTATTGAAATCGCTGTGTTTCTTCTGGCGAATGTTAGAGAAATAAGTGTTTTTCTTTTAACACATTTTTTGTTTGTTTTTTTTTAGAAAGCCAAGGGGCAGCTTTGGATCCTATTCTAATTAAGTGAGAGGGGGCATGACGCTCGAGAATTTGTAGGAAAGTGTTGTTGAAATGGGTAACTGCTTCATCAAGTGGGAGGTGTTTTAGAGCTGACCAGTTACATTCTTTGAGTTCATTAAGGAAAGTAGGAAGGTTAAAGTTTTTTTTGTTATGTACAGTACGATAACTAGCCTGTTTGAGATTGTTATTTTTTTGTTTAGTGATGTAGGTGAGGAGATGGTCGCTGATATTGTCTGGGAGTATTCCAGTTTTATATGAGAGGGGATTATTGTTGATCAATATCCAGTCCAGGATGGCTTGTTTATTGGTTGATTTGTGAATTCTAGTAGGGGAGTTTATGGTTTCTTGAAAGTTAAAGAGATTGAGGTGAAAGGTGGGTTTGGGAGATATGCAGGAGTTCCAATCAATATTAAATTCTCCTAAGATTATGTTTTTTTTCTTATGGAAATATTGTAATTCAATCCAGGGTTTTTATTAGCTTCCAAGGTGATTTGCCACCATAGCTCCTTATATTCAATAGTTTCTTTGCATAGCCCCCCTCGAAGAAGGTGAAAAATAAGTAATGGGCACTATCACACTCTAGTCTATGCTTGTACAAGGCATTAGTGTCTTTTTTTATCTGATACATCATGTGTGTTCATATATTCTCTTTCTTAACTTTTGTTCCGTTTTACCTATGTAAAATGCATCACAGACACTTGGTCAAATAGACAAGCCCGCTACTGTCACAATTGTAAATTCCTTGCTTTCCAAGAGCCTATTTCTACATTGCAAATACATATTCTCATTGTTGGAGACAAAGGCACATTGGGAAAAATGCCCACATTTAAACGTTCCTTTCCTCTTTTTATTCCTTGAAACCTCATAATCAGTTACTTTCCAAAAGATTTTTCAAACTTTTTTTTTCTTTCAACAGAGGTTTTGTAGACAATTTTAATGCTTTCCTTTTTTATTTTGTCCAAGTCCGTAAGGACTTAACTTAACTATTCCATTTCCTTATCAAAATCCTCATTTTTGGATGTCATTTTAGAGCCCCTTATATATTGTCCTTTGACAATATTTTTCTTGTAATTCTTAGGATGAGCACCATCAAAGTGTAGATAGGAATTGGAATATGTTGGTTTTCTGAGGCGGGTTCAAATTGTTTTATCATGGTGTGGAAGGGAGGATAAATGGCATAGGCATTATCCCGAAGGAACAGTATGCTAAGAGTGTTTTGGATGTGAAAAGAGTGTCGGATAGAGTGATGTTTATGAAGCTGGAAATTGATGGTATAATGATGAATGTTGTTAGTGCATATGCTCCACAAGTTGGGTGTGCGATGGATGAGAAAGAAAAATTTTGGAGTGAGTTGGATGAAGTGGTGATGACTGTACCCAAGGGTGAGAGACTGGTGATTGGAGCAGATTTCAATGGGCATGTTGGTGAAGGGAACAGAGTGGATGAGGAAGTGATGGGTAGGCATGGTGTTAAGCAAAGGAATGCAGAAGGACAGATGGTAGTGGATTTTGCAAAAAGGATGAACATGACTGTGATTAATACATATTTTAACAAGAGGGAGGAGCATAGGGTGACATACAAGAGTGGAGGAAGATGCACACAGGTGGATTATATCTTATGTAGAAGGGCCAGTCTGAAGAAGATTGGTGACTGTAAAGTGGTGGCAGGGGAAAGTGTAGTTAGGCAGCATAGAATGGTGGTTTGTAGGATGACATTGGTGATCAAGAAGAGTAGGATGAGTGTGACGGCAGCACCAAGGATCAAATGGTGGAAATTGAAAAAGGGTAATTGTGAGGTGATGTTCAGGGAAGAGTTAAGACAGGCACTGGCTGGCAGTGAAGAGCTACCGAATAGCTGGGTAACTACAGCACAGCTAGTAAGGGAGATGGCTAGAAAGGTGCTTGGTGTGACATCTGGAAAGAGGAAGGAGAACAAGGAGACCTGGTGGTAGAATGAAGAAATACAGGAGAGTATCAGAGAAAGAGGTTGGCGAAGAAGAAGTGGGATTGTCAGAGAGATGAAGAAAGTAGACAAGAGTATAAGGAGATGAGGTGCATGGCAAAGAGAGAGGTGGCGTAGGCTAAGAATAAGGCATATGAAGGGTTGTACAAAAGGTTGGACACTAAGGAGGGAGAAAAGGACCTGTACCGATTGGCTAGACAGAGGGATCGAGCTAGTAAAGATGTGCAGCAGGTAAGGATGATAAAGGATAATGAGGGAAACGTACTCACAAGCGAGGAGAGTGTGTTGAGCAGATGGAAAGAGTACTTTGAGGGGCTGATGAATGAAGAAAATGAGAGGGAGAGAAGGTTGGATGATGTGCAGATGGTGAATCATGAAGTGCAGGGGATTAGCAAGGAGGAAGTAAGGATAGTTATGAAGAGGATGAAGAACGGAAAGGCTGTTGGTCCAGATGACATACCTGTGGAAGCATGGAGGTATTTAGGTGAAATGGCAGTGGAGTTTTTAACTAGATTGTTTAATGAAATCTTGGAAAGTGAGAGGATGCCTGAGGAATGGAGAAGAAGTGTTTTGGTACCAAGTTTTAAGAATAAGGGTGATGTGCAGAGCTGTAGTAATTACAGAGGGATTAAATTGATCAGTCACAGCATGAAGTTATGGGAAAGAGTAGTGGAAGCTAGGTTAAGAAGGGAGGTGATGATTAGTAATCAGCAGTATGGTTTCATGCCAGGAAAGAGCACTACAGATGTGATATTTGCTCTGAGAGTGTTGCTGGAGAAGTACAGAGAAGGTTAGAAGGAGTTACATTATGTCTTTGTGGATTTAGAGAAAGCATATGACAGGGTGCCTAGAGAGGAGTTGTGGTATTATATGAGGAAGTCGGGAGTGTCAGAGAAGTATGTAAGAGTGGTACAGGATATGTACGAAGGTAGTGTGACAGCGGTGAGGTCTGCGGTGGGAGTGACAGATGCTTTTAAGGTGGAGGTGGGATTACATCAAGGATCAGCTCTGAGCCCTTTCTTATTTGCAATGGTGATGGACAGGTTGATAGACGAGATCAGACAAGAGTTCCCGTGAACTATGATGTTTGCAGATGACACTGTGATCTGTAGTGAGTGTAGGGAACAGGTGGAGGAGACCCTGGAGAGGTGGAGATATGCTCTACAGAGAACAGGAATGAAGGTCAGTAGGACTAAGACAGAATGTGAGTGAATGAGAGGGAGGACAGAGGAATGGTGAGAATGCAGGGAGTAGAGGTGGTGAAGGTGGATGAGTTTAAATACTTGGGATCAATAGTTCAGAGTAATGGTGAGTGTGGAAGAGAGGTGAAGAAGAGAGTACAGGCAGGATGGAGTGGGTGGAGAAGAGTGTCAGGAGTGATTTGTGACAGACGGGTACCAGTAAGAGTGAAAAGGAAGGTCTTCAAGAGGGTAGTGAGACCAGCTATGTTATATGGGTTGGAGACAGTGGCATTGACAAAAAGGCAGGAGTCAGAGCTTGATGTGGCAAAGTTAAAGATGTTAAGATTTGCACTAGGTGTGACGAAGATGGACAGGATTAGGAATAAGTATATTAGAGGGTCAGCACAGGTTGGAAGGTTGGAGACAAAGCCAGAGAGGCAAGATTACGTTGGTTTGGACATGTGCTGAGGAGGGATGCAGAGTATATTGGGAAAAAAGATGCTAAGGATGAAGCTGTCAGGTAACAGGAAAAAAGGAAGGCCAAAGATAAGGTTTATGGATGTGGTGAGAGAGGACATGCAGGTGGTTGGTGTGACAGAGCAAGATGCAGAGGACAGGAAGAAATGGAAACAGTTGATCTGCTGTAGCAACCCCTAACAGGAGCAGCCGAAAGAAGAAGAAGAAGAAGAGGTTTTCTGAAAACCTTGGAATTAAACATATTGTCACACTTGTATATTTCCACATCCAGATATTGTAAAGTGTTCTTACTTGTTTTGTAGGTGAATTCTAAGAAAATAGCACTATTGTTAAGGTATTCTATAAAGTAAGCAACTTCACTTTCTGGGGCCACCCACAAAATCACTATATCATCCAGAAATCTATTGTAGAGAATCCAGTTCTCCTTGTAGATGGAATCCACTACATACTTCTCCTCCCACCTGGCCAAAACTAGATTTGAATAAGTGGGGGCACACGCTGCACCCATTGCTACACTCTGTATCTGGTGAAAAAATTCATCTTTAAAACAAACAAAATTGTATCTCCGGACCAGGTCCAAAAGCTGCATAACAACCACTTTTTCATTCAGGGACAATTAATTTTCTTCATAAATAATTTCTTCTAGTACATTCAAACGTTCCCTATGAGGTATCAAGGAAAACAAATCCACCATGTCAATGGTAAGAAAAGTTAAGCCTTCATTATATTTCTCTTGACTCAAACACCTTAAAAAGTCCCAGGAGTCCTTTAGAATGTTCTTTTTTTCTAACCATAAGCCCTTTAACTTCCTATCTACATACTTGGCTAGAGGCAATGTTTTGGACCTATCCACAGAGTCAATGGGCCTCAGTGGGGGGTCCTTCCCATTTTTGTATGTCTTGGGGATCCCAAAAATAGTGCCTATTCTAGGCTTTTCTACCTTAAGGTAATGGTACGTTCTTTGCTCAATAGAGCTTTCCACTAACAGGTCCTCCAAAATAATATCTATTCTACGATACGCAATATTTCTCATTTCTGGATGCAGTTACATATTTATTGGGGTTCCTTAGAATGTAATTTATTTTTCCTTAATATATAAAATCATCCATAAGGACCATCCCCCCACCTTTGTCCAGTTTCATAACTCTTATATTTTTATCATTTCTTAGTTCATATAAAACTTTTATTTCATCTGGGTCCAAGTTGCTTCTATATCTCACTTTGTCATACTTTTTTCTGATTTTTTTTCCACAGTACCTTCAAAATTTTTAATTTGTGGGTGTAACAGTGGGCTATAAGTACTTTTTCTTACCAGTCCTTCATGTTCTACCTTGGGAGTCCTGCTCAAACAATATTTGGAAATTAATTTTTATTGTGAAAACCTTAATATCCATAAGTGTTTTGGCCAAGTCACCTTGTCTTAGGGGTATAAACTTAGATCCCTTGGATAAAAGTCTAAAATGGTCCTTAGTCAAGATTACAGAGCTAAAACTATAAATACTAAAATCACCATATGCGTGTCTAAAAGAATAATCCATGTCCTGATTTGATCTCTTTCTCTTCTAAGTCAGGGTGGGTGATATTATTTCATACCTCCCCCTTCTGGCTCCCCTACGAAAATTCGAAAACTGTTGTTGCTGGTATTCATTCCTATTTCTGATCCTCTCTGATCTACGTAGTGGGGGATACTCAAAGATGTCATCCAATTTTGACACTAAATCACCAACTACATATAGTAAAAAATGTATTTTAAATAGGTTTTAAATCAATGTGTTATTTGTTGGATGTTTATGTTTATATTCAGTAAAATTAATAATCTATAACCAGTTTTGGTTCCTAAATGCCAGGTATACATATGTTTTTGAACTTAGGTTGTAACAATTAACTCATTAACTGGTTCACTTTTCATTGGCTGATATGTAAGAGAAATAGTATATATAGAAGGAGTTTAATTCAAGCCTGCATCTGATGAAGTGTATGTCAACCCAAAACATATTTTTGTGAGCGTTAATGGTGTCTGTGTATTAAACTTTAAGTTTGTCCTCTCACAGCTTTATTGCTTCACATTTTGGTTGGGCTAGATTTGGATGTCTACATTATGTACTTTGTCTTGGATGCTGATGACATGTAAAACAAGGAGTGAGGGTTTACTGGTCGTAGGGTTACATCTCATTCTACAGTTATAAGTTGTGATAGTCCATGATGTTTTAAAAGAATATTCATGATTTATGATCGTTTTTGTACCTAACATATCTTAGTTAAAGTCTCTCCCACACACATTTCCAAATATACCCTCTCCAAGATTACCAACAGTACATATAATGGAAAACAACTTTTATCACAATCCTGTTAAATTAAGAAGACAGAAACAATGGAATGTAAAAACGGAGAGACACAATGATTTTGCAGAAGGCCATGTTCCTCCACACTCCCAAACCTCTACCTATACTAAATCCGACATCACACACCAATGGCAGATAACATAGCCTTATTCCCACTGTCTTATGATCTTCCTGAATTACATTCCAATGTTGCAGTGAAACAATCACCTCGAGAAGTCTGATCACCGCTTTGATGAAACAATCACTTGATCAAAATAAGGAAGCCATGTATTGAGATGTAGTACTGTGAACAGCAATGGATTTTATTCAGTTTTAAATGTTAAGGAAATTCATGGCCATTTTGTTAAAGAAAATCTACATTAGCGTGACATTGTCAAGTGGGGTATTATAAACTCACTCCATGCCAGTATGTACAAAGTTCATCATTTCTGTTGTGTGAGGCCCCAGTATAATTAATCTTTTTCCTTAATGCTTTAGCACTTCAGCATACTCATACAAAAATTTTCTGCATGCAGATGACATGGTTATTTGGTAATCTGATCATCCACACATGGCAATTTCTTCTAAAATAAGGAACATTTTATGTAAATGTACCAAAG
Organism: Protopterus annectens; assembly: GCF_019279795.1. Taxonomy (NCBI): domain Eukaryota; kingdom Metazoa; phylum Chordata; order Ceratodontiformes; family Protopteridae; genus Protopterus; species Protopterus annectens. The sequence continues at coordinate 244,859,183 of NC_056744.1, forward strand.
CCTTAGACAAGTGGGCCTAAAGGTTAATCTGAGCAAAATTAGAATAATGCTGTTTGGGACATTTCCTCACTTTAACCTGTAAAGGACAACCACAGCATTCTGGCTCTAGAAGGTGGCAATTATGATTCATTGGAAAAATAGAAATACCTGCAAGTGTGCTAAACCTCTTACATACCAAACAAGCAACAAGTGCATAAACATCAGCAAATCATATACACCAGATGTTGCCAGGATAGCAGCTTACAAACTAATACAGGTAGTCTGGTCCTGATTAAAGGGTTCCTACTTCTAACATTAGCATACACACTGCCAATAAGTGCAACTATATCTGCAGAAGTAGCAAGAACAGGCTCAAAATTTCCTCAAAACAAAACTCGCCAGTTCATATGTGTACCATATGCCATGCCATAATGTACACATGTGGTCACATATACCACAAAATCTGACTTAAGAGTAAATTCCCCAGTGGAGAATATGTCTGAGTGTTAGTACAAAAATAAAAACTGAGACTACCTCCAAAAAATCTACAAGCTGAACAGTGGTAACATTTAAATGTGTCCTTGTAAACGCCCCGTAATAATTTTTTTTCACCTTTACTATTATTATACACAGGATTAGGCCATGGTGGTGCAATGGTTAGCATTGTCACCTCACAGCAAGAGGTTCTTGGGTTTGATTCTCAGCTGGAGAGCCTTGTGTGCGGAGTCTGCAGGTCATCAACATGGCCGGCTGAACTTCAAAGACATGCAGGTAGGTGTCTGTGTGTGCCTTCTGTGAAGGTTGGGCATCAGGCTGGCAACTTGGCACTGTAAAACTCCACTGTCAATCATGAGCGGACCGGTGATCCACTGTGGTGACCAGTAACCGGGATAAGACCAGTGATCCAATGTGGTGACCCCTAACATAAGCCAAAAGACAACAACTATTATCATACACAGGAACTCCCACTGGAACTATTGATTCAGTTCTATACAGCAGTCATTGAGTCTGTTCTCAGCTCATCCATAAAAGTGTTATTTTAGATCTCTGTCTAATCATGACAAAAATAGGTTACATCATTGACAGGTCTGCCAAAAATATCATTGGTGATTATTTGCCCTCCTTACAGGACCTGCACTATTCCAGAGTCATGAAGAGGGCAGGGAAAAATCATCACCGACCTTCACATTCAGGCCACCATCGTTTTGAACTATTACCATCAGCCAGATGTTATAAATTAATACGTACAAAAACAAGTAGATATAAGAACGGTTTTTTACACAAGCCATCAGGTTCTTAAACAGTTAACTCAGCTTATTAGGTTGGGGTATTCTTTTTCCCCAAGCCTCCGAGGATTCTGTAGTATTGTTTACATATTAATACTTTTTTCTTTCAGAGTTTATTTCAGTATTTCTTGCACTGAGTTGCAATTTGCACCTTGTACGTATATGTATATTTACTTTTTTTGTCTTGTTCTTAATAGTTGCATGTATGTCATTTGCCTTGTTCTTAATACTTGCATGTATGTCATTTATGTAATTCATACTTGGAGAGTCATAGTGAAACCGGAGTCAAATTCCTTGTATGCATGCATACGTGGCCAATAAATGTGATTTTGATTCTGATTATTGTTTTCCAATAATTCTTAATACCATGGACTCTCTTGTTAATAAACTTTAGTTCATCTCCTAAAACCCAAAGTACTTTCATACTTGTGTTAAAAAACCTCCAGTATCAATCACAATGCCCTTACTACCCCAAACATCAAATCTGTATGTTAAGGACAGGACCATATTCCAATTTTATTATTACTTTTATTTTTACTGCTGACCCTCCTTTCTGCGCACAAGTCAGTATGTCATCTAACAGTGCAGTAGGACACTCTCTACATAATCAGCTAGTTCTCAAATCTTGTTCCAAATCCGTGATTTCACTATTATCACTAGTAAAATTCTTAACCCTACTGAATACAGTCCTTGCAACCCCAGTTTTTTTTTTTTTTGAGTGGGGTGCACTCTTTTATAATTTAATAAAATACTCACTGCATTTTTGTAACTAGTTTCAGTACATAACCTGTTTCCACTCTGTGTACGTCTACATCTAAAAAAGTAATACTGCACTTAATAAATGTACTAGAAAATTCTGAAAATGTAACCCCTTGATTTAAGCTTTAAATATATGTATGCAGTTCAGATTCTTCTCCAGAAAAAAATGGAAGTTAAAGTCCAATCCATACTCTCTCCCAAGAATCTGATGTCTTCTGTCTTAAAGACTGGATTACTCAACAAATTATTACACACCCATTCAACTCCCAGATCTTGGGCAATGCTGAATCTCCACCAGGGGCATTTACTTGTAAATCAGATTGTGCAGTCTACACAGCCACATGTACATTATGTAAATGTTTTTGTGTTGGAAATACAGCCAGGACTTTACGTGAGAGAATTTTGGAACATAAAAGGGAAATTAAAAACAAAAATGTTCTTAAAGCCCTTTATAAGCAGAGTATATAATATACAAAATTTACAAACATTATTCTTAATGTTAATTAATTTTAATGTTATTCTTAATATACCGCAGTGGTACAGCAGTAGCGTTGTTGCCTCACAGCAAGAGGTTCTCCTGTTCTATTCTCAGCTGGAGTGCCTTCTGTGTGGAGTCTGCATGTCCTCCCCGCGGCTGAGTGGCCTCCAAAAGACATGCATGAATGGGCGTGCCTTGGCTGCAGGTTGGGCATCGGGCTGGCAACCTGGCACCGTAAAAACCAACTGCCAATCATTAGCGGACCGGAGTTCCACTATGGCGACCCCTAACCAGGAAAAGCCGAAAAGACAAACATTCTTAATGTGTTGGATTATGCAAAGAAATGTGAGACAGGGTAACTGGGAAGATTTTATTTTTTAGACTATGTTGCTGTTTGTCTTTCAGCTTTTCCAGGTTAGTGGTCACCACAGCGGAACTCCGGTCCGCTAATGATTGGCAGTAGATTTTCACGAACGCCAAGGTGCCAGCTTGATGCCTTTAGACTATACTGAATATAAATGGCAAATAATATTGAATGCGACTACATGTTTTGGTTTAAATACATAGCGAATTTGAAATGTTTTCTTAAATAGAAAGGCAGGCTTTTGAAGTTTGAATATGTGATGATGCCAACCAATG
>NC_056744.1:244864823-245069256 GCF_019279795.1 Protopterus annectens
CCCACTGCAAGGTCACAGTACAGTGACAGCAAGGGTAGATTTCTCTATCATGATTGTTGTGCGATCTCCATTAAAAACGTACAATACATGTAAAAATATTTTAACATACCCAAAACACTACTGACAGTGCCATAACATCTGACCTTTCCTGAAAACTGTAACAATGTCAAAGGTTAAATGCACTTAAAGGGACAACTTAATCAAAACAAGTTGCTGACAATTTTGAACATTTACCTTCCAGTGAACTGCACTTTTGACAATATGCAGCTTTGCACAAGTGGAGTCACTCAAATAATGTTCACTTAAATGTGCATTCAAAGGAAAGAAGCAGACCCATATTATACATACTGTAACTAGGTGTTGAGCTGTTATTGACCTCCACTGTATTCCACGGTACTGTCTGCAGATACTTTGTGGTTCATTGAGTTACATTCTTACAACTCATCTCTGAATCCCAACTGTGCTTCATTTCAGGTTTCATCTTCAATATATCATATCTGCTTATTTGATTAGACTACGGTCACATAGGAAAAAGTACAGTTGTGTACATTTACCATAAATGTAGATGTTCAAGTGTATCCACTGTTGCAGTCATCACATTTGGGTTATCCTGCCAGGTGTAGCCCTCAGTCTGTCCGAATACCAGAGGCTTAGTATTTCTCCGTCAGTTGCTGTCCCTCCAGGACGGACGTCAGGTCGTCAGTGGTATAAAAACAGGCAGCCGACACCATTACATCAGCTTTTCTTGCCCTAACTCTCAGGAGCCCCCAAATGGGGAACTAGGTTACGGTAGAAGAACACAAACAGTAGAAAGTAAATTCCAAAAATTCCCTGTAAGGAGAGAGGAAGAGAGAAACAAGAGGGATGGAGGGAGGGAAACCAGGACTGCAACAGTGAATACACTCGAACATCTACATTTATGCTAAGTGTACAACAACTGTACTATGTTCGTGTTTCACTGTTGCAGTCATCACATTTGGGTCGATTCCCAAAGCTGAAAAAAGGGTGGAGGCAGTCAAGAAGACTGGGGGCTGGCTGGGATACCCTGCAAGGCTGCGGTGGCAAAACCTGCCCTGGATTTGGAGAAGATAGGCAGGTGGTAATGCTTGGTGAAGGCATGAACAGATGTCCATGTTGCTGCCTCCAAGATATCCCTGGTGGGGACCCCTCTGAGAAAAGCTGCAGAGGTGGAAGTTGCCCTGGTGGAAGGTGTCCTAACCCCCTTTGGGGGCGGTTTCCCATGCTATTTGTTGCAAAAATGGATGCAGTGTGCTATCCATTTGGAGATTGTTTGTTTGGATATGGTCTTGCCCTCTGCCCCTGCTGCAAAGCTAACAAGCAATTGATCAGGTTTTCTAAAAGATTTAGTCCTGTCCAGATAGAATATGAGCCATTTGTTCACATCTAGAGAGAGTGCAGTATCCTTCCCCCCTTGTTTTGTGGGTTAGGGAAAAAGGTGGGCAAATGAATGGATTGGTTGAGAGCTACATTGGGCACCACTTTAGGCATGAAGGATGGGTAAGTCATGAGGGAGACCCTGTCAGCATGGAAAATGATGAAGGGCTCTACAGCCATGAGTGCTTGTAGCTCTGATACTTTTCTAGATGAAGTGATGGCCAGAAGCAAGGCTGTCTTCCAAGTGAGGAATTTTAACTCTGCTGAAGCTGCAGGTTCAAAGCGGGGTAGGGTGAGCTTTTCCAACACAAAGTTAAGGTCCCAAGCTGGGGTGGGAGCTCTTCTCGGTGGCCTTAGGTTGTTAGCCCCTCTTACGAACTGTTTGATGAGAGGGTGTGAGAAGAGATGTGACTCTGTGCTGTAATGAGCAGAGATGGCAGAGGCATGAATTTTAATAGAAGAGAAGGATAGACCCCTGAGTAGTAGATCTGCTAGGTAATCCAGGATGAGAGGTAGGGAGGGCTGTGCCATTCTGGCTCCCTTAGCCTGGATCCAGGTGCAAAACCTTTTCCACCTGTCAGGACAGGATTTTCTAGTGCTGGGGAATCTGGCCTCACGTACAACATCTAGGACTTGTTTGCTTAGGCTGGCAGCTTGAGGAGAGGTCAGGGAATAAGTCAGGCTGCCAGGTTGAGGGTCTGCAATTGGGGATGCACGAATTCTCCATTCCTCTGGGTCAGGAGTGTTGGGATCTGAGGTAGGTGCCATGGCGGCAGGGGTGACAGGCTGCGCAGCAGTGGGTACCAGTGCTGGCGTGGCCAGTCTGGGGCAATCAGGATTGCCCTCGGTTTTTCCTCCCTTATTTTGAGCAGTACCCTTTAAATGAGTGGTAGAGGGGGAAATGCAAAGAAAGAGAGGTTCACCCACTGGAAGGATAGAGCAACCACTTTCCAGGCCTTGCTGTGATGTTCCCTGGTGCAGAAATTGCTGAGCTAATGATTGGCATGGGGGGCAAAGAGGTCCACCTTCAGGGTGCCACATTTCTGGGTTACAAGGGTGAAGGTTCTGTGGTCTAGCTGCCATTCATGTGGTTCTAGCATGTTTCTGCTTAAGTTGTCTGCCAGAGAGTTTAGGGAGCCTGGCAGGAATTGTGCTAGCAGGTGTAGTTGCATGGCTGAGGCCGTGTGCCAAAAGGTCATGTCGAGCCTGCAGAGAGGCTAAGAGTGAGTCCCTTCCTGCTTGTTGATATACCACATGACTGCAGTGTTGTCTGTTTTGATTAGTAGAGGCCCCGGGAGAGTAGGGGTCTGAAAGCTGTAAGAGTGTGCTGAACAGCTAGCATCTCTTTTTGGTTGATGTGAAGACATATTTGATTTGGGCTCCAATGGCCCTGAATGCACTTGGCATCCAGGTGTGCACCCCAGGCATGGTCTGATGCATCTGTGGTGAGGGTCTGGGTGGAGTGGAGTTGTAAGAAGGAAAGTCCCTTGTTGTGGTTGCATGCTGCTGCCCACCAAAGCAAATCTTTCCTTAGACAAGGTCTCATTGGTATAAGAGTTTCCAGGTCTTGAGAATGTTGCCACCAAAGGCTTTTTAGGCACCATTGTAGTTTCCTCGTGTGCAGTCTGGCATATGGAATGAGTAAAATGCAGGAGGCCATGAACCCTAGAGCTTGCAGGATTCCCCTTGTGGATAACTGGGTTCTGGTGGCTAGTTGGAGAGAAGTAGCCTGTCGGGTAGGCTTGTTTTTTTTATTTGGAGTAAGGAATGCCATCTGGGATGCTGTGCCCAGGCTTGCTCCCAGGAATACATTTTTTTGTGTGGGGACTAGTTTTGATTTCTTTTCGTTGATAGTATACCCCAGCAAGGTCAGTAGGTCCTTTACAAAATTCAGGTGCTGTTGCAGCCTTTCCTGACTGTCTGCCTGAATGAGGCAGTTATCTAAGTATGGGTAAATTTGAATATTTCTGTGTCAGCAAAAAGCAATGGCGGGAGCCAGACATTTTGTGAAAATTCTGGGAGCAGTGGATAAGCCAAAGGGAAGCACAGAGAACTGAAAGTGCATAGATCCTGCTCTGAAACGTAGGTATTTACTGCATGATTCCCTGATTGGAATGTGTAGGTAGGCCTCTTTTAGGTCTAGGGTGGCTAACCAAACATCCTTGGAAAGCATTGGTAAAAGCTGCTGGAGGGTGAGCATTTTGAATTTTGGTATCACCAGAAAGGTGTTTAGAATGGTTAGATCGAGGATGGGGTACCATGTGCCCTCTTTTCTGGGTACCAGAAAGAGTCTGGAGTAGAACCTTAGCCTATCTGTTCTGCAGGAACATGCTGTGTTGCCCTCATGAACAGCAGGGAAAGGATTTGCTTTTTGGCCTCTGCCCACTGGTTTGGAGGAAGATCTGGGAACCCTTTTGGGGTTGGCGGAGTGTGGCAATAAAATATGTATCACTGGGACACAATGTTGAGGACCCAACAGTCATTGGTAATGGTGGCCCAGATGCTTGCGTGGAAGGAGAGTTTTCCTCCTAGGGGTACATGCAGGTGGGCAGAGGTAGGGAGTGGAAGTGTAAGTCATTGTGACTTCTTGCCATAAGGGGGTGGCTTTGGCTTTGCACACCCTGTTTTTGAAGATTAGGAACTCCATTGTTTCGATCTCTGCATTCCCTGGGGCTGTTGTCTGGGTGGTCTGCTTCCCCCTGGGTATGGGCTGAGCTGGCCTGGAGGGGGTAGGAAAGAACCAGTGCTTGTAGGAGCAATTCCTGGGTATGGGCTGGGCTGGCCTGGAGGGGGTAGGAAAGGACCAGTGCTTGTAGGATCAATTCCTTCTGAACCTTGATGGCTGGACCTGTAAGTAGAACTGTTTGCATAGATTTAGCTTTTTCTTCCATTTTTTTAAGACCTCTTCTGCTTTGGTGCCAAATAAGTTGTCTTTGTTCAAGGGTGCGTTCAATAATTTGGATTTGACATGGTCTCCAAGGCCTGTTCCTTAAGCCAAGCATGCCTTCTAAGGACAGAACCAGCAACTGCTGCCCTGCAAGATGTTTCTAGGGAATAAAGACCACAATGTAAGGTGTGCTTAGTTACTTAACTTGCAGAATGCATTAACTCTTGTAACTTTTTGTTTTCTGCACAAGCAGGAAAACTAGATAATATTTTTTTGAGGAGTTCCATGGTATGTTGCTGATATTTCAGCATGTGGAACTAACAATTTAATGCTCTAATAGCACGACTAGCAGAGGTGTATACTTTTTAACCCCATCTGTCTAATGCTCGGGAATCCCTATCTGAGGGGGTGGGATTCTTAGCTGAAGTTGCTTTGATTCCTTTAGGTCCTTGAGAAATGACCTCAGGGTCAGCAGTAGGATTTTTGAGAAGAAATTTGTGAGAGTCAGGGAGTCTAATACCTGTCAGGTTTCCTGGGAGCAGGAGGAAGGGTGTCAGGAGTCAGACTGGATTCCATAAAAACATCATCCACAACATCCAGGACAGGAGGAATGGCCAAAGTTCTGTGCTGTGGTAGATCTAAGAATTCCCTGAGTCTCTTTTTTTGACTGAGGGTAGTCCTGACATTCCCATTGGAAATGCTCCCTTAAAGTATGTAGGGTTTCCCCAAATGAAAAATCCTCGGGTGGACAGGCAGAAGGAATGGATTCCTCCTCATCAGAATCCTCATAAGCAGAGATAGGTTGCATATCTTCATATTCAGATACATCAGAGTTATCAGACTCCTGTTCAGATAAAACTACTTGCGACAAGTCTCTTTCTTTTGGAAGGGGTAGCTTGGCTTCCCCTAATAAGCATAATAAGGTCTCCAACCACTTTAAGCATTTGAGACTGAGGCAAGGAAGCAGGTGCCTGAGCTTGGGTTGTCGTTTTTTTGGGTGTGGTTCGTACCCTGGGCCTTAGAAACTTGGTAGTTTTAGAAAGAATTGAAGATGCGAAAGAAGTCATTGGTCTGTGTCGAGTACTGGTAGTGCGAAATACTTCCTCAGAAGCTGGTGCCTGCTCAACAGCTCTGGACTCATCCAAGGTAGAGACATTTGCAGGATCCTTAGGTCAAAAAAGAGTCTCGCGGCATACTGGACTCCGAAAGGGTCTTGGTAGTGGCCTGCAAATCCACAGAAGCAGGCATCAGAGGCTGCAAAAGCACCTCACTGAGGACTGGAGAACTGATGACTAGCTTAATGGAAGCGTCATTGACAGTTTAGGATCTGTGCAGTCTGTCTCTGTCTTTATCCTTACTTTTTTTTGGAAAATTGGTAGTCGGATGGCTTACCGAAGCCATGTCGGAATTAGAGGACCGAGAGCGAAAATATCTAGCTACAATAAGGACCTGACAATGTATAGTTCTGGCGTTGAACAAAGTACAAAAGCGACAGTGGGGGATGTCGTGGTCTGGGCCTAATCAGGTGATGCAGTAAGAATGGAAGTCTTGGTGTGGTATTTGCTTTCCACAAGCAAGACAATTGTTAACTTTTTCTGACATCGGTTAGAGCAAGAAAAAAGGATCCCCAATGGGGTACTTAGCTTTAGAAGACTTCAATTCAGAAATGAAAACTCAGGTAGCGGCTGACTGGCACTTGTGCGAACTGCTTCTGCTTCGGGCTCCTCAGCAAGAAAGACTGATATAATGGCATCAGCTGCCTGTTTTTATACCACTGACAATCTGACGTCAGTCCTGGAGTGACAGCAACCAACGCAGAAATACTAAGCCTCTGGTATTCGGGCCGACTGATAGCTATCCCTGGCAGGATAACCCAAATGTGATGACTGCAACAGTGAAACACGGAGAACACCTTCTATCATGTCTTGAGGTAACTTCTTTTTATATATAAAAAGCACAGTTGACAATGACAGGGTCTTATATCATTCCAGATTTTTTCAGTAACTCAAGCAAATCTCTATTACTTTTCCATTTGTCATATTCAACGTCATGCTGAATATGCTGCAAGGGTTTTTATGTTCTTCCTTTAGATTATATGTGACCACTACAGCAACTGACCAATAGTATCTGCTCTTTTGAGTGCCTCTGAAGACAATGCCCTGTGTTGCTCTTGTAATGTTTATTTAATAAGATTATCTGTCTGTCAAGCAGGCTGTCATACTTTTGTGGAAGAAGACGTCCGAAACAACAAAGGATAAAGAGGGGGGAAAGTCTGAAAATGAGACGTTTACTCTGCCTCAGATGCATGTATTATTTTATGTTCACTGCAGTGAATCAGTGTAGTATAGAACATAAAATTATACTGTACTTTGACAGTTCACAGTTCTTAAGCTATTGGTATTATTGGTAAGTAACATGTCAGCTGTTTTACATCTGGAAAACAATTATATTATGTTTGCAAGGCAAACTCACCAGGATATTTCAAAGAAGTAATGGGTATTCTATCATTTGATTTTTTTTCAGTATAAACAAAAATGGGAAGTAATATTTTCACAACTTGGTACTTTGTTTGGCAATTAAAATTAGAATTTTATTTCAGGAAGCTGCCTTGGAACTCAGGCACTGCAGAAAGGACATACACAACAGTGGGTGTGGAGGATCCTTTTTGCTTGAATGATTAATATCTTATTTCAGAATTCAACTGCGAATAAACTTTAGGTCTTGATATGGAAAATGAAGCAATAATTTTTCATTAAAGTGGCACTGTTTTAACTGCTTGCCTTATCACTGAAATAATTCTTGAGATGTAATTCAGTGTTTATATCCTTTAGATTTCAAATCCATAAAGAAAAGTTGTAGGAAAATCTCATAACCTTAAAATTGAGTGGAAGCTCCAGCTGCAGGAAGATCCTAGCCTGCAAACATTAAAAACTGCTCGGTTCTTAGAACTTTTCCCCCGCAAGAGTCTTCCCACATCTGTCGAATGGAACTCAGCTATATCATATCAATCACTGCGGCAGAAGCCTTATTTATATGGGTTATATCCTGCCAACCAGCTTCCAAAACTTTTATGGCACTTTGCATGTGCCCAAAAGTACAGTTGTGTACACTTACCATAAATGTAGATGTTAGAGTGTATTCACTGTTGTAGTCATCACTGTAGGTTATCCCTGCTGTGGTAGCCCTTGGCCGGCCCGAATACCAGAGTCAATGTTTTTCTGCGTTGGCTGCTGTCGCTTGCTGGCTGACATCAGGACGTCAGTGCTATAAAGGAAAGCAGCAATGCCATTACATCAGTTTTTCTTGTCCTAACCAAAGTAAAAATAGAAAGTGGTCCTGGTGGCTAAAAGCCCCCGTTAGAAACGTATGTCTCCCTATAGAAAGAAGATATAAGGGGGAAGGAGGGTAGGAAACTAGGACTGCAACAGTGAATATACTCTAACATCTACATTTATGGTAAGTGTACACAACTGTACTATGTTCTTCATGTTTCACTGTTGCAGTCATCACCTGTGGGAGGATTCCCAAAGCTGAAGAGAGGGATGGCAGGATTTGTAAGATACCTAGGAATGGGTCAGCAAGCCCTGTAGAACTGCAGAGGCAAACCCTGCCCTAGCCTTGGAAAATAGAGGTAGGTGGTAATGCTTGGTAAAGGTATGGACAGAAGTCCAGGTGGAAGCTTCCAGGATGTCCTTGGTGGGAACTTTTCTGAGGAATGCTGTGTAAGTGGAGGGTGTCCTAGTGGAATGGGTTCAAATAGACTTTGTGGGGGGTTTACCAAGCAAACTGTAGCAGAAATGGATACAGTGTGATATCCATTTGGAAATGGTTTGTTTGAAGATGGGCTTCCCCTCTGCCCCTTGGGCAAAGCTGACCAGTAGTTGGTCCGTTTTCCTGAAGGGTTTAGTATGATCCAGATAGTATCTAAGCTGTCTGTGCATGTCCAAAAAGTGCAGAATTCTTTCCCCCTTGTTTTGAGGGTTAGGAAAGAAGGTGGGTAGATGTATGGTCTGGTTGAGAGTTACCTTAGACACCATCTTGGGCATAAAGGAGGGATTAGTCCTCAGGGAGACTCTGTCTGCATGGAAGATGATGAAAGGCTCAATGTCCATCAGTGTCTGAAGTTCTGAAACCTTTCTAGCTGAGGTGATAGCTAGGAGAAAAGCAGTCTTCCAGGAGAGGTATTTTAGTTCTGCTGAGCAGCAAGTTCGAAGGGTGATAAAGTTAGCTTTTCCACAACATAATTCAGGTCCCAGGCTGGAGTAGGTGCCCTTCTGCGATGTCTGGCATTAGAAGCCCCTCTGAGGAATTGTTTAATCAAAGGATGGGAAAACAGAGGCTGTTCTGTTTCAAAATGACCTGAAATGGCTGATGCATGGATTTTAATAGAGGAAAAGGACAGGCCACTATTAAGTAGCTCTGCTAGGTAGTCCAGGATAAGAGGGATGGAAGGTTGTGAGGTATTGCTCCCTCTGGACTGGCTCCAGGAGCAGAATCTTTTCCATTTTCCTGCATTAGATTTTCTGGTGCTGGGCCTTCTGGCCTCTGTGATAATGTCTAGGACCTGTTTGCTTAACAGGAGTACCTTGTTTGCCTTTAGAGTATTAGCCATGCTGATAGTTTGAGAGTCTGCACGTCTGGGTGCAGCATGCCCCCCCCCCCGAGTTAAGAGGTCTGAGATCAGGGGGAGCTGCCGAGGAGGCTGCAAGGTCAGGCTACGTAATAAAGGGTACCAATGTTGTCTGGGCCAATCTGGAGCAATGAAGATGGCCTTTGGTCTCTCCTCCCTTACTTTGATCAGTACCTTGGGGATAAGAGGCAGAGGAAGGACTGGGTACACAAAGAGGGTGTTCCAGGGGAAGGTCAAGGCATCCACCTTCTATGCTAGGTGGTGATACTCACCGGTACAGAATTTTTTCAGCTGATGGTTGGGATGTGAAGCAAAGAGATCCACCTCTGCAGTGCCCCACGCCTGAGTGATTTCTAAAAGATTTCTCTGTGGAGCTGCCTTAGCTCCTTTTGGTCCCTGTGTAATAACCTCGGGGTCTGCAGTAGGATTTCTGTACAGGTATTTGTGAGAATCCGGTACCCTTTACTACCGGTCAGGTTTTCTGGGAGCAGGTGGGAGGGCATCAGGATTTAAGCTGGATTCATCAACCACTTCTAAGATAGGGGGATGACCAAGGGTCTGTGCTGGGGCAGGTCTAGAAACTCTCAGTCTTTCCTTAGACTGAGGGAAGTCCTGGGATTCCTAGTGGAAATGTTCCCTGAGGGTGTGAAAGTCCTGGGATTCCTAGTGGAAATGTTCCGAGGGTGTGAAGGGTTTCTCCAAAAGAAAAGTCTTCTGGTGGGGAGGCAGAAGGGATGGATTCCTCAGAATCTGAATCCTCATAAGCAGTAAGAGGTTGTTGTTACTCTTTCAAATCTGAATAATCAGACTCCTCAGAATCCTGTTCTGTCAGTATTTCAGGGGAAGAGTCCCTTTTCCTTTTAGAAGGTGCGGCCTGACTACACCTGATAAGGGTGATAAGATTCTCTGCCATTTTAAGCATTTGAACTTGGGGTGGTAGAGCAGGGGTAAAATGGTAGCTAGATGTATTTTTCCTAGGAGTGGCCTCACCTCTCGGCCTGAGTATCCATCGGTCTGAGAGAAACAGTAGTCTGAGGAGAAGACGTCTAGATTTCGTAGTGCGAAAAACCACCTCGGAAGCTGGTGCCTGCGTCACGGCTCCGGATCTAACCAAGGCAGAAACAACCAAAAGTTCAGAAGACAAAGAAGATTTCCACAGAATACCGGATTCCGAAAAGGTCTCAGTAGATGCCTGCGAAGGTATCGAATCAGGCATCAAGGGGTGCGAAGGTGCCTCACTGAATTCCAGAGAACTGACGACCTAGCAGGTAGAGTTGTCGGCAGGCTTAGCCTTGTGTGATCTGTCTCTCTTTATCCTTATGTTTTTTCGTAATGTCTACTGTTTGTTGGCTGACACCATTTCTGAATGTGAAGAGGGAAGACAAAAATACTTGGCTACAAAAAGAGCTCTACAATGAATGGTTCTCGCAGTAAAGAGGGCACAGAACCGGCAACAGGGGACGTCATGGTCTGGGCCTAAACAAGTGACGCAGTATGAATGGAAGTCTCGGTGTGGTATTTGATTTCCACAGGTGAGACAATTAACTTTTTCAGACATTGGTTAGTGCAAGAAAAAAGGATCCCCAACGGGGTACTTAGCTTTAGACATTTTCAGTGCTATAATTCAAACTCTGGTAGCGACCAACCGGCACACTTGCGAACTGCTTCTGCTACGGACTCCATGGCAAGAAAGAAAGACTGATGTAATGGCATTGGCTGCCTTCCTTTATAGCACTGATGTCCTGACGTCAGCCAGCAAGTGACAGCAGCTGATGCAGAAAAACACTGACTCTGGTATTCAGGCCAGCTGAGGGCTACCACAGCAAGGATAACCTACAGGTGATGACTGCAACAGTGAAACACAAAGAACTTCTGTTAATCAGCTCAAGCTGAGCTGACTAAAATGTCAGGTTTCAGTGCCAAGTCTTTCAGAAATTTCCTACCACCAAAGGCACCTCTTGTGGGCTTTCATGGCTCAACAGTTGACAAATGCTCTTCCACTGCTTGTTAGATAAGTTCCTTTGGAGAAAAAAGTTTCCATGCACTTTTTCTGATAGAAATTATTTTACTACACAAAAATGTTAAAGCTAGGAAAAAAAGTGTTTATTGACTGCCATGTCATTTTTGTATAAGTTGTTAAACTTATTTAAAACTACTTTTTCTGTGGTGAAAGTTATATTATCTTAATTTTGTGTTGGGGTACATGCTTAAAGTGCTTTTTACTGTGATTTTACAGAGAAAAAGTAATTTTTATATACTTGCTTGTTTACCAACTGTTGCTGCTATGCTTCCCTGGGAATCAGGAATCTTTTTCATCTTAAATATGGAACAACTTACAGATTCCTTGGTTCTTACTACTTGCAGCCACAAAAAGAAGAAAATTGCCAAACAGAATTTTCTATCATGACAGGTTGCTGAATTGCCTCAGCCAGAGATGGGTGACTGCTGTGGCCATTACTGATTCCTCAGTCCATTCATCTTTTTCTCTGGCTCCTTCTTGTGTAGTTCTTACAGCAGCCATTGACTGAGGTTAGGCATATCCTCTGCTGCTAATGGAGTTCCACTGGTGGGCAAGGGAGAGCCACTCTTGTGAGACATGGGAGAAAAGGCACAGAATGCCACTCATGCCTAGCTAAAACACTGTGCCTATCCCTGGGGAGTTTTTTTTCCTGGCAAAGCAGGTCTGGTTCTTCAGAAATTCCTGTCAAAAAGGCAAAAATGTTTCTTCTCCTGTCTCATTGACCTTGGACAGGAGTTACTTACTGAGCTTAGCTCAGGGTTTAGTTCAGGGTCTTAACCCTTCCAGTTTAGTTGTTTCTGATAACAGAAACAGAAATTCTTCACTTTCTAAAAAAGTTCAGTCTTTTAAATCAATAACTGATTGTGAGGGGACAGATTTTGTTTTGACTCCTTAGATTTCTGATACAGATTTGGAGGGGAGTGCATCTATGGCCAGCCTCTTTGAAAGACTATCTTTCTCTGAAACTATTTACAGAAAAAATCAGTTGTTTCATTGAGAACATAATGATATTCTTCAGTCACTGAAAAATTATGCTCTAGTGTGAATGAAATTCCTAGAATCTCACTAATTCCTCTTATTTTTTTCAGCACTGGAGGATGTTTTTGTCAAAGACTGTAATTTGCATGACAGCCAGCCTGCTGTCCCCAAGAAAATAGATTGTGTAAAGGTCTTCAATCTTTTAAGTTTTTATACAGCCATCCCAGATCAAACACATCAGCTATTGCTATAGTGAATGCAGCTACTGCTAAAAATGTTTTCATTACCAATGCCACTATTTCTGACAAGAATGGGGAAACATTTTATTCGTTTAACACTTATTTTTAGAATTCTCAATTGTCAAGTTCATATATTAAATCTATGATTGCCTATTCTGAGAACATGAGGAATAGTATGGAATATGCTTCATCTTCTGAGATAAAGACATCTTTGTGTAATTTTATTGCCTCTATGTCTCAAGTGGCTACCCACACTTTAAGTTGTCCTTATGATTTACCTGATGCCACTTCCAATGCCACTGGAGCTGTTCTGAGGAGGCTTGCTTGGCTGGGTACTAAAAGCCTTTCTTGAGGATGTTAAAGATTAAATTTTGGTAAGCTGATTCAAGGGATCTCTCAAAATTTTCTGCCAACCTTATCCAAATTTTCCATGGGGATCGATGCTACCACTACAAAATAAACATACCTAGCAAGCTCCCGGTAAGCAAATTTTTATAACGCAATGGCAGGAGGATTCAAGAAAGAAAGAATCTGATTCATCAGATAAAAACTGTATGGCAGACAAGCTGAGCTGGACCAGGTCAGACACCCACAAAAGGAAACTGAATCCGGGAGGGGGAGTTCTTCCATGAATTGCTCAACAATCAGTTTGAAAAGTTCTGTTCCAGGACTCCATGCATGAAGACCTGGAAAACAGATGCTTTTTCCCCCTTGGGCAAGAATATTTCTACATGCCTTTCTACCTTTCCACCAATATCCTGTCATTTTGAAGGTTTATAAGAACACTCCAAAATCATTGTGGTGACTCCCTTCTGGCCCAGGCAACAGTGATTCTTCATTATTTGAAAATGGCCAAGGACAATTTGCACAAGCATCCTCATCGACTTATCTAGTCACACAAAACAAGGGATGTTTGATACAGCCTGACACCAGACAACTGCAGCTCACTGCCTGAATGATAGAAACTTAATTAGTTAATTAATTGATGTATTTTAATTATTTATTTATTGCCTTTTTGTTTGCTGGGATGGCCCGAACGGGCACTCAGGCCCATCTTTAGTGGAGACCTGGGAAGAAAAGCTCGATTACAGTTTCAAAAATTACAAAACTTACAAAGAATTTACAGGAAAAAAAAACAGCTTCTTAACACTAGAAATGGGGCTTTAGAAACATCCAGTAGATAATCCAATCCCTTTTAGGCACATCTTTTTTTTTTTTAAGATGTGGAGTAATTAAAGGAAGCAAGGAAATCTGCTAACAAAAACTCATATATTAGTACATGGAAAAGGTTTTTCTAGTCGGTGTCATGAAATGAACCAGAACTCATTCAGGATAATGTCTCTCTTGTTCGACATTATTTTTGTGAATTATTATCCTCTGGCTTGTCTCACTCCTCCATTAAGGTTTATTTGTCAGACATTTCTGCATGACTGCCCATTGATCCTACTCTTTTAATGCAATCTTATGTGAAAACGTTTCTGAAATGGGTGTTGCATGCCAAGCCTCCTACAAAACAGGTGGTTCTTCCTTTGGATCAAACTTTTGTATTAGAACAGCTAACGTTTGTTTAATTTGAACCAGCTTATCAGGCTGACTTATCAGGCTGACTTGAGATTTGTAACATGGAAAACATATTTACTCATTCCTCTGACCTCTGCAAGAGAGTATCTGACTTGCAAGCACTTATGGTGAGTCAAACTTATCTTGTTTTACACAAAGATAGGGGTTTCCTTAAGAACTAATCTTTTAATTATACCTAAAGTAGTATCCAAATTTACTCTGAGTAAAGCTATCTCTTTCTTGTGAAAGTAAGAAATAAGGACAACCTGCGTCAATGCAGAATATCTCCAAGTTGTTGTCTCATATTATTACCTTTTGTTATACCAACAAGACAATGCCAGGCAGGGTCAAGGTTCATTCTACCATGTCCATGACTTTATCTGTAGCTTTTTAGAAAGGAATAGGATTCAAGAAGCATTCTAGAAACATCAACTTGATTCTCTGTGCAATTATTTGCAAAACACTATAAACTAGTTTACTTTTCGAGATCCAAGTGTGGCTTTGCTTGAACTATTTTCATAAGTTCATAGGTAGGTACTAGGCTATTGGCCCTAGGGCCTACATAAGCCTAGCCAAATGGTACCCAGGCTTTTGCCACCCAAGAAAATTATTTTCCTGTTCCCCTATCAAGCAGAGCCACAGAAGTGATCCCCAGGGTGAATTTCCTATCTTCCATGCAATCATCAAGATTTTTCGTGAACAGTGCTAATGAGGAGCTTTGTTTGATACAGATAGGTAGTTTGTTCCAGAGTATGGGAAGTCTCTGGGACAGGAATCTATCCCTCCAGCATGTGCTGTTTATTGTGGTGACATGGTTTAGGTCCCTAGAGTGTGTAGCATGTCCAACAGCTCTGGGTTTGATATAGATTTGTATGTTAGGCAGAGATCGCCTCCGAGTAGGCGATATGCGACAGAGTAAAGCTGGAGTTTGAGATGGTCTGCGTAGGGCATCTGTTTGAGGCCAGTAATCCTCTTTGTGAGGTATTTCTGCGTCCTTTCCAGTTGTTGTAGATGTCTTGTGAGGTACATACCAAAAGGGGCGTTGTATTCTATAATGGGTCTAATGAGTTATGAATAGAGGGGAACAATAGATTCATAGATTAGTATTAGGCTAACAGCCCTTCTGGGCCATTTTAAGCCTAGCCAATTACCCCATGTGAGAATCAAACCCTGTGTAAGGTAAACACCTTAACCATTATGCCAAGCTCCCACCCTTTTTTTCTGGATGAGAAACCTTTAGTGATGAAGTATGCCATGTAGAAGGATTTCGTGACTACTATGGCGATGTGATTATCAAAGGAGAGACTACTGTCCACCTGTGTCCCAAGGTCTCTTATCACACTTTCGGTGTTAAGTAGACTATCGCCCATGTGGTAGTTCATGGGTACAGAGTTTTTACCAAAGGGGAAGACAATGCACTTTTTGGCATTGAGGTTGAGGCCATGGCTTTGACTGGACCCTTATCCTTCCTAACCTAAGGGTACTGCAACACTGATCCATATGATGAATACAGTGCAGTTGTGTAAGTAAATTTATTATAACTGTAGACATTCCAGTGAACATTGCTGCAGTAGCTGCTCCTTTCTGTTGCATGTCTCGTGTATTCAAATGAGACACTGAGGCACAGAATGTGTTCAAATCATTTATTGTACATAAACACATCAGGAACTGTAACTGGAACATTGACTTGTTACTTCTAACACACTCATATATGCGGGTCTACTTCACATTGTCAAACTCACTTATTGTATTACTCCTCTTTGTCGAGCCCTATTTGTTGAAGTCTTCATCCATCAAACGATTGTTTCGGTGAACTTTTTTCCACGGTAAGTAACCAGTGGGCCATTATTGGCAGATTGCCTTTTCCCCACTGTAGTGCAATCTTGGAGTTGTTTGGGGGTGTTGGGGGTAGCCCTCCACCAAGGTGGGTTTTAAAAATGCTGTTTTTGTTAAGGTCAGTAGGTTGGCCCACTGGTTACTTACTCAGGGAAAAAGTTTTACTGAAACAATCATGCAATGGATAAAGATTTGATAAATAGGGTTGGATGAGGAGGTGTTCGATGATTAGTGAGTTTGACAATGTGACATAGACCCAAACGCATCTTCATTCAAGCTTACATTCACGATGACTGACTATACAAAATGGCACTAATCTCGCAAATGCGCAGTAACTTATATGCATGTGCTCTCTGTCTACACTGGCTAACTATTGTAGTTTCAATATACAAACTGATCTACATTCTCAGTCGTTAATTTTTGATTGACATGCAAAATAGGAGAAGATATTTTAAGAGCTAGACATTATATCAACATTTCAGTAAATGAAACGGAGTTCAAGTCCAACTTGCTGTGTATTTCGGATTCGGTCTGGAAAGTCTACCCTGTCTGGTAACATAGAAATTCTGAATGAGTTTAGCAACAGGGACAGTCTTTGGGGATTCTTTCAAAACTGAAAGTTGTCTGAAGAAAGCACACTGTCCTTTTGAATTCAAACAGTTGACGAGTCCACTAGGAATTAGAGTTGTCAGCACAGGCAATCTGCTGCATCACTGGTTCGCAGACAGGTAACACGTCTTCGATTCCTTCTGAAATGTATTCCTTCTGACTGTATGATGTAAGCGCTCAGATCTTCTCAAGTGCTCTTCATGACTCCCACTCCATCATATCCTTTAGAGGTTTGCATTCTAACAAGTTCTGCTTGTAGTATTGGGTGGCGCAGTGGTGCAGCAGTTCGATTCTTGGATGGGGTGCCTTCTGTGCAGAGTTTGCATGTTTTCCCTGTGTTCGCGTGGGTTTCCTCTGAGTACTCCCGTTTCCTCCCACATTCTAAAGAAATGTGACTGGAGTGTTTCTCCCCAGGCCTCCGCTGAAAACAGGCTCTGTGGAGCCTAGTCAGACTTTCCCGGTCAACAAATGTTAAAAAATAAATAGTAACGGTCTAAGGGATTTACTGGTCTTATCGTAGTACAATGTTTGTGACTGACATTTTCTCAAAAATTGAGCCTTGACCACTCTATTGTTCTCTGCATTTGGTACTAACAATTGTTTACTGATTGGAAGAGTTGTTCTAGTCTGTCTGGACATCAGTCTCAGAGATTAAGTTAAAGAAAACATCAGTACCATCTCTCTTGGATTTCTCCAACAAGTGCTTTGCACTCTGAATTGCAATTTCGGCTAATTCATTGGATTGGGGATACTCAGGACTACTGGTAATATGAACAAATTCCCAAGACACAGCAAATTTCTTGAACTGCTGACTTGTAAACTGTGCACCACTGTCAGACATGACTCTGTGCAGACTATCATGGACAGAAAAATGTCTTTTCAATTTTGTAATGACAGTGCTGGACATCAAGTTAGGAAGTAGGTCAATTTCAAACCAATATGAATAAGAGTCTACTAATACTATGTAATGCTGACTATTCCATTTGAAAATATCTGTAGCAACAGTCAACCATAGTAATTCAGGAATCTGATGTAGTTGAAGTGGTTCTTTCTGTTGAAGTGGTTTAGTGATGTTACAAATTGAACATGCTACAGTTTCCTTCTTTATATCTTTGGACGTAGAAGGCCAAAATACAATGCCTCTTGCCCTTCTTTTGGTTGAATAAGTACCTGGGTGACCACAATGCAAAATGTTTATATATTCCTGTTGTAATGCTTTAGGAATCACCACTTTTGTACCTTTCATGATAATTCCATCTTTCATAAGTTCATCTCTGTAAGGAAAATCTTGCTTAATATCAAGTGGTAAACTGGATTGTTGTGTTGGGCATCCTTTAAAATGAATGATGCCACAAGAAAGTTCCAAAAATCCCAAAGAGTTTATTGTAAGAGCTTTCGTTCATTCACAATCCACAATGAACTTCAGACATTTCCCAAGAACCATCACCATTATATAAAGATCTATTAATTATGCAATCAAGAATTCAATTAGTTTAAAGGAACATTAATTTAAAATCCTAGTATTGTTTTTATAAAACTAATACAATTTTTTTGTATGCAACATCCACCCTACATAAAAGAGCATAAACAAGTATGTTAAAATTGTAAACAAACCCAGATTAAACACTACATAGCTACAAATTGGTTGAATCCAACTCAAACTTCATGGGACAGCTTCAAGATTTTAGCGATGAAACATATATTAGC
Source organism: Protopterus annectens (assembly GCF_019279795.1). Taxonomy (NCBI): domain Eukaryota; kingdom Metazoa; phylum Chordata; order Ceratodontiformes; family Protopteridae; genus Protopterus; species Protopterus annectens. The sequence continues at coordinate 244,882,685 of NC_056744.1, forward strand.
CCACAAATTACTAATCAATGACCATAGCGAACATATAAATAATTCGAAGATCTGGGAAAAAATTTTCAATATTATACTGGCTTAATGTACCGAGCCCAGGTAAACCCCATGCACATATATACTATAAAATCAAATTTGATCAGAAATTAAATTACTACAAGATATTAGGCCTACTGATAAGACTCTTCATATGTTCTTCTTTATTGCTTTTTGTTAAATGATGGAAGCATTCATGTAATTAGTGTCGGAAGCTATGTGATTTCTTAGTTCATCAAGACATGATGAAAAATTTCTGACTTCCATGACTTCAAAGTCTGCTATTTCATTTATGCTGCTCTGTCGTTTGTCTGGGTGCACATGACAAAGCATGGGCAAGGTACTAGTATCTGCCCTTATTGTAAACATTGAAATTGTACTTTTGCAATTTTTACATCTGCATTGCAATCGTGTTGGGGCAGTATGTACTGGCTTTTTAAAAACTGTCACTAGTTGTTGGTGATTAGTCTCTATTTGGATAGTCTGACGAAGTTATGTCAGACTATCCAAATAGAGACTAATCACCAACAACCAGAAAATAATTTGTTCCATGGCACATTGAAAGACTTCACTGGCAGTCCCAAATCGCCTCCTTGTCCTTTATCCTTCCCTCTTCTTCCTTCTACCTAACCTAAAACATAAAGTTCTCTGTTTGCCAATTACTTATACACTTCTGCTTACTATGCTCTTTACATTTTTTTTCCCCAGTGTTTTTTTTTCCACAGTAAAAGTTTCATAGCTCTTTACATGATGCTGCTATGAATTAATGATACAGTTTAAAGTTTGCATATTTGTTTATTACTCGTATACCTCTGTTTACTCTGATATTCATGTAATGTTGGAATTTTTCTGGAGCTTTTCTCCCCAGGTCTCTGCTGTAAAGGGGTAGCTTTTTGCCCAGTCAGACTATCCTGGCAAACAAATGCAACAAATAAATAAATTCATAAATAAAACACAAATTGTTACCACTATGTAAATCTCCAACCACAGGTTGTAAAACACAACTTGTCTCTTTATCATCTATGTGGTATGAATGTCGCACCTCCAGCAGCCTACATTTTCTTAAAAATCAACATAAAAAGCATACGATAAACAAATGTAGTTTCTGAACAGTAAAAACCACAAAAACTGCACAAATAGTAATGCTATCAGCAGGCAGTATTCTTTACAGTGATAACAGTCAGTGCAGCCACAGCCTTTCCATAGTAAATACTATAGCACATTATAATTCGCACAGACCCAGAATTATATGTTTTGCTAAATTTAACAGAAATTGTCTTATTATGAAACAATATAGATGCATATTGTTAAACTTTTCTTAACTAGATATAAGCTTTCAAATGACAGTAAGAAATTCTTCTCTGAGGGCGTGTTAATTGAGATATTTATATAAATGTGAAAACAAATGCTTAACTGTATAATTCACAATGTAACTATCTCTCAAGATGTGCAACTTACAGTACAAATATCAGTAAGAGTTGTCTTCTTCAACATCTAAGGTTTTACATGATGCCACACAATGGCTTGTAAATCACTTGATTTTTGCAGTATTAACTATTTATGGAAATACTCCTTATTTTCATTACTGCCAAACAACTAGCAGTATTTCCAGTATAGTGTGATACAAATGGACACTGACATTGAATTGTCCTATTCCTCACTATGGAATTTTATACTAATCCTCTCAATTTCACATCTGTCTCTTAGTTATGAGAATATAAACATAGATATGAAAATGTGAATAATAAGGGCAAACAGCGATCAATTTCTCTATTGTAAGACATTGTAGATTGACAGTCTTAGTGTCATTTTGTTAATAACTCTTTGGCCTAATATTGCATATTACTAGCTGGTAAGTCACTTAGTTAAAGAAGTCAGACCCAAAAAAGGTATGGATGCCATAAGGAGCTATGGCTGTTAACTGGAAGTGCAGAAAAAGATGCTATTGGCTTAGTAATACACTCAAGAATGAAATGAAAAGCATCAAGGCTACCTATGAATGCAAGCTAGCCACAGTAAGAAAGACAACAGTAACACCTTTTGCAAACACATATGTATAATCTGCAAAAATACCCTGCTGCGCTATGAACTCATTGTAAAGGGGCCAGAGCAAGATCATGTTCAAATGTGGCCCCAGGCAGGATGATGGACGAAAGTCCCCCCCCCCCAAGCAATTCCTGTGTTCCATTACTTGGTTATCTCTCCCAGGTTACCATACACACTGTTCAAAACTGTCAGTGTGCATAATTTTTTGCTTTTATACTGCTTACAGAGTTGTGGATTTAATTTAAAGCTTATTTCTAATTTTATACCACAAGCACCGATGGCCATTTGCTAAATAAAGCAAAACAGTAGTACATTGAACACAGACAGCATGAGCAACAGTAAACTTTTCTTGAAAACAAATTTACAATGAACAACAATAAACTTCTCTTCCCTTGATGCTCACATTAATTGAAAATGCATTCAAAATCACATTCATTGAAAAAGCATCTAGCCCATAGCAGATTTAAGTGTACCTTGGTTCTTGGGCTTTCAAACCATGGGAAACTGCATACATTTTTAAGGCCATGTATAAATTCTTTGATTCACCTTCCTGACAGTTTTAAAATTAGATTTCTTGTTCAGTACAGCAACATTTGTTAAAAGTGCATTTTGCATTTGCTGACATCCCCCAAACTACACTGTTAGCTACATTATTGAGTGCATCCTTTTCAGATGTCTGTGGGTCTACCTGATAACACCGACATGAGAAAACACAACAACTAAATCACTGACACCACAAAACTGAAAGTTCAAAAACACAAAACTTCACATGCCCGACAAACCACAATCCCGACAATCAACAAACAAAACAAATCCCCAGTCCAAAAATCACACAGAAACAACACAAGCACACCAAAAAATTAACAAACCTACACTAAACCTTACATACACAACTATCTATGCACTAACCTTAACCCAAACCCTAACCCAAAGGTCCACCACTATCGCACACTCACCTAACCCATGCCCTAACCCTAACTCACTTAACCTGCCCCTAACCCTACAGTCTGTCACTATCGCACACTCACCTGACCCGTGCCCTAACCCTAACTCACTTAATCCGCCCCAAACCCTTACCCCACACTTACCTTAACATGTCGGTGTTCTCAGCGTCGGGATTTTCAACCGTCGATCATCTTCGTTGTAGATCTTCCAGTGTCGGTGTTCTCGTCGTCGGCATTTTTCAGTTTCTGCGTTATCAGGTAGACCCAGATATATATATATATATATACATACACACACACACACATATACATATATATATATATATATATATATATATATATATATATATATATATATATCAAATCATCAAAACCCCACATCAGTGAATCTTGTTTCATCGAGATGAGATTATCGAATCTTCATTTAAGCGAAACCTTAAACCAATGAACACATTCACTGGGAAAATAATCACTTGGCCATCAAGACAACATACATACAACAAAGTGGTTAAAGCCCACCAAAGTGGGAAGCTTTGCCCCCCCCCCCACCTACTAACTTTATATATCAATTCCAAGATCGCACTATAGTGGGGAAAAGGGCAAATACCTCCAGGGTGGACAAGTGGTTAGTTTCCCAATTAACATTTTTGCTGGTTTAAGGTTTCACTTAAATGAAGACTTGATATTCTCGTCTCAATGAAATGGGATTTCCTGATGTGGGGTTTCGATGATCTGAAGGGGACCCATGTGTGCGTGTGTGTGTATTTATAAATAAATATATATATATATGTAATGTGACTGTGTGTGTGTGTGTGTGTGTGTGTGTGTGTGTGTGTGTGTGTGTGTGTATATATATATATATATATATATATATATATATATATATATATATATATTACACATACATACATACAGCCACATTGCTGATGGTGTACAACCCTTAATGTTGTGAAGAAAAAATGACATGTCCCTTAATGGTAGCTTTGGGTGGCCTACAATAAACTGTATAAAGACCAGTAGTATCAGACCATAACATCCAACTAGGTCTGGCACAGTTTAAATAGAAGAATATTAATGAGAGCATAAAAAATATTAACCATCTGATAATATATGCCAAGTCAATATGCACAAGCTCTGTAGAAATTAAAGAATTTGAATAATACTTCATTAACTAGAACTATTACTAATGCAAAGATTGCTACTGGCAAATCATTTTGCATTTCAGAGCTTTACCTAGGAATGCAGTGCCAGATGTCCTTGATGAGTAAATTACCTATATTGCATTAAAAATGGTGGGTTGGTGATACTGCCATAACATTTCCTGAAATTTATCAATTATGCAATCGGGGATGGCTGGCAAACACTGGCAACAACTTCATAGTTACTAGGCATGAAGTTCAGGACCCCATTAATTAGCTTTGTCCAAATTCCCAATTGCTCCAAAGCACTGTCTAGTTAAGTGACTTACTCAATGTTAGAAGGTAAGTAAACGAGGTGGAAAGATGTTGACTCTGCACCACTGCCACAGGAACCAGCTTATTAACAAGTTGTAACTTGTGTCCTCTTCACTAACTGCCAGACTAACAGATTTTAACTAATTGCAGAAATATGTCACAATTTGACCTTGTAGTGAAGACAATCACAGTAATATGCAACAACAACTACATAATGGATGCTGAAGATCCGACTGTTCTGATCATCACCCCAAACAATACAGACTATATGACCTGACAAACATCAGACCTTTTTGCTGTTGCGGTAGGCTGCATAGAAGGTATTGTAAAAATAAATGATTGAAATGCAGCATGGTTAGACTATATTACACAATCCAGGCATATTAATAAAATTATTTTTTAGTGCAGTGAATAAAGCAAAACTATTGCACACATTACAAATGGTGCAGCAGCTTTTGTTCAACAGCCCACATCATACAAAAATCAGAAAAATTACTATAGTATATCATTCTGTTTTTTTTTTTTTTTTGGTGGGAGGAGGTCTTACATGCTTGCAGGACACCTACATCTTATTTATTATCTTCCTATGTCTTTTCTGTCATCAAGAATAGCTGTCTTTTCTGACATCACTCAGTATAGACATGCCCTACTTGAATGGCTAATAATGTTGTATTGTTGCAGCATACTCCCCCCCAGTTGGGGCTACCTATTCTGATCCGCAATCCATAGCTAGCATCTTGGGTGATAAATTCAGCGCTAATTTCACTCCATGTTCTATACCCACAGTCTTCCCCTGTACTAGTACAGGTCAAATCTCCCATTATCGATACCAACCAACTCTCAACACTTCTGTCCAAAAAAGAAAATGACACCAGACTGAGTACACAATGGGCCTAGGAAGTCAAAGGCCCAACAGAGAGAGCAGGGCATGGAGGAGCTAAGAACATAACAATACTAGAGCCTCTCAATACTTAGGGTATGGAGATGGAGTCATGTTCAACAAACATGAATAATGAGGGCAGATATCTGCATGGTTTAGTCTATAAAAAGCAGGGAACGGCAGCTGCCTGCAGTGATGGTAGGCTGAAGCAAGCAAGGCATACCAGTAGTATCCCTGCAATACCCAGAGAACTTCACAGGACAAGAGGTAGACACATGTATCAGTCATTATGGACCAGAACTCCATGAATACCGTGACCATTCTGTTCATTTGGACAAAAAAGCTTTGCTTTTTACACAACCTTTTCCTCCAATGACAGCTTGAATAGAAACTATGATTAAGGAAAGAAATTCAGTGTTTCTGTTCAACTTTAGTTTTCCTAGCATTTCAGAACATTTCCCAACCTTTTAATCCAATGGTGGCCTGAAGGAAATCATGCCTCTGAAAAGAATATCAAGAAAGACATAACTTGTGCCCAAATGTTAATGTTCAAAGCTGATAAAATCATAGCACATAATAAAGGCAATACAATTTTTGTATGGGCATACAAATCCTTTCTGAGAATACTGCCTGCTTCCCTACCCCCAACCCAAAGAAAAGAGACAGTCACTGCCTGTGCATCCCTCTGATGTTAGACTGGATGAAAGCAGAAGTCCCAATGAACATGGTCACATATTTTAAGTAACGGCTTTCATATATATGCATAGCATGTCTTCTCACTCCTCACCCTTTCCTTCCCAAAGGCAATCACCACTATATGTGCCTGGTGTGAGATTGTGACAAAAGTAGAAAAAAAAATAATGACTGCAATAATGAATTCCACATTGCTGGTAATATACAGTATACTGACCCTGCCTATGGTATAGTAACTTTTTTGTACACCTCTGAGGTCTGTCAGAAAAGTAAAAGAAACAATGACCCCATCTCCAACAGAAGCTATAATGACCTCTTGTGCATACCTCTAGGGTATGACTGTGACGAGAATTAAAATAATGAACACACAATCGCCAACCCGCACATAACCTTCAGCAACCTTATAGACACACATTTATGCAGGTTATGCAGGGCTGGTTTTAGAATAGGTGTGGTTTAGTGGCTATCACTAAGTCCATGTCAAAATCCATTTATACGTTTTGGTATGTGATGGCCATCAGACTCCTAAAAGCTCTATGTGTTTTAATTTTCTGTGACGTATTTTATGCCTTACTTTTGAAATATAATTACGTGATAACTGCATTTTTAACTGCTATACACAGAAGAGTTATGCAAGTTCATAGGTTGGTACTAGGCTATCGGCCCTAGGGCGTACACAAGCCTAGCCATAACAATTCCCTGGAAATTTCTTCCCACAATATTTACTTCCCTGGACCCCTGTCTAGCAGGATGACTGACATGATCCCCAGGGTGTACTTCCTATCTCCCATCCAATCGTCAAGGTTCCTTTTGAAGAGGGCCAAGGAGGTGCTCTGCTTGACATGTCTGGGCAGTCTATTCCAGAGTATGGAGAGTCTCTGGGTCAGGAATCTATCCCTCCAGCATGTTTTGTTCATTGTGATGACAAGGTTTAGATCCCTGGAGCATGTGGCTCTGAAGGATTGGGATTTCTTTAAGTGGAGCATGTCCAACAGCTCAGGGTTTGACATGGCCTTGTATGTTAAGCAGAGATCGCCTCTGAGTTGATGATATGCCACAGGGTATAGCTGGAGTTTTTTTAGATGGTCAGCATAGGGCATCTGATTTAGGCCTGTGATTATTTTAGTGAGGTACTTCTGCGGCATTTCCAGCTGTTGCAGATGTCTTGTGAAGTACATACCAAACGGGGCGTTGTACTCTATAATGGGTCTAATGAGGGATGAGTACAGTGGGACAATTACTTTTTTTCTGGATGAAAAGCCCTTAGTGATGAGGTGTGCCACATAGAAGGATTTCCTGACTGTTGTGGTGATGTGGTTATCGAAGGTGAAATCACTGTCCACCTGTGTCTCCAAGTCTCTCATCACACTTTCAGTGTTTAGTGTACTGCCACCTATGTGGAAATAAATGGGTACATGTCTTTTCCCAAAGGGGATGACTATACATTTCTTGGCATTAAGCCTGAGCCCATGGCATTATTGTGCGTGTGCATAGATACAAATCAGTGATTTTTTTTTTAAAGACACACACACACTTGCATTACCATAGCTTTACAATTATTTCTGCAAACAGCAATACACTGTGCTACACTTGAACTGCCCCAACAGATCAGTGACTATTGGTTAGTAGTCATCAAACAACAGCAGGGGTAAGTCAATTTTATTTATCTTATTCAGGAGTAGTGTATACCTATCACTGTCCCTGATTTCACAGAATGTACCTGATTTTGCCACATAAGTTTTACTCTGTCCCTCATAAAAAGGTTGATATTCTAGGAAATAATTCAGGATTATAGTCAATATATCCATACACCAAAGAGTTTTATACTTCTTGTTGTCCACAAAATGCATGTTGATGCAAAATGTGTCATTCTATTAGCTTTTTAAGTGAATTAGAGTAATATTTAAAAAAGTGTTCCTGATTTTGAGCCTTTATTCTGATATTATGTGTGGCTTTGCTGAGAATACTTGAGCAATGACTTTGAGAGTTATAGTATATGGTGTTCTGGCAGTACTTATAAGACTCCCTGAAAGAAGAAGAAAAAAAACCCCTGAAGACAAGAAAGCATCAGCTCATCTAAAAATCCAGGGTAAACACTGAGACAGGTTACTCTGGGCTGCTCATTTCAAGCACTCAGCTTGCTCATGTTCATTCACTGATTATAAGCTTTATCCTAACAGGATCATACCACATCCCACACCACGACCCTGTTTTGGATAAAAAAGTGTAATTAGGAAATTAATAATATTTTTCCCCAACCCGCAGCAGCTTTTGAGGGAATACCTCACAATCAATAAGTAAGGGGCCACTGTAGCCATGGGTACTGCAGTAGCATAAAAGTGTGGCTATGATGTTAGTTTTATTGGAGAGAGACTGTCCACCAGCAAGATTTAACTAAATCAAGGCACTATGTCAGTGGTAAAACATTTAATGAAACTGTCACCCCAGACAAGGAAAATGGACCAACTCCGACAACAGGAACCACAAGAATCTCAATGTACACTGCAACCACTTTTACTGGACGACAAGTTGACATAGGTTTCATCTCTATATCACAGACTTCTTCAGAACAAATGCTCTCATGTAACACACTTCCTTATATACCAACCCACTTCAATTAAAACATTCAATTAAATAATTAAATAATTAGTTAATAATTGTTAATAATTCAGTTAAATATTTGAATAATCTCTCCATTTACATAAAAAATAATTAATAAACTAAGTACATAAAACATAATAAATAAATAGATACATACAATTGTTTCATACATTTAATACCTATTACATTTTAATTAAAACTAATTAACGTAAAAAATGTTGAAAAAAAGTTAAAGAAGTGTCAAACCAAACATTAAATTCACTATAAACACCCCAAGGTGTTTGGTTTTAAATTGTGTGAGAGCACCAGGATAAAATTCACCACTGAAATGTGTTTCAAAGTGCTGTACCAAAACTTCCATATAATAATTTAATCTAAAAATATATATTAAAATGCACTACTTGGCCAGCACTTTAACCTAAAATGTGTTTTAACTTCAAAATGGGAACTATACGTATACTCTCGTTAATACCCGGGAAAGTGGTAGCATCCAGCCTTAATTGCCACTTCATTTCACAGATGTCCAAATGCACGTCGAGAATGCCACCTTGGTTATCCTTTCTAATTTGCTGAATGACACAAAACTTGAAATCAAATCCTGGATTTTGCCCAATATGTCTGGCTAATGCATTGGTACTTTTCATATGCCTGATGTCTAAAACATGTTCACTAATTCTTTCTCGTATACTTCGACATGTTTTCCTTATGTAAAATGTGGAACATTGACCACATTTTGCTAAATAAACCACATTTTTGCTGTAACAATCGAAATGCCCTCTGATGTAAATAGGCACCTCTGTTACAACAATCTTGCTTCCAGTAGCTAAACTATACCTGCATATACTGCATCTTCCACATTTAAAATTACCCTTTTGTCGACTTGTACCAATGCTATTATACTGGGTGTCCGTCTCCAATAAATCTTTAAAAGATTTGTCTTTTCTAAATACATTTTTTGGGGGTGTCCCTATTTTACTACAAACGTTACTATCCAATTTTAAAAGTCCCCAATTTTCTGTATAATGTTCACTATATGTTCTGTGTCATAATTATATGTTGTTATAAAATATAACTGCTCTTTTTTTCTGTTTTCTGTCTCTTTGTGTACTGTTCATTTGCAAGGTGTTTCCCGTAGTCCCTTTAATAGTTGTTTTTAGTAAAGCCTCGTAGATACCATTAATTCTTTTGTAGATGACTTCATCCCTGATAGACTCGCATAATGCAACAGGTTACCCCCTTCTAACGAACATTTTCATTATGAATTCTAACTCTTCTATGAATTCCTGATGTTCTTGTTCTTTTACCATTCTGACAGCTCTAACCATTTGGCCTTTTACTATTGCTTTTTTCTGGTGGCTAGGGTGCCAGCTCTGGTAATTTAAATAGGAATTTGAAAAGGTGGCCTTCCTATAAATTCCCAATGATAAACTACGTTTTTCCTTGTCAACCTTTAAGTTGACATCCAAATAAGATAATTCCACACAACTAAATTCGTAGGTAAATTTGAGAAACTCCACAGTGTTATTAATGTATTGTACAAATGCTTTTAAATTTTTAAGACTTCCTTCCCAAATTATAAAAATGTCATCCAAAAAGCGTGTGTATTGTTGGATGAACTTGTTATATTCACTGGAAAAAACATATTCCTGCTCCCAGAAAGACATTACATAGTTGGCATATATGGGGGCACAAGCAGCCATTATTGCTACTCCAGTAACTTGCTTGTAAAAATGGCCTTCAAAAAACATGAAGTTGTTCTTTAAGACAGTTTCCATAAGTGTCACAAATACATTTATGCGATCCTGTTCATAGATGCCAATTTTTACTAATTGACTTTCCAGCCATTCCAATCCTATTTCATTGGGAATGACTGAAAATAAATTGCATACGTCTATGGTAAGAAGAATGGTATGTTCTTTGATGTTAACTCCATTTAACTTAACTTATGTAAAAAGTGCCAGCAATCTTTTGTTATGTATTCAAATTTTGTCAGCCCTCTTTGCAAATGATGGTCAAGATACTTACTAATAAAACATGTTTTACTTCTTTTGCCATCAACTATAGGTCTAAACTTATTATTTAAACCTTTATGTAGTTTGGGTATACCAAATATGTTACTAATCATGGGGTAATCGTTTTTCAAATAGTTGTAATCTATTTCATTTATCTGCCCTTGAAATAATAAATTGTCTATCAATAAATCTATTTTGGAATAAGCCACATGAATTTCATTTATAGTGCTTTCCTCATAGGTGTCCTCTGCCAACATATTAAACATGTGGTCTATGTAGTCATTCTTGTCCATAATTACCATACCATTGCCTTTGTCCGGCTTCATAAACCGAATACCCCTGTCACTTATAAGGTTTCCCAATAGTTTTTCTTCATCTTTGGTTAAATTACTAATACCATCATTATCGCTGAAACTTTTTTTGTTTTTCATGTGTTCCCTTATATCTAACTCGCATGCCCTCTGAAACAAAGCCACCATACTGTTAGAAGGGGGATTGAATTTGCTTGTTTTTCTCAAGGTGCTCACATTCTGACCACCATCTTCAGCAAACTACATTGTAATGTTCATTTTGTGAGTTAACATTTTTAAATCTGTTAACGTTTCCCTTAGCTTACTTCTCCTACCTGGAATAAATGTAATTTAATGAAACTGTGTTGACAAAACACTGTTACTATAAGCAGAGATCTCTGAAATTTTAAGGAGAAAGTTTATTACCCATATGGTATATTAATTACACATTATTTCTGTACTAGTTTTTGTTGGCATGATAAGCATATTATAAATGATCAAAATAAGATAACCTGCTGCGGTTGGGGGCCCCAGTAACCACAGGGTTCGCATGCCTAAATCCGGTTATGGCTGCATCTTTTTTCAGTCTGCTGAAGTCCTTCCTACAAAGCTTGTGCAATGACATTAACCACTACAACTCATCCACAAACACATTGCAAATGGCACTAAAGGCATGTCTTCACTGCATAAACAATGTTTATCAGTTTTCTTTATTTAGTTTGCTACTTAATTGCACACTTAACACTCATAAAAATGACCCCAGACAAATTTGTTATCTTCCCAAATATGAAATTCTGACCAGCAGAAAATAAACACAAACACTGAACTGTTACTATTTGTTTGACCTCCTAGTTTAAAGAAAGGTCAGTTTATATTAACATCTATGTAGACAACTGCTGCCTTGAACAGAGACACTGTCCAATGAAACTACTTTTAAACAATTTCAATAAAAGATGCATGATTTACATCATACTTTCTCAGTCTTCCAGGTCTCAGAATTTTCCTAAATCTAGCCCCTTTCTAAAATTCCCTCTTTCACATTTTCTTACTAAATATGTTTTCCAATTCCTGTCCAGGCTTCTTAAATGATCATAAAGAAAGAACATGTGAGCTGTTTACAAATTCCATAAAACAAGCCCATGACGCCATGAGTAAGCATTCCTAATTTCAAACACAATAATAAGTAAAACAAAAATCATCAAGACTCATTGCTGAAGCATTCCAACTCAGCAGCACTGCTGTGGGTTTTCAGCTCTTCACTTCCCCAGTGGAAATACAATTAACAATCTGCATCATACCTCTCAACCTGGAAACATCACCCATGAAAAATAGGTACAAATATGTATGCTGATCAACATACAATTAGCATACATAATTATTTAACCCCATCCACTCCAATGGAATTGTGGGATGCCAACTTTCAAATGCAAACTGAAGAAGAGAACCAAAATATGGTCCCAGACCCAGTAGTAAATGGTACCCATTTTATTGATATGTATAGCAATGATGTCCACTGGAAAGGTTGACGATGATGAACCTTAGGATTTTGTTTTTGGTGACTTGCAGTATGTGGGTTTTGTGATAAAAGTAGGGCATTTAATGGTAGGCAATATTCTAATCTTAGCAAAAGAATATTTTAGTTTGCTAGGACCTCCAAAAGTCATTCTCCATGGCCTACTGATCAGTGACATAGCTAGAGTTTGTGCCACCCAGGGCTGTCTTTCAGTTTGACGCCCTTCACCCCTCAATAAATCATGACTGAATGGGGCCTCCATACATAGCCCTCCCTCCTGCAACCATTCCAGTGTCACATTACTTAGCTATTTCACCCCATCTACCATAACACTAATGTGCATACTGCATTACTTCTACAATGACTATTTTGATTTCATTTAAAACTTGAATTTTAAAGCCAAAGAATATAATACAGACCAACCACCATGGCTAAAAAACGTTAGTCATTTGCTTTACTTTATTTACTGCAAAACCTTTACTTTACATTTTATAGCACAAACACTAATAAACATCCACTAAACAAAGCGATACAGTCTCACAAAGAAAATAGACTTAACATTAAAGCTTCTATGCCCTTGAAACGCACATTCATTGAAAAAGTATTGAAACCCACATTCACAGAAAATGCAAAAGTTATCTAAATAACTCCACATTAAAGAGATCTGTAAGTAATGAAGAGGTTGCTGCTAGAAAACAACTTTACATTTCATTGTTACATCTACAATGAAAGTGCATGTTGCCCTTGAAGAATAAATTGCCTACGTTACATTACAAAAACAATAAGCTAGTAATATTGCAATAGGGAATAGATGAAAGATAAGAAGACTCAAACTTAAATGGTTATCATTATTTAGTGCAATCATTTCTCACTGATTTGCCAGAAAACCACAAATTTTAAGAGGAACAGACCAAAAGTATGAAACTTTGGACAGTTGAGAAACTCCTTGAACCATGAGTGGTGGTATGGGTGGGGAATTTAGGCTCTTGCTCTTTGTACCTAAGGTACAAGGTTTGACTCTGGGTAATGCTAACTACCAGGCATATTACACACACCACACACACGCGCTGCATTTGTATTTGTGTGCTTAATAACAGCAGTGCAGAAAAAAATTCCACCTCTTATCTGAACTATAAACTAATAACAGCTCTCATTTAATTGCAAAGGAACTAGCAGACTTGTGTGAACTATAAACTAGTAACAGCTCTCAATTGCAAAGGAACTAGCAGCAGAATGCAAGAAATATGAAAATGATGAACTACAGCTGTCACTTAATTGCAAAGGAACTAGCAGAATGCTATTAAAAAAACAGTCCACTGAACTAAATTCAAAGCCCCTTACCTTTCAGTAACAATGGCAGGAAAACAAAACTAACACTATCCAATTGAGCCCTTTTCAAAGGAACTAGCAGAATGCAAGAAATAAAAAAACGGACAGCGGGAAAACAAAACTACCGGACTGTATTTCCAATAAATAACAGCTCTCACTTAATACATGCAGTACACTTTCCAATTGAGCCCTTTGCAAAGGAACACATGCAGTACACTCTCCAAATGAGTTCTTTGCAAAGGAACTTGCACAATGCAAGAAATCAGACAGCAGGAAAACAAAACTACTGGATTGTACTTCAAACTAATAACAGCTCTCACTTAATACGTGCAGTACACTCAACTCGTCTGAGCTACAGAATAATTAACAGTTACTTCTCACTTAAGTACAGTACACACTCTTTGCCATTTGCAAAGGAACTAGCAGTGCAGATAGTACACTGGAAAAAAATTTCTCTCTCTCATCGTACAATAATATACATGTAAGCACAGTTCAAAGTAAACATCAGTGCTAGAAAAATATTACCGGACTATTTATAAGGCGGTAAGAAGTAAGAACTATGTCTTGTACATAAACATAATGGACCCCAGTTCAAACCCAAACTTTGAACGGTAAACAGACCATTCCTAAGAACTAAACAATCTTTTTTTGCCTTACCGGAGCTGGGGAAGAAAGAACTGCTGCTATAAAGTTTAATTAAGTAGTAGTAGTGTGTCTCTCTGTTTTGTGCTGACATCATTGTGCACACCCTGTATGTGCTGACATCGGGAATGGTCAAGAAAAAAAAACAAAACAAGGAAATTCAGAAATTAAAGGGGCCACGTGGGCATTTGTGGCACCCCAATATTTTGCCTCAAAACTGGTATTTACTGAGAAATTCGGTATGGTTGAGAGGTAGGTACCACCTGGACTACAGCTGAAGAAATTTCCATAATAATAATAATGGCATCAGGGTAAACAACAAGTGAATAGAAATGCCTTCCTCTCAAAGAAAGGACAGTGACTGCTAACAGGACATTCCTCTAAGAGCCATGTTATATCTCTCAATTGTATTACAAGTTGGTCTTCTTGTCTATTACCCTGTCCTAAGTATACTAGAAGAGTACAATCTGCTTTAAGGTAATGCAGCAGTAGGGTCCAACACTTAAAAGCAAACAGTGAAGACGTAGGCGTACATACTCCTGCAATGTAAAAAGCATTCCCATTACCAAGCAATCACCAGAAAATCAAACCTGCTACTTACCAACCCTCATACCTCTCCACCTCTTTGAGCAAGAAATCTGGACAAAGCCATAAATAAAAGTGGAACAAAGGTCCTTAAATAGGGACAATTTTTAAGTATTGTTCTTACAAGCTTCAAAAGTTGATAGAATAAATGGGTTTAGCATTAATATGAATTTTCTTTTTTGTTTACTTAAAACATTAGCATAAATTTTCTGAAAGATATGAAGTCTGAAACTCAAATATCTGTCATTATTTTCTACCTTCAGTCATTAATGATTTGCTAATAATTTGCCAGAAAACCACAGTTTTATTAAAAATGGGTCAAAAATATGGGTCGGAAATCTGGACAGTCTGTGAAAATCTGTACAGTTGAGAGGTATGCTGACCCTACTCTGGAATTCTAATATGTAAAAAAAAAATGACAACTCACTTTCTTGGGGCTGCAGCCAATCACATCCCTTGCTTCACTGAAGTGGACCTGACTGAGAGCACCTTATCAACAAATCCAAAAAAAAAACAGAAAAAAGTTTGCAGTGAAGTCACATAGCCATGCAGATGTCCACCACACAAGCTGTGGAAGAACAAACGGAGGAAATGTAGAAACCCGCAGCTGTTGCAAGGGAGCCCTCATTCATATGGGGGAAATAATCGGGGGCTCCCTGCAGCTGTGGGTTCCGTGGGTGCCTAACACCAGTTAAGCCCACAGCCCCTAAGACTTTCTGAGGCTGTAACTACCCTCATAACATTTTAGTAATAGGTGACTGTATTGTCAGTCATACAAACACACCAGCTATATATAGCTGAACAAGAACAGGGTGACAGGGGTTTTGCAGAGAAAGGATCCAGGATACAACAACAGCCTTTAGAATCCTCCATCTTGTCCAATACAATTATGACCTAATAGCTGCTCATGTAGGACTGAATGACTTTAGGCACTCTACCTATAGGGACTTACAGAAGAATATGATTCAGCTTGCTATGCCTGTGTCGGAGGTAGAAAAGACAATGGTCTTGAGTGGTATTTTGCCATAAGCCTGAATGATGCAGAGATTCAATGACAAGATAATTGGCTTTAATGACTGGGTATACAGCTTGTGTCATTTTTGAGGAATCCAGTATATATCAGCTTGTGAAGAGGTGACTGGAATGCCTTTCTTACACTCTGGCTAAAGTCTTTGCTGCCCTCATAGTGACTTTTGTTGGTAAACTATGTCTGCTGGAAATTCCAGTCTAGTAAATTGTAATTTGAACACATTAAACTGGATTTACTCAATACCATAAGTCTAAACAAAAAAAAATGGCCAAACTTCAGGTATGCATCTTGAAGACATTCACATATGTGTTGTTATAGGAACCTGATGGCAAAGAAATTAAAGCATCCCCTGCATTTCTGAGCTTAATGCCTACCATATGTTCAGACTAATGTCTACTGTGGGGGAGTATTAGTATTTGTCAAGGATATTATCACTTTACAACAGACTCCATGGATCACCAAATTTGAACTCCTAGATTTCCAAATCACCCTAAGCAGGGTTAATTGCTACTTCACAGCCAACTACAGAACAACCTCAGTGCTATCAAACCCATCACCTTTTATATTGGAGGATTTCAGCCATTCATCCATAAACTGGTTAACCCACTCAGCCAATGGTTGACATGCCCAATGTTTCCTTATAAATGCTAACTCCCTTGTACAAACATTTAACAATCATATTGCAGGTCTCAATATCCTTGATCTCTGGTCTAGTTCACAGGAATAACGATTTAAAATATTGAAACCCATATGATCAAGACCATATGATCAACATTTTAAAATGTTGAACTCTATTGACTGAGATCTCAGTACAGTAAGTTTGGGGGAATAAGCCCTTTTCCTATTGTAGTGTTATCTCAGAGTTGGTATATATAGCTAGTAGGGGGTATGGCAGGTGCAGGGAGGCTTGCCTCCTGTAAAAACATTATTTGACCTTTTTGTGGATTTTTGGCAATTTAAAATGTCAACCATGTGGTCTCGATCATATGGGTTTTGACATTTTAAGTAATTAATCTTATGAACTAGATCTGTAACATCTTCCTTTGTTAAATAAGACCAGGAATCAGTGACCCTTTCCTTTAAAAATGGTAGCACTTCCCTTACAAATACCTCTGTGTTTAGAGACTTTTCAAAAGCAAACCATCTTTAGCTACCTGATGACCTAAAAAATTCTACTGTAATACTCCTCCAATGGATTTTACTGCTAAAGCAGCTGTCTATGCCTCTGACAGTTACTCTTGTTTAAAAAGATGCATTGATAAGTCAGCTCATTTCCATATTATACATAATAACTTAAAAAGCAACCCCTTATGGTTTTACATTGATACAAATACATTACCAAGAGAAAGAAATTGCTTAATACTTAAAAGAAGTCTCATTTTACTTACCTTAAGTGCACACCTATACAAGCTATAACAATCTTGAATGAATCTTTAGGAAGCTCAAAGCTGAATATGAACTTAAAATAACCACTAAAACCAAAAATAAGTACAAATCTTTTTTAACTATGTCAAGAAGATAGAAACTAATATCTAACAATGTTCAGAATTAGTGCACAATAGTACTGCACACCTGAAATAACTACTACTGTAGCTGATAAAGTTAATGCAAACTTTACTCTATCCAGAGCTAAAGCTATTCCACAGATTCCACAGCCACAGCCATATCCTTTAATTACTCTGGAAATACTTCTCTGCCCTCTGAAAAGCAAAGAATACCTCATCCATAGGCCAGATAGGCCAAGTTGCATGATTATCAGCACTAAATATAGCCTGTCTGAATCCCCTACTTAAAATTATCACTGATTACATTTCGGCAGCCTGGAAAACAGCCACTGTAATGTTACACAAGGGTGACACAACCACAATACTTGGTAACTTATAGACCCATTAGTCTCAACAGCCTGCTATGTACAACTATTAAACATACTGTCTCAGATGTCATTAGTCTTGACTTTGATAATCTGTTAATCCTGGAGACTCAGCAATTTGACTTTGCTAAAAGAAGTTCTTCCCTTTTTAACCTCGTTAATCTATTTGAAATGGTCACTGAAGCAGCAGTTACCACTTATGTAATTAATACAGCATATCTGGTCCTGGCAGTGGTCTTTGACACTAAAGACATTATTACAAATGTGTAAGTCTAAATGGAAATCTTTATGTTGTATAGAAGATAGCTTACAGGCTGCCTGGCAGAACCCAAGTGGCTACACTTACAGATGCCACTGAAAGCAAAAAGGTTACGAGATGTGTACCACATTGCTCGGTGTAGGGCCCTCTCTTATTTGGCACCTTTTTCTTACATCTTCAGGCCAACGCTCCAGGCCTATGGTTTGTCATCATTTGCAAATCAAAATAAGATGGGAGTTACTGTATTTTAGTGTACTCATCTGTTGTTGTTTTTTTCCTCTACAAACTCACAATTACTCCAATATGGTTTAGAATGTGTTGTCAGTTGGGGCAAGGACAATGGCCTGATATTAAATGTGAAACATATAGTATGGTTAATTTTTTTAACCAAAACCTTTTCTCTCATACCATATACATTTGACATACCCTTCCCATCAGACACTTTTGTGCGGGATTTAGGCACTCGTGTTGATAGTTCTTTACCTTTTGAACATCATGTCTGTGCAGTAGTTCAGAAAGCCTTCTAGCTGACACAGCTAAGCTCCAAAAAAGCATTGCCTTTAGATCCAAAGCAGCCTTAATTCTCCTTTATTCATATATCTTCAGACCCACTATAACTCTCCATAGTGTATATGATACAACGCTCTGCAAAACAAGTTCTTTAACTTATAGGGTTTATTCAGTTTACATCATATTGCACTGGATTTTCTTAAATAAAAGAGGATTTTGGTTCAATACATATCACCTAGTATACACACACACACACACACACACACACACACATATATATATATATATATATATATATATATATACATATATAGTGAAAGGAGATTGGTCATCCATGAAGTCTGCCCAGAAAACAGAAAACATCTATGGCAAAGGCTGTGAATCTACCACCAACCTCAATACAAAGGAATCTTCCCCAGAAAGCTTGAACCTCAGGTGGAAGCTGTTACAGGGAAGGTGAACAAGGTGGTAGAGAATTAATTTTTTCTACTCATGAAAAAAGTTCCTATCTTCCACTGCTCCCTCAGTGTTAATCAACACAGTGGGTTTGGGGTACAACACCTTTTGCGGTATAGGATAAATATTTGTTGAGAGACAGCACAAAGTGAGAAAAAGAAAGACCCCAAATTCAATAAACTCCATGTAGGTTCCATGCAGATCCTACATTCAGTGTACTCTCGTATGCAATACTGTACATCGTGCAGCATCATGCAGCCTTGTGCCATGAATATTACTGATGTGCAGAACACAAAGGCAAGGTTTCACGGCTCACCCCAGTGTTACTGGCTGTGAAATCCGTATACTGAATGTGGAGCATTCCACTCAAACACTAAACTTTTGAGAGGACAAAGGGCTAGCATACATTTTCTGAATGATAGAAGTACGGAACAGAAATGTATGTCATTATATAGTGCCTGCAATCTTCAGTAATATCACAATAAACCACCCATTTTACAAGGAAGAGACCAAATATATGATGCAAATATCTGGACATTCTGCAAAACTGTTGACAGTCTAGGTTTTGTGTTTTAATTTCTTCTTTTTTTGCCATTCTTTGCACAATGTGCTGCTTGGCATAAACATGTTTAGCTGTGCTCACCTGGTTTGCGCAAAGTGCAGCAGCACACAAACTGGAGGAATGAATCACCCAGGTTGTAGATAGGAGCCAGACAGTCACAAATATAAACCACATGTATTCAATTAATAATATTGTGCATTGAGCAAACATGGTAAGTGGCTTTGGGCTACAATTACCAATGAGAACCTTACAATAACTACTAAGACAGCAGATATCATCTCACTAATCCCATGGCAGCAGGTGTTAAGTTTAGGTGTAGAGTACAGATGGTATGGGGTTCCAGTACAGGGTGTGCAAGTTTTGTTTTACTGTTGTGAGAATGCAGGTTATAGCAATGAAGTGCAAGATACACTACTGTTTTTTCAACCTTCTTATTATAATAGCTGCAAGTGTAGGAGAACTGTATATATGGTACAAATGACTAGTCCATTCACACAAGTACCTGTATAACTAATAAGCTAGACATTGCATTATTCACACAAACATGGTGCTCTGCATTGCAAACCTTCACCTACTGTGTTTGAGTGATGGTAAGCGATGCTCAACATTTTCAAATGTTGCAAATCCAAAATGTGCACACTTTCAGTAAGTGCAAGATATGTAATAGGCAGGAAACAGCAACAAATAAACTGCAATTTGCTGGAAATGCTCATTATACATTACGCTTCAACTATGGCAGGCATGTCTGGAGTTGTAGAGAGTGAGGCTTTCAGGCACAGAGTTGAGGTGTCCAAGAGTCCAAGATTTTTGATGAACTCCTAGTTAGGGAACGTGGCCCCAGGTTTCTACATTGGGATTATTCTGACTCAATATATAAATCTGAAGCCTGGAATAGTGTTGCAGGGCCTTAACCAGTGCAAGAGGTATCTCCCACACAGGTGAGCATCAATTTTATGACCTCCAGAGGAGGAAGCAGGATATCCTCAACCTTTGGCTTGGTGAATGTTGGGCAGACGACATCCCACATATGTGTAAGTATCAATTTCAGTGAGCAATTGTAAAAGTTAAAAGCTGAATATAGTCACAACTGGTATTTATAATGGTGTTCTATTCTGTTTTTATCACAGCTGATGAGAAGTGAGTCTCAAATGTTTGATCCCATCTCGAGCATCAAGTAAGGATGCAAGAAGCATGCTGTATGTACGCATCAGAACAGTACTGTCTTAATAGTATTTTAATAATAATAATAATAATAATAATTATGATTTGTATAGTAATTTTCTAACATTAAAATATAACAACTGTTTAGTTGGTATTTAATAGAGTTGTATCAAATTGAGCATGCTTGTGCTAACTGTAAAAGAAACTGTGAATGCCTTAAACTGTGGTACACTGTAATGGTGCCATATTCTCAAATAAAAGTAGGCATGCATCTCTAAACTGTGAAAGGAAAGTATGCATGCAGTAGTCTGAAGGACAAAAGAACAGTACAGTACTTTAGTGTAGTCATCAATTGGTTTAAAACACACACTTCCCAAATACACAATACTCTTAGGTTTTCATCAGTACTGGAATGTAACATCAGAGCTCTAAACCAGTGGCACATATTACTTTCTGTAATCTGTAATCAATGTAATTGGAACACACGCACACATCAAGGATTGGTGGCTACAATCTGTACTGTAATATGCCTCTGTTATCAAAAGTGTAGTCTTAAAAGTAAGGAAGAAACATGTTAGGAGCTTGTAGCGTTAACAATAAAGGTAACAGAATAGAGTCAAATAACTGCATCAATGATTTGTATGTCACATATGAAGTTACTAATGTTCTTTTTTCTCTCATCCTGACCCTTTTCTCTCTTTTTTTTTTGGGGGGGGGTATTATTTTCTTCTTTCTTTCGTTCTTTCTTTGTGTTATTTTTTTTTATTTGTTTTTTCATAGCACAGCAGGGTAGGACTGTCCCATGGGATCCACCTGCCCCCAGTCTACCTGCTACAGCACCGCTGCCCAGCACATCTGTTGCAGGATCTAGTAGTGCCCCATCTGCAGCCTCTGCACTATCCAGCCCTCAGGTAGTTCTGCCAAGAAGGATAAGCCTGTGATCCCTTTGGCAACAGTGGATCAGGGGGTGAGTTTATCACCCATGATGAACTGCCGGGGATGATGTGTAGGACTGTGCACCACACTGTTGGTGCATGCCTGTGCTGGATGGAGTGCCTGCTCTCTATCCTCATGCAGAGCACCCATAGGATGTGCAGACTATGGGCACTGCAGCCAGCAGTGCAGTGAGGTAACAGTGATGACAGTCCACTGGGTGAGGATTAGATTCTCACTATCAACTGCCTCAACATGCATGGGACCAAGATTCCCCACCCTTTCCCCATCCATGGTGTTCACCCACCTAATGTGTCCTGCAGTGTCCTTTTCTCTTGTCTTGTTTGTCTTGTCTATCTGCAATTGCTTCCTCACCTGCCCAACTTACCTGACCCAGACATTCCTACAGCCCTTCTCCAACATTTCTCTCTCTCTCTCAAAAAAACAGAATGGGCATCTGTCCACAAAAAAAAATTGTCCCCACACATAGTTCCCCATTTTACAAGTGTCTTCATGACACACATGATTCTTTCATATTCTCTATACAACAGATTATGTTGTGGTCAGCCCTCTCTCTGGAGGTGACACTTCAAATTCAGAAACATTTGTATGTTTTATTCTGGAAGAACTGGATAGGTGTATTTCTTTCCTACATCCTTCATACACATTCCTGCCTTTTCACATTGTACATTCTCCTGCTTGCTCCCTGTTTCACCACGTTCATGTCTTTCCAATTTCTTTTCTTTAAAGAATTACTGCACAATGGTGTGCAGTGAACACCAACATGAAGCACTGGTAAAAAGCAACAATATAAGTAGACATATATAAGTATCATACATGTTTGTAAAATTATTACTTCTACCTATTTTCAGACCCAGTACCATCTGCCTCCAGCAACAATGCATTAACACCTGCTGCCACAGAGTCATTTAGATATCAGCTGTATTTAATACATTCAACAGTAAGTGGCACAGTTTAGGAAAGAATTCCCTTTGTACTTCCCCATGCTTGCTCCCCGTATCACTAATGTCGTAACGTCTTCATTAAATTTCTATGAAGCAGCATTGCACAATCCCCTATAATGTTTTATAAAGCATTATTGCAAGATACTCATTTATTATTGTAGACTGGCAGTGTATGATGTTATGCAATGCTGCTCATCACACAGCATCGATAAGCAATGCTACTAACAAAATACTTTAATGCATTACCTATAGCTAAACCATTTGCCCCAAAAGAAACTTACTACATTAAATGCATTAATTTCTGTAGCCAGATATTCAGTTATGTAGCAGGTGTATACAACAGCAATTAAGTCTGGCATTTGCTATATAGTCTCCAAAATGCACCTGCTAATTAACTGAGTCGGTAGCACTACCTATTAATGCAGTGAAACATCTATTGTTTTGTTGATATGGTACCTGGTTCAAATCCAGGTATATGTTAAGAATGTCAAATAATTTTACATGTAAATCCAAATTCTGGAAGGGTGAGAGTTTGCATGCAGTGTCTAAAATATGGCTAGATGGTATTGGCTTTCAATCCAACTATATAATATGTAGCCACCACTGCAAAATTATGCTTTAAAGTAAAGAAATGGGGAAGACAGGAAAGTGGTGACATGTGGAACAAGCAGGGGAATGGACAAAATGAAAACAAGGAAGGAATGTGAATGAAGGATGTAGACAAGAACCATAGCTATCCATTTCTTCCAGAATAAAACATACACATTTTGCTGAATTTGGACTGTCACCTCCAGAGAAAGGGGCAACAGAATGCAATCTGTTGTATACAGATTTGGACAGAATCATATGTGTCATGAAGACAAGCATGTGAAATGGAGAGCTATGTATGGAATGATATTTTTTGTGGGACAGGTGCCCGCCCCCCTTTTTTTTTTGAGAGACAGGAATGTTGTGGAAGGGCAGTAGGAATGTCTGGGTGACATAAGTTGGGCAGATGAAGAAGTATCTGCAGACAGACAAGACATACAAGACAAGAGACTCGGATGGTGAAGGACACATGAGGAGGGTGAACACCATGGTTGGGGTGAATGTGAGGGCATTGTTAACCCATGGACATCAAGTTGGGTGACAATGAGAATCGAGTCCTCATTCAGTGGACTGTCATCACTGTCACCTCACTGCGCCGATGACTTCACTGTCTGACATCTGCATCTTCTTGTGTTATTTAATACAATGATGGAGAGCAGTCTCTCCAGCCGGCAGTAGGCATGCACCAACAGTGTGGCACACAGTTCTGCACACCATCCCTGCAGTTTATCATGGGTGATAAACTCACCCCCTCCACCACTGCTCTGGGTGGGAGCCACACATCTATCCACCAGGGCAGAACTACCTGAGGGGCCAGGTAGTGCAAGGGTGGCAGAGGGAGTCCTACCTGGTTCTGCACCAGATGTGCTGGGCAGCTGTGCTGTAGCCATTGGAGTGGGTGCAGTTAGATCCTGTGGAACAGTCCTACCCCACTGTGCTGTGAGAAAAACAAAATATAAAAAGTAAACACAAAAAAAAGGAAATAACCCCCCCAAAAAGAGAAAAGTTTGGGGTAAGAGGAAAAAAGAGAGAACATTAGTAACTTCATATGTGACATACAAAGCACCAATACAATTATTTTACTCTGTTCTGTTACCTTTACTTTTAACACTACAAACGACTAACAAATACCTTTGTTTACTGTTAAGACTACCCAGCTCTTAAAATATGCACAATATACTACAGACTATAGTAAGCAATCCTTGATGTGTGGATACATTGCACATGTGTGGTCCAAATATACTTATTACAGTTTACAGGAAGCCAGTGCTGATACTGCTTTACAGCTCTGATGTTGCATTGCAATACCGATGAAACCTTAACAGTATTGTACATTTAGGAAGTATGGATTTTGAAGGCACAATCTATGATTACTTTGTAATAATGAACTGTTGTTTTGCCCTCTAGAGTAATGCATGCATACTTACTATTACAGCTAAGGAATGAATCCTTGGTTTGACACAACTGTGCAATTAATAAATAAGAGTGTTGTAACTTTGTTTTTCAATAAACATCTTTACTAAATTATCACGTATGTCATAGGTAATCTTACATTTATATAAATGAAAAACATTGAGACCACTTCAGTTGCATCACAGACACCACTGAAACAACCATAGTTGCAAATATTATCACTTATCTATCCAGTCAGTCCCAGTAAAGCATTATATGGCTCATTCAAATTCTGCTTCTTAAATCTTGTTTCTTCTCTGCATATATTTTTCCCACAATTCCCATTTTTTCTATGTAGTTTGAGCCATCCATTTTCTAAAGATTGTAATTTTTAATGCTGAAATAACCCCCTGTTGGGATGCATACATACCACATGCATCTCACATCCATGCCAATCTAGCAGCATGGGTTCACACATTCAGTTCTTTGTCTGTGGTGGATGTGGAAAAAACAGAACAGAATACCATTAAGCATACCAATCCTGACTATATCCAGCTTTTAAATCTGACAAGTAGTCTCTGTAAGTGATACTTACACATCTGTGGGGTACCCCCAGTCCCCCATTCCTCGAGGCAATGGTTGAGGGTATCCCTCTTCCTTATTTTGACATCTCTGTAGTGGTTACTACATTGTTCAACATTGAGGTGGATATTGGTAGCCCTGGTTAGAGCCAGGGCCAGTATATTCCATGCCTCTGCCTTGTAATCTGAGCCATGATAGTCCCTCTGCAACAGCCTGGGCACATGTTCATTCACTAGGAGTCCAACAAACACTTTGGACTTCTGGACACCCCATCTCTGAGCATGGTATCCCAAAAACTCTCCAAGAATGCCAGTCATGCCTATCACAGTTCAAGAATAAGGTAGAATGTTTTCCCACCAACTGCAGCTATTATGCTTACTTTCTGGATTTGCAATATTTGAAAGTGTTGCACATTGCTTACCATCACACAAACACATTGCGCAAGAATGCGCACTGCCAGGAAATGTGTTTCTGTGATGGCCAACAGTACTAACTGAATGCATCCCGTGTATATTTCTGGCTGTATGGGTCCTGTCTGCTACCTGTATGGCCCATTCATCCAGTTTGTGCAGTGCTGCTCTACGCACAAACCAAATGCACATAGCCAAACCCATTTGTGCTAAAAGTCACAGCTCACAAACAGTGGCTCCCAAAAACAAAAAAGAAAAAGTATATAACATGGAAAATTAGTTAAAATGCAGAAAATCAATCCATGACATACAGAGTAGAAATGGTTAGTATACATGAGATATGCCTACATAGGTCTGGATCCCAACTCTCGCTGCAATGCACTGTCACAATTGCCCCACAACCACTTTTGCCACAAATATATGACGTAACTCTTCACATAACCAAGTACAACTGAATGTACACTGTTAATTGAAAATGTATTCTATGTAATTTATTTGGATGTAATGCACTTACTGATCGTGCAACCTGCTATGATTATCCCTTGAAAATATACAGCTATGTCATACATTTCTGTGTTTCTTGGTCAGTCATCAGTTACCTGACCAGTACTCAGAGATATGCAGTGTGTAAGTCAGTCTATATCATTTACTTTGAAATGGGTGAGGATATTCACTGGGGACAATATGATATGTAGTTGCCATCAGAACTGTTTGATGCCACAAACAAGCATAGAATGCTGTTTTGAGAGTGGGGAGCAAAGGTGAAGCTACTATTATGGCACAAACAAGGCTATGCTGTTCTTGTTATTGTACTTGTTTTGCATCCTGACGGTTTGGATCTTGTGAGGTTGGTGAAGCTGGAATCTGCTATGTGTGTCTCATTATTTTTGAACTTCTCTGTTATGATTTCCTATTTAAAATGTATGGTGCTAAACTGAGGACATGCAGTGATCATCAGTCCCTTGGGAATGTATCAGTGTGTGAATCTTTGAGGCCTGAAGTCTACTACTTGCTAGTGGACACATACAAGTCAAATAAGTCTCTGCTGCCACATGTGACATTAATTTCTGTGCAAATCTCCCACCTTAGTTGCTTACTGTACCAAGTAATGAAATATAAGGACATGTCATAATATTATTATAAAATACAGTATATGTTCAGGACTTATATTGCAAATGCACCAGTTGACACAGTGTTAGTTCAGGATGGACTGTGATGCAAACAGTACATGGCCAATGCATGCGAAGGTAAAGGCTGTGGCTCTGAGTTGAGGCTAGAAGAGGTCACAGGGTTTGTGTATGGTGACCCTGTCCAGCCTGTAGCACTCTACAATGTCCATGTCATGTATGCTATGATAAGTTAATTGTGGCCTGAAAATCCTCAATTTGCAACATCAATGCCTGCAGCCTGTAGCACATATAAATGGAGTTAGGCAGCAGCAGCAGCTCCTAAAATTCTGTCCATATAGACTTTCTGTGTCTATAGTCCACTAATTTTGAAATCCACAGGAAACGCCAGCATGGAGTTTAAATGGTTGCTTTATAACTTCTTGAATAGCTCCACCAGACTAGTTTATCAGCATACAATTCAGCTGCTTATGCTGTAATTATAATTTCTGAAATACAGCCTAGACAGATACAATCCGTTAATAATCTACCCCATTATAAAAAGGCAAATGTGTAGCTAGCCAAACTGATGGTGAAAATACTTGCTAAATATTCAGCAAAGCAAAATATTTCCCAAGCTATCTTTAAAGAAGAGTATTGAACTACAGTAGGCATGCTATAATTTTCTTTTACCTATATAATGCATATGCTGGACTATATTAATGAATAATGTGAAGCAAAGCCTTTCACACTGTTATCTGTATGTATTAGTTAGAAGTGTACTGATGGCATGGCTGTTTGTCAAGCTATTTCAGAGGTACAAATGACTGACAATACATGAAAATAGCAAGCTGCATGACACATGTGTACAAATGTTTCAGGGACAGGTCCTTTGAATGCATGTTTAGCATTTCAATTTGTATTAGCAAATGGTTCATATGCCTGTTCTTTAGTGGGTGAGGGAAGCAAAAATAAGTTACTATTATGTCACAGACTAGAATGGACTATTGTTTTGGGTGATGGCATAGTTGAGTTAATGCTATGCCACATACAAGGACATGTTGCCCTTGCTACTCTCCTTGCTTTGCATTCTGTCTGTTGTTAGTATTTCATACATGTTGTACACATTATGTTTTTCCAATGGGTACTACTGACTGCTTACCTTAGCTGTTTTATCTGGTGACAATTACTTTGTACTTATGTGATACTTACGTGTATTATCATTCTGTTGTACTTTAGGGCCAAAAATGTCATTGAGGTGCAGACCCCCCTTCAGTGAGGCAGAAAAAAACAATAATAGTGGAAGTGCTATGTCAGCACAGTGCTTTTCCTCTTGGAAGTGATAATCCCAATATGCCAGAGAGGCTGAGAATATGGCAGCAAATCAATGCTAACATAAATGCCATGGTGACCACAGCCATATGTATGAGCAGGTACGCCACAGGTCCACTGAGGGTTGGGAGGGTGGCCTAATGGTTAAGGTGTTTGTCTTACAAACACAAGGTACACGGTTTGAATCTCACAGGGGATAACTGGCTAGGCTTAAAATGGCTCGCAAGGGCAGTTAGCCTAGTACTAATCTATGAACCTATGAACCTATGACATGCTCACATCTGAATGGAGACATGCAGCTGATGTTGCCCACGACCAGAAGGTAACTGGAGGTGGGCCTGCTGTAGAACCACCTCTCATCTCTAATGAGGAATTCCTTGTGAATATTTTGACACAGGACAACTCACAGCAGAGTGGTCCACAATATGTCATTTATGTGGGTGCAACTCTTTCTCAGTTCCAAGAAGGCCTTACAGGTAGGCTTTGTTATATGACCAGTTCAATACTTTTGTATAGTAAAACAATTGAAATAAAAGTTACTTCTGTGTCACTTGAGTTTTTTTTTTTTTTTTTTTTTTGGGGGGGGGGTAATGTGATGAGCTCAGTTTAGAATTGTCAGCCATGTTCTTGTTACAGTAACATTTTATGCTGACTGAGAGGAATACATGTAATATCTCCTGTCTTACTGTTAAATGTGATTATGTTGGCCTTACCTCTTGCTTAATGTATTTCAGGACCGTCAGGAATCTAGCAATGTAGGCCTCCTGCAGGTGGTAAGTCAAATCAAGTTATTTCAGTACTGCAGATCAATTACTAGAAATCTAATGTGTCATTTTAGGCCTGTTATGTGTATTGCTGTACTGTCTGTAACAGTGGTAACACTGTTAGTTGTCTAACATATATTGCACCACAGTAGTACAGGTATTAATGTACACCAATGCTTCTCCCTTTTTTATTACAGGCAATCATGACAGTGGGAGTGTGGGCCCTGTGCCACTCGATGTCAGTGTCTCATCAGACACTGATGATGGTGGTGGTGAAACTGAGGAACATTTGGAGGGGGTTACACAGGTTGAATCTGACATAGAGGTTGACATCCAGCCACCCCTTTGTTTTTCCCCAGACACAGCCAGTAGGCCTACATCTACCCAATCCACTGAGCCCACAGATAAAGTAGAGGTGAAGGGTGAGGATATTGAGCAGGGAAGTGTGGCTACTTCGGCTTCAGTGTCTTTTGATTCTAGAAGTAGTAAAAGTGTTGATGAAGTGCCACACAGGAGGGTTTCTAGGGGTGCTCGGAGGGGGCCAGCTGAACCTCCTCCACTTGTTGCAGGTGTCTCTTCCCTTGTCACTCAACATATGTTTAGGACCATCATGGAGGCACAGGCATGTTCAGAAAGGCACACCAGACAAATGCTCAGGGTTGTGGATGTGACACACTCTGACATGTGTGAATGCCTCCACCATGTCACCGATTTCCTGGATCAGATGAATGACACATTAAACAAGGGGTGTCTGTGAAGCAATGAGCAATGTCTGTGATGGGACATCTGCAGTGAGGGAAACAGTGTCATGGGTGTAGGTCAGCCACAACATCTGCTGAGAGCCAAGGTGGGCATTCCTAATCATGCTCCTGTAATGACAGTACTTCCGCTGGTCCACTGGGAAGTGTGCTGTCCACACTCAGACATGGCAGGTCATGGGATCATGGCCCTGGGCATTTCTGTGAAGGAAGCATGTGCAGCAGACATCAGTCATGCTCAGATAGCAGCACCCCATCTGATCTTGGGTGTGGAGGTGCCAGTGCAATTCCTGGCAGAGCCAGTTCCCATGGTCAAGGGTGACAATGATGAACTGCTACTGCTACCATGCATGGCTCATACCTGTCCAATATACCAAGACATAGAGTCTGAGCTTGGCTGTGTCCATGCAGACTCTCAAACACCACTTTCACATGGAGGACCCCCACAGGCACACACACAACCTGCCTGATTCCCTTTCTCCCTCACACACACTCACCAACCTTTTGTGTCAGCTCAGGCTTCCTGCCCCCCAGCACTCTATGCAAGTGATGGTAACTGTGCCATATCCCTGTTTTCTCTCTTTTGGATTCAGGGATTCAAAAGCTTTGTGTCTGACCACAGGGTACATAGCTACATTAGTGCCTAGTATAGCTGCATTTGTGTTGTTGAACTGATACTTGTACCTGTCAGTTATGTCTGCCTTGCTAAATTATACAGGGGATAGCATCACGACAGTACTTTCTAGTGCATTCTCTTGTAAGGGATGTAAAGTCAGAAACTGCAATGTGTGTCATTACTTTATAACCTTTCTCTTTAATGTTTTTCAGTACATACATATGGTGCACATCATAAGGCACGCTATCACGTTCAGATCTTAGGATTGTATGACAGCACTGTAGTCAAGCTCATCAGAGCAATAATACACTATAATGCTGTTTTTTGCAGGAAACTCATCAAACACAAGCAGCAGCTGGAGAGACCACAGGGCTTTCTCATCAAGATAACACAGGGCTTACTATCCATGACATGATGTATGTGGGTAGATTAAAAGACATGTCAGTGTCATCTATCTGGTATCGCATTCGATTGTAACTGTTATTCTAAGCCTATTACTTCTGGTTTAAGCAGTTGGGCTTCAGACCAATTGTCTTACATTAAGAAAGTTTAAAGTCTACACTCTGGTGGGAGGAGAGGGTAGCCTCTGTCCTTTTGAGATGGGAATTGCTGGTTGAATGCTTATTGTGGGTATTGTTCTAAGTATCTTGGTTACAGTTTAAGCACCTGGCCTCCAAACCAGTTATTTTTTATTAAGAAGGTTTGTGGGGTAGATTCTTGTGGCAGGATAGGATAGCCTACACCCTTCTAAGCTGGGAATTGCTGGTTGATTGTTTCTGCTATTCTGAAAGTGCCTTAGTTCTGGTTTAAGCACTTGTGTTACAGGCCACTTATTTTAAACTAGGAAGGTTTGTTGTCTACACTCTTGTTGGAGTATTCTATTGAATTGCAGCTAAACAGCTTCTTCTGCTGTTGTGATTGTGATTTTATGCACTTTAAATTTCTAGTAATTCTGCATTTTATAGCATAGCCTCAATTCAGGCTTGCTGAATCTAGACTGTTTGGTATCATATAAGCACTTAAACCAGCCCTCTTACATTAAGAAGACCTCCCTGCACCTTTCTGGAAGAGGTGTGCAGCCAAGGAACCATCTGAATTGATGATTGCTGGAATAAGGCTCACTTTTGGTCTATCCATTTGTTAACTTTTAAAAATCATTTAACTTCACTTGTATTCAAGCGTTGTTTGGCTGGGTTTGCTCTCAGTTTACTGGAGCTGCTCAAAGCTTGCACTGCTGTCCTGCAAGAAAATCAGTTGTGCACGGTGAAACACTGACACATTTTTCTACCCCTAGTCCTGCATAGCATAGACAGTTTTTGTTAGTCTTACACCAAAACCTTGTCCATCAAGCTCACTCCCAACTAGTTACTACAGTATATACCTTCCATAATGGACAGACAGTTTCCCACCATTTCTCCAGGCAGTCTGACTGGCATGGGCACCCTGAGGCAATGTAGCAATTGCCTCATGTACACTGGCAACCTATTACTGCTAAAACAAACCAATAAAACCTGTCACAGCTGTCTGTAGGCTATGAATTTGGAATCAATTCTCTCATATAACAAACCAGATATCAAACATGGTGTCAGGACACACACTTCACATAACAAGCTCACAGCACATAAACCTACATATGCAGACGTACTCACTAGAAAAGACCAGAGACTTCCCAAGCGCAACCTGCTGCACACAATGCAGACTCGACAGAATCCACATAATATTACACACAACAGTGTCTCAGCCATTAAGCTTCTCAGGCAGAACACCTCAAAACCAAATGTCTTGTTTATAAGTGACTCCATGGTGAGACACAAAGATGCCCCCCTCAGCAGGCTGGACAAGGAGAAGGTCACAATCAGCTGCCTGTCAGGTGCCAGGATCTGTCAGATCAAGCACGCGCTCAAGTCTCTCAAGAACAAGTACCATTATAACTCTGTCACAGTCCATGTTGCAGTGAATTACTGGAGACGTAACTTGTGATACCATATGTAGGTGTTTGCCTTTCCACAGAGGCCTTTTTAGGCAATGTCAGAGCAACTAATGTCCCAACATTAAAGAATCTACCATAGGCAAACTGAAGGTTATGCTGCTTAGTGCAAGGAGTGTAAATCAGAAACTGCACTCACTGGAAGAACTCATTACCATAAAAGATGCACATGTCTGTGCAGTCACACAGACATGGTTCAAGGCCACAGAGAGCACCCTCATCATGCAGGGGTACAATTCCTTCCAAAAAAGCACATGAAAGAACCAAAGGCGGACGTGTACACATCTTCATTAAAGAGAAATATACTGCAAGACTGGTCAAAGAGTACGACTCTGCAGCACTACTCCAAGTCCAACTAACTGTATGTAAAACTACCTTCCATGTCATTGATAGCTACAGGTCCCCCACTATGAACCACACAGACCACTCTGCTTACTTGGACCTGATTGAGTCACTCACTAGACAGCCAAACACCTTGGTCATGTGTGATTTCAACTATCCTTCCATCGATTGGAGTCATACATGTGCACAAACACACTCACCCTAAGGTTCATGGACTCTTACACATGCTGTGTAACAGATACTCGCGCCCCCACAAGGGGCTTGAATGTCCTAGACTTAGTACTACCAACATAATGGTTCTCTGCACTAACCCCTGTGTGTTGGCCCCCTGGTCAGGTCAGATCACAATTCAGTCTCGTTCACATTCCTAACCATACCAGGCACCCCCTCAAGAGCAGAAAGGTTAAAGCATTTATCCAAAACAAACTATAGGCTCTCAACCAATGCCATAAAGAGTGGCAAATCCCCTGCTACTACTGTCAACAATGACTGCTATATAGAGTTGCACACAAATGGCCTGTATAAACAGCTATATAAATGTTCAGAGTTGGCTGAACATGAACGGTGCAAAACAAGTTTCTCATAGAAAACAAGCCACCCTGGTGGGCATCAAGCACACATAGGTTATACAAGTGGAAGAAAGTAATGTCTGAGAACAAGAGGGAACTGACTCAGCAGAGGATGCACATCATCTACAGCTTGAAGAAGTAAATTACCTATCTTGAAAAGTCCTTTGAAGCCACATACAAACCTAAACTAGCATCCCTAGCTAAAGATAATCAGTAGGCATTCTTTAGCTACATCAGAAATCTAAAATTGAAGTCCCAGCTTTGTGCCCAACTAGTAGTGGACAGTACCATCCATACTGACCCTGAGGACATCGTCAATCTAATACCAGACAGTTTGGGGCAAATTTCACCCCCCATCCCCATCAGACATACTCCAAAGCATACCTATCACCAGTCCTCTACCTAGTAACCTGCAATGAACCTAAGGTGATGTCTGTCTGGGCTCCCGGCCATTGTCTGATCCTGGCTTAGTGGGACAGTTGTATATACAAGAATCTGATATAGCTGATTACATCAGTATTGCCTGTTGAGCATATGGTGACAACAGTGTCCTGCATGCTGATGTAAAAGGATCTCTGTAATATCAAGTAACATATGTCTTTTACACACACACAGTCAACTGCAGTGAGAACAGAACCCCTAGCTATCTAAGTACACACACTACATAACACAGTACTATACACAAGTGCCAAGACACATGTCTAACTTTTACATGTCTGCAGGTCAACTTATATTGGATGACATCAGCAGGCCATGTGGGAGACAACAGCTTGGGAGGGCTGCATGAAATGGATGTGTAGGCTTCTGCAAGTATGAAAAGACTAGCAAGCCATGCCACTGGAGAAGCAACTGTAGGACAGCACATCTACTGCACTGAGTAAAGACACACACACCCAGTTGACTGCAGTGAGAACAGAACCCCTACCTACCTGAGCATACATGCTATAGAACTCAGTACTTTATGCAAGTGCCACAGCAAAAGTCTGACTTTTATATTGCTGCAGGTGAAATTATAGTAGATGACATCAACAGGCCATGTGGGGGACAACAAGTTGTGAAGCTTGCATAGGCACATAGAGTCATAGGTTTATATGAGGCTAGTAGCCTAAATGCAGAGTATGTCCTAGGTGTGAAGAAAACTAGCTGTGTAAAAACACAAGTACCCTTATTCAGCATAATTGGATGTTTGAGTTTAGCAGAGCAAGGTTGTCAGCACCGCCAACTGGCCATGTCCATGAGGGAGCACACAGCATTACATATGACACTTTGTAATGTAGTTTATATATATATATATATATATATATATATATATATATATATATATATATATATATATATACAATACTGTGCCCCTAGGGTTGTACTACTTGGTTGGGGTGGAAAAGAAATGTATGTACTGTGACTATATGACATGTACTGAGAATGTGCTCTGAAAAACTGATCATATGTACAGAAGATTAGATTAATTTGGACTGTCACCTCCAGAGACAGAGAGGTGACAACAACATAATCATGTTGTACAGCCAATTGGATTGACTGAAGCGTGTCAAGTAGACATGTTTGTGACATGGAAAGCTATATATGGGAAAATTATTTTGTTTGGGACAGGTGCCTTGTTTTTGGAGGAAAAGCAAGATGAATGTTGCAGAAGGGACACAGATATGTCTGAAGCAGGAAAGTTGGCAAGGTGAGGATGAAATTATTGACAGATGGTACATACAAGACAAGACACAGGGATAATGAAGAACAAAAGGGGTGGGTGATCACCATGGGTGGGGTAAGGGTGTGGACCTCGCAAACCCATGGACATCAAGCTGTGTGACAGTGAGAATCAAGTCCTTATCCACTGGACTGTCATCACCTCACTGTGCCGATGGCTGCAGTGTCTGACATCTGCATCTCCTTGTGTTATTCAGTACAATGATGGAGAGCAGTGTCTCCATCCAGCATAGGCATGCACCCACAGTGCAGTGCACAATCCTAGCACTATCCCTGGCAGTTCTTCTCAGGTGATAAAGTCACCCCCACTGCACTGCTCCTAGACGGTGACCACAGGCCTGTCCTCCAGGGCAGAAGTACCTGAGGGGCCAGGTAGTGCAGGGTAACACAACAGGTGCTACCAGGTTGCGGCTCAGATGTGTTGGTCCTTGGTGCCATAGCATGTGGAGGGGAGCAGGTGGATCCCATGGGCCAGGCCTACCCTGCTGTGCTGTGGCAGAAAGAAAATATAAAAAAAGAGAGAGAGAGAGAGAGAGAAAATAAGTGTTGGGGTGAGAGATTGCACAAGTTAAAAAGAAGAAAAATAGCAACCTTACACTAAAGGTCTTCGGCCAAACAACATCGAACATGTAAAAAAAGCAGCAAGAAGGCAGAAACCACCAGGCTAAGTTGCAAAACACTGATTTATTAAAATAAAAATTTAAAACAATAAAAGTGCACAATGGGCGCTTTCGGGCACAAGACCCTTCATCAGATAAGAATCAAACAAGATTCATTGTTACTTTAAAATATACAACAACCAATCATATGACAGTATTACGCTCTCTGTTTCTTCAAAACAGATTTTAAAGGAACAATCCCATTTAAACCTAGGGCTTTATCAGTCCCTGGTCTGATAATCTACTACATTTCACTATATTCCGTGTGACTAAGCAATTCACCCCCCCAATATTCTTGTTTATAATCTGTAACACCATAAATAAGACTGTGCATCCTACTTTCACATCTATATGTTGACATAATGCATCATGTATATTCTTTAAATTTCATGTCTGAAACATGCTTTAATATTCTATTTTTTACGTCTACAGTTTGTGTTTCCCACATAATATGAAGTGCAGCTCTGACATACTGCTAAATAGATAACATTCTGCATTTTGCAGTCAGCATATCCTTTCAAAGAATATTCTCGTCCTGTTCTAGGGTGAGTGAATAAATTGCCCTGCATAATATATCTACATGCTTTACATTGTCAACAGGCATACATGCCTCTCCGCTGTGTTGATTAATTTACAGTAATTTATCTAAACCTGGTTCTTGACATAACATATCCTTTAAATTTCTATTCCTTCTGAAAGTAGTCGTGGTCCTACAGTATTAGCAATGTTAGTGTCTGTTTGTAAAGCTTTCCAATTATGTTTAATAATTTCACATATGCTCCCCACATCATTACTATATGTGAGGAAAATACGTGCTCCCCCATTTTTCTTCTCAATTTCTTTATTCACTCCTTCCTCCCCAGTCATATCTTATCACATAGAGAACCATGGTTTGGCAGTATTTTTCCTATTGATTTTACTATCACCTACTACTTTTCCAAGGCCCTTCTGTCCATATCCTCTTTTTTTCAAATTTCTTTCCAAAATACTTACTTCCTGATCAAACCTACTATCAGTGGTGCATAGATGTGAGATTCTATGTACCTGCCCTTTATTAATATTGTTAAACATATGCCTGGGGTGCATACTATCAAATGCTAGTAAACTGCTCCGCCAACATGGTTTTCTATATTATGATGTTTCTACAACACCATCCAAATCCTTGCTAATACGAGCATCCAGATAATCTATTTCAGTTCCAAAAAAAGTCAATGAGAATCTGAAAAAATCAGGGGTCGATTCCAAATATCTCACAAAGAATACTAGTTCAGTTTGTGTACCTTCCACAGAAAAAAACACATCATCTACAAATCTAGTGTAATATCCTAGTTGTACTTTCCATTCGTGATGCATATTAAATATGACCAGATTCTCCCAGTAAGCCAAGGCAAGGTTTGCGTATGAGCTGGCACAGGGCGTGCCCATTGCAATACCTTGTCTTTGTTGGTAGTAATTCCCTTGGCACAAGAAGATATTATGCTCTAACACCATCCTGAGTAATTTGCAAATTCGTTGGTTGGTATCACAATCAAACCTTGCTTTTTCTGATAAAACATTCTCTATAGCTGTTAAACCATATTCATTATTTATAACAGTAAAGAGGTTATTTACATCTAAAGTAACAAACATATATTTGTTCTCATTTTCCATTTGCATATACTCATATAGTGATGTTAAAAACTGGACAGTATGTTTTAATATACTAGGAAATAATTGTAGAACTGGTTTTAGTGCATATTCCACCCATATAGCTATATTCTCTTTCACCCACCCCCTCCCTGACACAATTGGTCTTAAGGGTATATTCTGTACATCCTTATGAACTTTCAGGTGGTCCTTGAATATTGGTATAGTGGGATGTTATATTAATAAAGAACGTAATGTATCATCTAACAAACCATTTATGTTAAGTTGTCTATCTCACCTTCATTCTTGCTGGATGGGTTCGGAGCCGACCTCGGCTCCAACTCGGCCACTCTAAAAGCTCGAGAGTTGGTTCCACCGGCTCGAGGCTCCCCTTATATCCCACAATGCTAGGCGTGTATTACCTCAGATCTCGTTTGCCGCTACAGCTATCGAGACGTGTTGCTTCACCGGCTTCAGGTTAGTGTAGGAACTACTTTAAAAAAATTGAATTAAACCTTTAATTTAGTTTTTCCATACAGTTTCCCCTTACCTTAAAGGTCTCTTATCCCTTTAATCTAATTTTTCTTTAATTTTTACCTTAAGAACTTATAGTTCTTCCCTTAGGCCTTTGGGCCCTCCCATTCCCTTGGAGTGTGTGTGTTTCTGTAGGGATTTTTATACAGTAAACTAATTTTTTAGTTTAAATTTC
Organism: Protopterus annectens; assembly: GCF_019279795.1. NCBI lineage: Eukaryota > Metazoa > Chordata > Ceratodontiformes > Protopteridae > Protopterus > Protopterus annectens. Next base: position 244,920,615 of record NC_056744.1, read on the forward strand.
TATTTTTAGTTTTTATAAGTGTAATCGGTGTGCTTGTGTTTGTGTGTGGTTACACTTGTTCCTTGTTATGTCCAAGGGTTCGAAGGTCTCAGGCTTCAAGAAGTGTGACTCGTGCTGTCAGAAAATGTCTCTGACAGACGGTCACACTTCTTGTGTGTACTGCCTGGGACCTTTACACCTGCAGGACTCTTGTGCTGTATGCCATGGCTTCAGCCCTAGAGTCCTGCAGGAAAGAAAAAACAAGCTCATCTTAAGGGGCTTGCTTAAGCCTGAGGGTCCCCCTACTGCTACTTCGGGTAAACCCTCTAAGGCTCATAGGTCCTCGACTCCAGCCTCTGAGTCGACACCTAAGGCTTCGAAGCCTACTAAGACATCGGCTCCGGCTGGAGCTGATGAGACTCAAACTGCTACTCCTGTGGTTCCCTCGGCTCCGGCTGGAGCCGAGGCTTTAGAAATTTCTGAGTCGGCTCCGATCAGACCATCGGAGCCGACATCTAGAAAGAGGTCCAGGTCACCGTCCCTTGGCTCCGTTCATTCGGCTCCAGCATCTCCCTTGCTGTCTGAACGGAGCCATAGATCTCACTCCTCTAGATCATCGAGGCTTTCGGATCATGATCTTCAGAGGGTAGTGAGTCGACTTCTTAAGTCCGAGGCACTGGCCCAAATGCTTCAGAGCCCGACTCATCAGTCGAAGCTTGACCCTATTCCTCAAAATGTTCCTCCTCCGACTCCTTTGAGCTCGGAGCCGGGGCGTTTCGGACCCGAGACTGTGATAGCGTCGGAGCCGATACAATTGTCTTCGGCTCCGTCGTCGGCTCCGATTTCTTCCTTGGAAGAATCTCGGCGCTGGACTTCCCTCGTCGGCTCCGAGGGGGTGAGTGGCATCGGACGCTTGTCCAACCCCGCTCTCCCTCTCGGTGCTTCAGCTCTGGTGAGTTTGGCTCCGACATCGGCCTCGGAGCCATCGCTGTCGGTGCCGAGGGAGGTTTTCAGCTTTTCGTAGTGGGGACTTCTGGCTCTGCCTGACGGGGGTGCGTTCGAGGTCATGCGGAGTGTGTTGGAACCTGGTTCAACTCCACAGTCGGCTCCGTCCGTCCCTCCCTCCTCGGTGCCTCAGGTTATGTCTACTCACTCCCTCATCCCGGACCGCAGAGAGCCAGCTCCTCAAGAATCCCCTGTGGGGATCTCATCCTCTTCCGAGGCCTCTCCTGAATTGGCAGGGGAGCCCCCTAGGAAGAGAAAGTGTAAGAGGAAGCACATAGACTCACCTGAGTCTGTCACCTCTGACACAGATTTAGAGGATTCCGAGGGTTCCCCCTGTTCCCCTTCTGAAGATGTCTCCTTTGCAGACATTCTAGAGATCCTGAAACAGAGGGGAAACTGGCCAGCCCTTAACCCTTCGGAGGATGAATCTGTGTATCTTGAGGCGTTTGGCTCTCGCCCTTCCACCTCCTGGGTGTCCCCCCCCTTTGACCCCCTCATGCAGGTGGTAGCTAAAAAGGCTTGGACGGCTCCTGACTCTGTGGACCCCACCCCCAGGAGACCTTCAAAGTTTATCACAGCACCAGCAGATAAACAATTTCTGACTAAGGGAGTCTCTGTGGATGCTATGGTGGTAGCTGCCGCCACTAAGAAGGAGCTAGCTGATCCTTCAGTGCCTATCCATCCTCCTAACAAGGAATCTAGGTCGATGGACAGGTACGGGAAGCGGATGTTTTTGTCAGCGACCTTTGCTATGCGTTAAGCTGAACTACCTCTGCCATTTTACTCGTCTTCAAAGAGACTTGATCAAGGAAGCGAGTGAGATGTTAAAGGATCCTACAGCTGTGGGTTTTCAGGATAAGATGAACGCTCAGCTGACTACCCTTAATTCTATAGCTAACTCCTCCATGCGCCTCCTCTCATATGCGGCTGATGGAGCGAGCAGAGCCGCAGGGACAGGTTTTGCCTTATGCAGGCATGCCTGGATGCGGTTATGCAATTTTGCGGACCCCTTTAAAACATCTTTCACTAATTCCCCGTTTGATGGATCATCCCTTTTTGGTCCTCAAGTGAAAGAGACTTTGACGAGGTGCAAGACGGATGGCAAAACTCTTTCTGCCGTCGGAGTCCGTTTTTCTACTCCTTCTAGGCCTTACCCCAAAGGCCAGAAAAGTGGAAAAATGTGGTTCCGCAAACAATCTCAAGGAAACTTGCCTGACGCACAAAGTCGGTTTCCCTCCAGAGGCAGAGGAGGGAACAACAATGGTAGACGTCACCCTAGGGGCAGGGGGGGGGTCCGCAGAACCAGGGCAATCGAGAAACTTTTTCCAATAAGCCCTTCCAGCATCCCTGAGGTGTTGCCCGACTGTTCATCTTCGGAGGCAGTCGGGGGAAGATTATCACTGTACCCAGAAGCCTGGCGATCCCTAACTCAAGACAAGTGGGTACAGTCCATCATTTCCGAAGGCTATTCCATTCCGTTCGTTCGCATTCCAAACCAATCCAAAAAATCCCTTCCAGATGTTCCACCCGCTCAAAGGGATCTTGCAGCATTGGAAATTTCAAAGCTGCTTGCAAAAAGAGCCATTCAGCCAATTCCAGCAGACCAGCAAGCATCCGGAATCTACTCCAGGTTCTTTTTAGTTCCAAAGAAAACAGGGGACTGGAGACCAATTTTGGATCTCAGTATCTTGAACAAGTCTGTCAAGAAAACAAGATTTCGGATGGTCACGCTACAGTCCATCCTTCCCCTATTGGGAAAGGAAAACTGGATATGCTCTATAGACCTTCAGGATGCGTACTATCATATAAAAATGAACAGATGCTCCAGAAGATTCCTCCGCTTCAGGCTGGGAACCAGTCACTTTCAATTCAGAGCCCTGCCCTTTGGACTCACCACTGCCCCCCGGGTGTTTACCAAATGCATGGCAGTGGTAGCTTCTCATCTGAGATGTCAAGGATTCCAAGTGTTTCCATACTTAGACGACTGGCTCCTCACAGCTCCTACCAAGAATCATCTTCTGATTGCCAGAGACTACGCCTTTCGCATTTTTCAAAAGTTAGGTATCTCAATAAATTGCGAAAAGTCTGTTTTGTCGCCTTGTCGTGTTATTACCTTCATAGGCGCAAATCTAGATACAATCAACATGTCTGCAAGACTTACAGACCAAAGAATAGCGGACATACACAAACTGGTCTCTCTTCTATTCCACAGCAACAGAGTCAAAGTCAGATTGGTTCTAAAAGTACTAGGGATTATGGCGGCTGCTATCCCTCTACTTCTGTTAGCCAGATTTCACATGAGAATCCTTCAATGGATGCTCTTCACACAGTGGTCATACCAGCAACTTCCGATGTCTCACACCATTGTGATTACGCAAACATGCAGGAATCACCTTCTTTGGTGGATTTCTTCCCCACAGCTCTTCCAAGGAAGACCCTTTGTTCTTCCTCCTCCGGTTGCTACTCTGACAACGGACGCCTCCCTGATCGGGTGGGGGGGGCATTATCAGGGCAGAACAGTCCAGGGCATTTGGCAACCATACAAACGCCACTTGCATATAAATGTTCTAGAGATGAGAGCAGTGCTTTTAGCGTTGCAAGCCCTTCAAGACTCTCTTCCCTTGGGAACGATAGCAATTCAGACGGACAACATGTCCGTAGTGTGGTATATCAACAAACAAGGCGGAACCAAGTCCTACCCCCTATGTCGAGAAGCACTCAGACTGTGGCAATGGGCGATTTCTTCTCAGCGGTTTCTGATAGCAACGCACATTCCCGGGAAGTCCAATCTTATCGCCGACAAGTTGAGCAGAGCTATCCTCATGCCTCACGAGTGGTCTCTGAAAGATTCTATCTTGGAGAAAGTTTTTCTCAAGTGGGGTCAGCCTTGCTGCGACCTTTTTGCTACTCCCCAAAACAGCAAGTGCAAAGATTATTTCACCCTCTTCCCCTTACCAGGCCAGCCCAGCAGAGACGCTCTAGTCCAAGTTTGGCCCCGGGACTTCTGTATGCATTCCCTCCCTTCCCACTAATCTCTCAAGTGATACAGAAAGCTATCGCTCAGAAGGCCTCATTGATCCTCATTGCTCCTTACTGGCCTCGACAGGTTTGGTTCCCCTTTCTACATCAATTTCTGTTGGAGCAACCCTGGCATCTGGACCTAGTTCCAGATCTTTTGATCCATCAGTCGGGTCAGTTTCATCGCTCCCTAACATCATTGAACCTCACTGCTTGGTTCCTCCAGTTCCTACCTTAGCCAGGCTTCCTCAAATATCTCACACTGTTCGAGATATTTTAATAGCTTCCCATAAATCTTCCACTCGAAAGATTTATCTTAGTAAATGGAAACGTTTTGCCTATTGGGCTCAAGGAAGGGACTTAGATCCTTTCACTGCTCCCATCCAAATAGTTCTTGATTTTCTAGCTGAACTCTTTCACGAGGTTCATCTCCTTCTACTCTCAAAGTCCAATTGGCAGCTATATCTAACTTTCATGTGGGCATTTCAGATTCTGCCATCATGTCTCACAAGCTTTGCAAAGCCTTTTTGAAGGGAGTTTTTCTACTCAGACCTCCTATAAGAAATCCTCCTCCTTCTTGGGACCTTAATTTAGTTCTCACTTCTTTGATTCTTCCCCCTTTCGAACCTGCAGCTTCCTGTTCATTAAAATTGCTATCATGGAAGACTCTCTTTCTGGTAGCTGTTACTTCAGCTAGAAGGGTTTCAGAACTTCATGCACTCAGCTGTCGACCACCATATCTGTTGTTCCATAAAGACAGGGTATCCTTACGAACCAACCCATCTTTTTTACCTAAAGTAGCCTCTGCGTCTAACCTAAATCAAAGCATTGACCTACCTGTGTTTTTTCCAGAATATTCTAACAGGTCTGAACAAAAATTGCATTGGCTAGATGTTCATCGTCAGTTAAGGTACTATTTGGATAGGACCAAACAATTCAGAAAAACTGACCAGTTGTTTGTCTCTTATGCAGAAGGCAGAAAGGGACTTTCTGTTTCCAAGGTATCACTATCCAGATGGCTAACATCTCTGATTTCCCTTGTTTATGAAATTAGACACCAAAAGCTGCCTAACAAACCTAAGGCCCACTCCACCAGAGCTTTGGCTACTTCTATAGCCTTCCAAGACAGACTGCCTATTGACACCATTTGTGCAGCGGCTACTTGGGCTACTCCTCACACTTTCATTTCACATTATAAGTTGGATTTAGCTTCTAGACATAGAGCTAACTTTGGTACCACTGTTCTCAAGAGTCTGTTCCGATAGGCCACCCGGGACAAGGTGCTAGGGACGCGGTCCCATCCAGCAAGAATGAAGGCGAGATAGACAACTTAACATATAGAAGTTATGTTCTTACCATAACGTTCCATGTTAGTTGTCTTCTTCTCGCCTTCTTTCTTGTGTCCCACCCTCCTTCCCCCTGGCCTGGACAGACCTAGAGGAGTTTGATTGTGACCTCTCTTTCTACCACCTCTATTGCTATAGGTATATGCTCTGCTGTGCATATTTTCCTGGATCAGGCTTCAGGTCACCTTCCTCTCCCTTTTTTTTATAGAGGTGGATTCTCCCTTTCCAGTATTTCTGGTTTTATTATTAGCTGGGCCTAGCTCACAAACGAGATCTGAGGTAATACACGCCTAGCATTGTGGGATATAAGGGGAGCCTCGAGCCGGTGGAACCAACTCTCGAGCTTTTAGAGTGGCCGAGTCAGAGCCGAGGTCGGCTCTGAACCCATCCAGCAAGAAAGAAGGCGAGAAGAAGACAACTAACTTGGAACGTTATGGTAAGAACATAACTTCTATTTTTTTGCATTTTAATCAACAAGTTCCTCACTTTGTCAATAAATATATTGAGCATGATCATGGAAATGGGGCAGAAAGTTTTATCATCCTGCACTAAAAGTGTAGCCTTATCACAGTAAAATTGTTTATTCATGACCACAACTGCCCTTCCCTTGCCTGCTCGTTTAATGACAATACGTTCATCTTGACATAATGAATCCAAAGCTGCTCTCTGTTGCACAGTCAAATTAAAATATTTCTGTCTTTTCTTATTCTGTAAATAATCCCCCATCTCTTGTTCACATATTCTTAGAAACACAATCATAGCTGAGTGTATAACTGTTATGAACACACTCAGTTGCCTTAAAACATAAGATATCAATCTATCATTATTGTTAAACATCTGTTTTAACATAACATTGCGAGCAAAGCACATAAAATCCACAATCGCTTGACTATATTCAGAGCCTACACAAGGTATAAACATTAGGCCCTTATTTAAAATAAAAGTCTGTTCAGTAAATTGTGCAATACCTGACAAATTATATACAATGTTATCATCATCAACAGTCACTGCTAACTTTGCCATCTCATCTGCTTTTTGTTGTAAGATATGCTCCGTTTCTGCAGATTTTTCTTTCTCACAGGGGCTGGTAGCATGGGAAAAGATGTATTGTAACTTCCAGATGGGAGTTTAGGTCATGCTCCCAAAGCTGAAAATTCATCCATATCAGCTACGGTCGTTGGCCGTGATGATGTCGTCTCAGGTGACGTCTCTACAACGTCTTCACTGGACAAAGCCATGTTGCTCCATTGCTGTTTATCATATTGGCGGACAATGTGGGAACCATATTGTCTGCATTTAAAGCTGAATTATTACAGAGTTCTTTTGCTTGCTGTTGGTTAGATGCTGGCTCCCTAATCACAGTTTCACACACAGGTTGCTTACGTATTATATTATCTCATGGCCAAGTAAAAATACAGCCTCCAGAGAAGTCGCGATAATCACGTACCAACTTCTTGGTCTTAATCTGTTGCAACATTGTGTCATAGGAGGCTACTGCACAAAAAACATTAATAAGTCTGTCAACATGGTGTTCATCTTTCAATCTAGTTTCAATATCACTTTGCACAGTTTCTACCTTAGTCATCAGTTCCTTTTCTTCCAGTGAGAAATAATCAATTAATAATCTTATGTATAACATACTGGTCTGTAGGTTGATCTCCTGCCAATGTGCAAGTAAATCCAGATATGTTTCCCCCTGTGTAGGTGTGCAAAGGACACAAAGGCCTCTGGGGACTACACTGTGCTTAAGACATGCCTCCAAGTGGAACCTGTGCCATTGTAGGCACTTTAACCTCATGAGACTTTTATGTAAATTAGATAATAAGTGGATTCAACATTAAAAATGCATTTTTCTTCATATTCTCCATCAAGGAAACATTTGTACGTGTCTGTGGACAGTAATCCAACTCAATATCCTCTTTTCTCCACTCAGCCATGTGTGCATAGGTTGAACAAACCAAAGAACAAACTAGAAAAATAGCAACCTTACACTAAAGGCCTTCTGCCAAACAACATCCAACATTTGAAAACAAAAAAACAGTAAGAAGGCAGAAACCACCAGGCCAAGCTGCAAAACACTGATTTATTAAAATAAAAATTAAAACAATAAAAGTGCACAATGAGCGCTTTCAGGCACAAAACCCTTCATCAGATAACAATAAACAAGATCTGCTCTTATTTTAAAATATACAACAACCAATCAGACATCATTATTGCACTCTCATTTTCTTCATTTGATAGTATGCACCTCAGGCATATGTTTAACGATGTTATTACATAGACTCTTACGTCTATGCACCAAGGATAGTAAGAATGATCAGAAAATAAGTATTTTTGAAAGAAATTTGAAAAAAAGAGGCTATGGACAGAAGGACCTTGGAAAAGTAGTAGTTGATAGTAAAATCAATAAGAAATATATTGCCAAACCATGGTTCTCTATGAGACAAGCTACAACTGGGGAGGAAGGAATGAAGAAAGAAATTGAGAAGAAAAATGAGGGAGTATGTATGTTCGTCGCATATAGTAATGATGTGGGGGGTATATGTGAAATCATTAAACATAATTGGAAAGTTTTACAGATAGACACTAAGATTGCTAATACTATAGCACCACGACCAATGTTTACTTTCAGAAAGAATAGAAATTTAAAGGATAATTTATGTCAAGAACCAGATTTACGTACCACTTGTAAATTATCAACACAGCAGAGAGGCACACATACCTGTTGACAGTGTAAAGCATGGAGATATGTTACGCAGGACACTTTACTCATTCACCCTAGAACAGGACGAGAATATTCTTTGAAAGGATATGCTGACTGCAAAACGCAGAATATTATCTATTTAGCAGTATGTCAGAACTGCACTTCATAATATGTGGGAAAGACAAACTGTAGACTAAAAATTAAATATTAAAACATGTTTCAGATATGAAATTAAAGAATATACATAATACATTAAATTAATGTGAATGTAGGACACACATTTTTATTTATGGTGTTACAGATTATAAACAAGAATATTAGGGGGGTGATTTGGTTAATCACACAGAATATAGTGAAATGAAGTGGGTTATTAGACTAGGGGCTGATAAAGCCCCAGGTTTAAATGGGATTTTCCTTTAAAACCTGTTTTGAAGAAAAGGACAGTGCAATACTGACGTCCGATTGGTTGTTGTATATTTTTAAACAGCATTGGATCCTGTTTGATTGTTATCTGATGAAGGGTCTTGTGCCCAAAAACACTCGTGCACTTTTATTGTTTTAATTTTTTTATTTTAATAAATCAATGTTTTGCAGCTTGGCCTGGTGGTTTCTCCCTTCTTACTGCTTTTTTCACAGATTGCACAAGTTGTCTTATTTGCTTGTTTAGGTTGAGGAGGGTCGCCTTCCAGTTCTGGGTTCTCACTTTTCTATTTGTAGACACCAGCTTCTTTTGCTTACTGTGTAACCTATTAATGACAAATGTGTGTCTGTCCAAGACAAGATAACAGTGCCTCACAGGCTGCTGTAAAAGGCTCAATGGAAAGTCCAGCAACAGCTCACACACACCAACCCCCCCCTATTTGACTGCAGTGAGAATAGAACCCCTATCGAAGTACACAGTACTTAACACATACGCCACAGCTCAAGTCTGACTTAGAGTGTATCAAGAACACTTTATAGATGATGATATCAGCAGTATATGTTTAGGACAAGATAATAGTGTTCCCACAAGTTGCTATAAAATGCTCACTGTAAAGTCCAGGGACAGCTCACACACACCAACCCCCCCCCCCCATTTGACTGCAGTGGGAATAGAACCCATACCTATCTAAGTCGCAGACTACAGAACACAGTAGTTAATGTACACACCACAGCACAAGTCTGACTCTGTCAGGATTGCAGGTGACCTCAGAGTAGATGACATCTGAAGGCCTTGTGGGAGACAAGAGGTTGGGAGACCTGCATGAAATGAATGTGCAGGCTTGTGCAACTCTGAAAAAAATAGAAAATCTTGCCATTGGAGAGGCAACTGTGGGATATACCATTCTGCTCTTCTGTGTAGACACACACACACACAGAGACACAGACACACACACACACACACACACACACACACACACACACACACACACACAGTTGACTGCAGTGAGAGTAAAACCCCTATCTATCTAAGAACACAAACTACAAAACACAGTGTTTATCACACATGCCAAGGCACACGTCTGACTTTGACAGGACTGTGTGCTCACTCATGGACAGGGCCTATAAGGGCCTTACAGTAGATGACATCAACAGTCTATGTGGGGAAACAAGAGGGTGGGATGCATGCATAGGTACGTATATTGCTTCATAATGTCATTTGAGACCAGTAGCCTAATAGCAGTAGGTTGTTTAGAAGCCTAGCAGTGTAACAAACACAAGTACCCATACTGACCATACTTGGCTGTTTGAGTGTTGCAGAACAAGGCTGTGAGCACCACCAAGTGACCCTGTCCATGAGTGAGCACACAACATTATGCACAACACTTTGTATTGTGGTTGATATATGTGTGGAAAAAGTAATGAGACCCCAGGATTGTTGTGCCTGTTTGGGATGGTTTGTTGGGGGGAGGGGCGAATAGATTTACTGTAAATATATGACATATAGTTATATTGTGCCCATAGTTTGCAATGTTTTCACATGTAGTTTTGTCATATGAAGTAATTGGACAACAGCACCAATAATAAAATATCATACATACAATTCCATAGTGCAATGAGCAATGGATTTTTCAGGATGGCTAACAAAGTGTAAACGCATGCAAGATAGACCTCTTTGCACACAGGGAAGCAGTGCGCAAACACAAACCGTATTGCTAATGTTTGCTACTATACCCCTGTCCCAACTGTACTCCAGGCCGGCTTTTTGTGATGGCTATGAGCATTAATTGAATGTATCCATTTTTTATTTTTGGCTATATGCTTTCGAGACAATCTGTTTTTTCCTTGTTTCAGCAATGTTGTGCATCGCACAAACAAGATAAGCTTAGCCAGACAGTGTTTTGGGATGTGGTGCATCATGTAAAAGTGGAATTAATAGAATGCAAAGAGGAAAAGATACTAAAACTAAGGAACGTATATGCAAAATCTGTAAAAGCACAGTAAAACTTGATAGTACTCACTTCTGCATATGTCAGGATTTGAACCCTCACATCAGTACAGCTTCAGAAAAACAGGGGGGATGACTTGGTCCTGTCTTTGCCACACAAACAGCTTTGCATCAATGAAATGAAGCCATTCTTCACACAACCAACTACATCAGAATGTACACTGCTATCAAACCATCAGCTGTGATTTGTACATTTGATTCCCTTTACTATACTTGGACATAAATCAGTTAGTGATCACACAACATGTCATAATTATGTTTACAAATATACAACTCTGTGTTCCTTTCTGTGTTTCTTGATCATGCATCAGTTATCTAACAAATGCAGTGTGTAAGCCATTCTATATCATTGGCCTTACCATGTGAGAGGATATTAACTCAGAATTATATGATATGAAGTTGCCAACAGATGAAGTCCAGGTTGGATGGAAAAAACACACATATATTGTTCTTTTGGGGGTAGCATAGCTGAGTTACTGTTATGGTAGGAACAAGGGTGCACTCCTCTTTTGGGGGGAATAAATCTCAGTTACTATTATTACACAAACAAGTCTGAAGTCTGAAACGGCAATGTGTATCATCACTTTCTAACTTTTCTCTTTAATAATTTTCCAGTACAAAGGTATGGTGCTAAACTGAGGCCATGCAGGGAACATTAGAATTCTTCAGAGGTACAACTGTGTGAATCTTTCATACTCAAGGCCTACTAATTACTAAAGGACAAATATAAGTAAAATACGTGTCTGGTGTCCCATGTTAAGGTACTTTCTGTATAAATCCACCATTATTTACTTGCTTACTGTACCAAGTTAGGAAATGCAAGGATATGGCATAACACTATTAAAAATACACTCTAGGTTCAGGACGTACCTTACAAATGCAGCAGTTGACATACCTTTAGTTCAGGGCTGCCTCTGATGCAAGCAGTACATAGCCAATACACTTGGAGGTAAAGGTTGTGTGAGTTGCCTGGCATGAATTTTACTATATGTATGTGAGCAGGAGAAAGGTATTAAGTCACCAGGTGGTCAGTGAATGTCCTATGCATTGTTTCTTAGCCAAAGGAAATAGTGAGTATGCCTACGTCTCTTTACAGGGACAGCTCCTTTCCTCCTCTGAGTGTGGCTCTTGTGACCTAGGTGTTAGTGGGGGGATGTGTGTCCCTTCCCCTTGCTGATCCTGCTATAGCTATTTCCAAAGGATCAGACTGTGGAACATGCCACATACTGTAAATATTTGGGTACATGTTCGTAGATTATACTGCAGGGCTCCACCGGATATATCTAGACACTGGAACTGTGACTTCAGAAACCCAAACACATGCTCTTTGAGGTTTCTAGTTTGAGCACATGCCTCATTATGGTGTTCTTCTGTGTGTGTGGACTTCTGATAAGTGTCATCAGCCACGGTTCCAAGGCATAGCCAATATCCTCACAGTAAATGGCCCTGTGGGATGTCCCCCCAGCAAACATCTGCTACACCTGTGATGTGTGCCAGATATGGGAGTCATGATAACTGCCAGGGTTACCAGCACATGCATTCAAAATAATTATCTAGGCATTACATATGACTTGGCAGTTGATGGAGTGGTGCCCCTCGTGGTTAATGTAGATTCTACCCTGCTCACCAGGTGGTGCCTTAATGTGTATATGAGTGCAATGTGCGGCACCCAATACTTCAGGGTAGTGCACTACATGGTAAAACAGTTCCATATTGCTGGCCCTCTCTTCAAAAGTACAGGGGAAAAATATGTGCTCAGTAGCAAGTATGAGCATAGCATCTAGAAACTGGTGGAGGATCCTGGAGGTTGATGCCTGTGACATACCCATCATGTTCCCAGTTTGTCTTTGAAAGGTATTGGTAGCTAATATTCTAAGGACTACACATACCTTAGTTTCCACTGGGATGGGTTTCCCTCAGTTGGTCCTGGCTCTGAGTTGACGGTGGCAGAGCTCATGGAGTTCTTGTAATGTGGCCCTGTCCACCCTGTAGCATTCTACAATCTCCAGCCCATGTAGTATCTGGAAAGTTACCCTGGGCCTGAACACTCTTCTCTTTCTTGGCCAAGGCCTATTGTCAGCACCACCAGCAGCATTGCCTTCAGCATCTAGTACATGTGGATGTAGAATAGCTGCAGCAGCCCCTAGCATTGTGTTAGTTAAAATTTACTTGTGTCTACTCCAGTGGTATTGAAGGATAAAGAAAAAAAACAAGATGGAGGCTACATGGATACTTTATACATTGTTGAATAGCTCTTTTGTGTTGGATTGGTTGATTAACATGCAATTCACCAGTTTGTACTATAATTAGCATCTATTAAACACACTTGTTGCTTGCACATTAGTGCGCCATGTGCAGCTATGTGCACCTCCGTGCATCTCTGCATAATAAGGTATGCACAGGCAAAATTGATATTTCCTCTTTTATCTTGATATTGCACAAACATGGACTATAAAAAGTGAAGAAAAGGCTGCATACATTGTAGTCGAACAAAGGAACATCTGTATTCGAGCCTAACACATACAAGTGCTGCCACAGGAATAGTTACATAACAGTGCAGAGAAACCTAACATTCATTCCTCTATTTCTCATGACTGCTCTAAGCATCGTATCATGCAAACAATGGCAAAGTAAAAAAAAAAAGGTAAATTGGACAGAGACCATACATTTCAACAAACAAATAATGAGCATGACACAGAACTTGGGAATTGTGCACTGCCTACGTGCACTTTCACCCTTCATGGCCCTACATGTTCACCTCTGTAAGTATAACCTGTCACACACCCCTGATGTCAGCATTCACTGTTGCCATGCATTCAACACAAACAATGTGGAAGTGCCTACACAAAGTGAGCATCCACAAATGTTTATTCTTTTTTGAGCTTCAACAATTCTAATAAGTTTTGACCTAATTTACATCTTCACCGTGCTGACAGCCCAGAATCTACACAGTTAGTAACCACGTAGGCAGGGAAACTGCATTACAGCCCAGTGCTGTAACAGAAGAATACGGTAATCCATCATCTGCATATGCTTACATTACAGTACAATACTCTGCTTCATGGAGGTTTCCACATTTTAGCAGCTTGCATTATGTACAAGTACATTCTTCATTTGGGGGTGGGGCAGCGAAGCTGCATTTATGTCATGACACTTAAAATGACATTATTATGACTGTTACACTAATTTTCTAGCATCCGCCCTGTGTAATTAGGTCAGAACATGTATGGTGTTACATATTAAGTGTAGTTCTGTACAAATAAGAGCTTTTACTTGGTTTTGTTTCTGTTTAGACTACTTTCTGGGGCTGTATTCGGAAAGTGTTGGCATACACAGCCGACATGAAAATGGAGTCTACACAGTCAATTTAGAGGTTGTTGAATCACTCCACTGTGTTGATTTGCTGCATTAGAATAAAACTCAGCTTTTTATGGTGTAATTTACATGCCAGGGAAATTTCCATATTTTCGAGTGAGTGTTTGCCACTGTTCACCGCTATGCAGAGTTTAATGAATCTAAAACTTTCCATGGCCGTGTGTGCATCGCACAGTGATGCACGCACAGTAAAAATTATCATGTAAGCTTTAATGAATCCCCCTGAGAGAGAGAGAGAGAAAGAGAGAGAGAAATGGATCATTATCATGACATATCTTATATATTTGTATATTCTTTTCCAAAGCAAACAGTTGATATTCTCATGTGTTCATTAAAGTGATGTGAAATTAAGACAACAAACAATGTAAATATCAAACATTTTTTTTTTGTGTGTCTAACTGATATCAAGTGCAAGTATTTATGTACTGAAGTATCTGTGTTTACTTATTTATGTATTTATTTATTTACTTAGTTAGTTATTTTAATTGATATCAGATATATCACTTCAAGCATTTAACTGCCTTCATACCTAGGCACTGGATGAAAACGGTCCTTTGAACAGTCTGTCGACCTGACAAACAACAATAGCTAAATTAAAAACTAATTCATGATGGAAAACAAAATGTTATTATTACTGTATATAAAATGTAAACAACTACAATCAAGTAACTAAGTATTAGATTTAATATGTTAGAAGCATCAGGCTATGAGGTGTTAGGCTATGGAAGCAGTAGAAGAAAATATATTTAAAAAATCTTCAAAGCTACAGCTGGAATGTGAATGGGTACAACACTTGTTTTCAGTAGGATGAAAATAACCATAATGTTTATATGCTGTTGACTGGAGGAAAGATGGGTGCATAGTGCAGGTTTATAAGTATTACGTGTGACATCCTCTTTGTTAAACTGCTTAACTATATTTTACAGATAAGGTACATGGCACAATGTATACTTTCATTTAAGCAACACAGTTGCAGTTTAGTTCACTGTGGTGGACTTTTATTTTAGCACCATGCTTACAGTTTAGTTTGTTGTGATGTGGTTTAATTTATTTTGCATAGCATTACTGCACATTATCCTGCTTCAACAATACAGTCTATAATTTCAGCCGTCGTACAATGTTTTCCATCTCACAAGACAGACTTTCAGTTTAACAAGTCACCTTGCAAGGTCGGCAAAATTAAAGTGTATTAACCCACCAGATGCACAGTTGCAAGCCACGCCCAAATCCCGCCTGCGAGCATTTTGACTGCACCGCCCACCGTTTGATTGAAAGATGCCACCATAACACGAGTTAAAATATGCGAAACACAAGTTAATTGTGTGATTGATGTGATCTGACAAGTTCTGATACCCTTGATAAGTGTAAACATGGGGCTGGGAGATTAACCACTTACAGGTTACCCATGTCCATTAGAGAGAGAAGTGCCACTGGTGCAATATTATAGTAACATAGGAAAGGGGTGGAAGGTTTAAAAAACAGCCAAGTAAAGGAATGAAGTTTGTTGACTGAACTGATAAACAAAATACTGTACTTTTCTGTTATCAGGGCAACAGCTCTAACGCTCGATGATCACACAGCTGTCAGCCCTGAAACAGTTGTTAAAGCAATTTCTAATCAGTCATCTGGTGTTTTCAGTATGTTCAGAAAATGCAATTTAGTTAAGCAGTTTGCCAAAAAGTCAGGAACATTTTTAACAACGAACGATGGCTGTATTACTGCTCAAATACGGTACTTTGACTGACCAGACTGCAAAGAATTCAAGACGATGACAGAGAAGGTATACAAATGAAATCATAGTATGTTGTGAGAAGAACTGCTTTATTAAAAAAGTTTATTAAAGAAGTATATTAAAGGACACGGCACAAAATGTGACAAAAAGTATGGTCGATCAGAACCAAAATACTTTAGTAGCAGTCTGACTGCTGCCAATACTGGTTGAACTAAGGTATTCTTAAGGAAGCTACTTCAGCTGATTGAAGTGCAGCAGAGCTAATACACACAGTTTTCAATTTTTAACCACAGTTGCTGTTGTCATATGCTGCTATTTTCCATTTGTTTACTGTGTAGGTAGGCTAGTCTACGGAACCTTTTCTTCCATGACCAGGGCCAAACCAGTAACTTGTATAGTTTATAAAACAGCCATGAATAAAATACACAGTAAGATTCCAGTTAAACTGTACACTACAAATAAGACTCTACTCACACACAAACATGTTATTATTTTAATGGAAAGGGACTGATTGCTTGAATGTCATTATTAGCATGTGTTTGTGCTTATTAAATGCTCTGTTTTTAATTGTATGGATTTACCATTACAAACTATACAATAGAAGGAGGAATCTACTACATGATAGAGCAAAATCCCAAAAAGGGAAGGCAATCAGTATTAGCAAAAAACTATGGGCACTCATAAAATCGTCTAAGGCCAGCTTCGAAAGAAAAACTGCACAGGACACTAAGGATAATCACAAGGCTTTCTTTAGTTATGTTAGGAACCTGGGTGGGAATTCCCAGATATGCTCAGAATTAGTCTAAAATGACAAAAAATACACCAAACCCACAGACATTGCCAACATCCTAGCTGACAGGTTCAGCGCAAACTTCTCCCCCCCCACCAAAAGGGCAAATATCTATCCCAGCAGAGTGCTGCCCCCCCTGACATCTCAGATGATCTGGTAAGAGCCGCCCTCTCCAAAGCAAATAACACAGCATCAATGGGACCAGATGGTGTCCCGGGCTGCGTCCTACATGAACTCCAAGAAGAGCTAAACCCAAACATAAAACTACTGTTCAATCTCAGCCTTACTACAGGATATGTACCTAAAGAGTGGCGTACAGCAACAGTGGTCCCTCTCCACAAAGGTGGTGCCTCAATGGATCCTGGAAATTATTGCCCCATAAGCCTGACTAGCTTGGTCTGCAAAGCTATGGAAAGGATCATCATGGACCTCATAAATAAAGATATTGGGGACCTACAGACACTGGATCCTACCCAGTTCGGCTTTGTTAAGGGCAGATCCTGCCTCTTAAACCTGGTCGATTTCTTTGAAACAGTCACCAAGGCCATTGACGAGGGGAAGGTGGTCCACACAGCCTACCTGGACCTCGCAAAAGCCTTCGATACAATACCCCACTCGGGCATTATAGATAAGCTCACCAGCTTAAATATAAACCCCTATGTCACTGGATGGGTTGCAAACTGGCTCAAGGACAGAACCCACATGGTTAGAATTGCTGGAGCCATGTCAGACTCCAAACCAGTTACAAGTGGCGTCCCACAAGGCTCAGTTCTGGGACCTCTCTTGTTCGGTATATATTTCTCAGAGGTACAGGCCAACACGGAAGGACTGTGGCTGACCAAGTTCGCATATGACTGCAAACTAGGCGCCATAATCGACTCTTCAGCCGACACAAGCATCCTACAAAAGGGCCTCACAGAAAGAGACAACTGGTGCCAGAGCCATGGCCTCAAGCTAAACGCCAAAAAGTGTATAGTCATCCCCTTTGGCAAAAACAAAGTGCCCACAAATTACCACATAGGTGGTAATCCATTAATCTGAAGAAGTAATTAGGGACCTGGGGACCCAAGTTGATAGCAATCTCTCATTTAAAAACCACGTGGCCTAAGTGGTTAGAAAAACATTTTATATAGCCCACCTAATCATGAAGAGATTCACATCTAGATCAGGGGAAGTCATTGTGCCTCTTTACTCATCCCTCATCAGGCCCATAATTGAGTACAATGCCCCTTTTGGGATGTACCTTACCAGACACCTGCAGCAACTGGAAAGACTCCAAAAGTACCTCACCAAGAGGATCAAAGGGCTCAAACAGATGCCATATGCTGCCCGGTTAAAGAAACTCCAGCTCTACTCAGTGGCATACCGCCTGCTCAGAGGCGATCTGTGCCATACCTATAAAGCCATGTCCAACCCGGAATTAATGGACATGCTGCACCTCAGAAAATCCAAATCCCATCGAGCTACACGCTCATGAGACTTGAACCTCAGCACTGAAATAAATAGGACATGCTGGAGGGACAGATTCATAACCCAGAGGCTCCACGTCACTCTGGAATAAAATCCCAGTCCAGGTTAGGCAGAGTCCCTCATTGACTCTCTTCAAGAGGAATCTTGATGAGTGGATGGGAGATCATAGGTTTACCCCGGGTATCACTTCTGTGTCACTGTTAGACAGAGGCACAGTATACTAACCTCGAAAAAGGGCATACCAAAATTCATTTAAAATGGGTGGCGAAAGCCAAACACACTCTGGCTAGGCTTATAAATACCCTAGGGCAGATAGCCTAGTATGAACCTATGAACCTATTAGCATTGCGTGCCAATCACGGCACATTGCTGTTAATCCCGCCCTCCCACATGTCAATCACGGTGGGCACGCCCATACCTGCGCGAACTCGGTGGTGGGTTAATACACTTCAATTTCAACGCAAGGTCTTCAAAGACTTGTCCCAAAGCTGCCAACCTTATAATAAACATTGCTAGTAAACATTGCTAGATTAAAACTACAGATTTTAATACTGCTGATATGAAACAAGTGAACTGCTTGAATCAACAGGGAAGCAGCTTTTACTTGTATTTGGAAAAGCAGGGAGGAGGAACCACAACAGAGTGACAGAAGCAGTGTAGATAATGACAGCAGTCTGATGGACTCTGCAGTGCTGGTCAGTTAGTAATACATCTCCATTCACATTTAGTCAGCATTAGCTCCCCTATCTTTTTAACTGATGACTCCTTCACTGACATAACGTGGCATTCACTCATCTCTGAGAATGTTCAGTTCATTCCAAAATGTATATGCAAAATGAAACAACAAAATACATTTCAGACAAATACAGATGGCCAGAGAATATTTAAAAAAAATACAAACTATCAAACATGAGAAAGATTCAACAGTTATTTCAAACAGATTCAAAATAAATGCCACAGAAATTACTAGAAACATTGCATTTTAGTAAATGCCACAGAAATTACTAGAAACATTATATTTTAGTAAGACAGTCACATTAAAACACTTATAAACGAAAAGCAAAACGGCTATACAGGTAAAACCCAGTATATAAAAAGAGAAGTATATGAGAGAAAACACTATACCGGGTACCACACAATAACGTCTTTATTTAAACAAAGTAAAAGGAGGTGGCGCTTTATGACGTTGCTTCATCAGACAAAGAATTAACTGTTCAACTGCTTGTTTTATATCACTCTCAGTCAAAAATTTTTTTCCAATTAGTGACATCATACAACTTTTGAAAATTTAAAGGCATATATGACAAGAATATTGTAAAATACGCATGTGAATATAAAATATATATACATAAATGTAAAGTATGTTCATATTTATGCATATCTGATTTTAAAACAGTTAAATAATCTCATTAAAATGCATATATATAAAAAATGCATATAAATAAAATGCATAGTATATTCATATTTATGCATATCTAATTTAAAACAATTAAATAATCTCATAAAATGCATATATATATAATATATATTTAAAAGAATGCATAATACAAAATATATAATAAAAGAAATATATGTATATATATATATTTTTATTTTATGCAAAAATTAATTGTGTTGAAGACGTCTAGCTTTAAGAAATGGAACCAGTGATGTACAACCATTTAAGCCTGGATATCTATCAGCATTGAGCTTGATAATCCATCTTTGTTCTCGGCTCTCTGTGAAATTTTCTATATCTCCTCCCTCACATTTCTATGTATATGTTGTAAAACAAAGAACTTGAAAGAGTGTGAAGGGTCAGTGTTTAAAACATGTTGAGCAAGCACTAGTAGTTTTGTTATTTCTGATGTCTCTTATGTGTTCCAATATTCTATCCTTTAAGTTTCTATTTGTTTTCCTATATAGAAGGCATGACATATTTGGCAGAAACAAAATAAATAACATCTGTGGTTTTACAGTCTGCATATGAATGAGAGTATAGTGTAAAATTTCTAACAGGATGAATATATGGTGTAGTACTATGAATATGTGTACAAGCAGTACAAGACCTACAAGGAAAAGTACCTTTGGGTCTGGAATTATAGGTAGTTTTTTATGTCTTTATTACACAATTGTTGTTTTAATGTTAGATTATTTCTGAAACTGAAGCTAGGTGCATTACCAATGAAAGAATGTAAACAAGGAATCTCATGTAAAATGTGCCAATGTTGTTTTATAATATTAGTATACTGATTAACATTACTGGCATACTGAAAAACGCTCTAATGCTATTATTCTGTGTATTATTTCTCAAATTACTGCTATCTGGCGTAATAGAATTAGAAGATTGAAAATCGCTTTACATTTAGAGTCCCTGAGTGTCCAAGCATCAGAAATAGTTCTATCTATTTCATCCATATTATATCCTCTTCTTAAAAAATCAGTTTTCAATTTATTCAAAGCTAGTACTGCATCATTATCATTGTTGTGTAATCTTAATGTTCTGTATACCTGCCCCTTGAGCACATTTCTTGGAATGTGTCTAGGATGCATACTGGTTTTGTGAAGGTATGTATTTTTCTTCGTGGGTTTGTGAAAAATTTTGCTGGTAAAACCTGTCAACTCTGATTTGTTTATATGTACACATCAAAGAAATCAATCTCAGATGTAGAAAAATTGTATGTGAATCTCAGAAAATCAGCAGTTGTATGCAAATAGTTAATAAATAATATAAGCTCAGATATATTGCCTTTCCATAATAAAAAAACATCATCCACAAAACGTGCATACCATAAAAGCTGACTGATAAATGGATTCTTATCAGAAAAGACATGTGTTTGTTCCCAGCATGTAAGCGATAGATTGGCATAACTATTTGCACATGGTGTGCCCATGGCAACGCCGATCTGTTGCAGAAAGAATTGTTCTTCAAAATATACAACATTATTTTCCAGAATAATCTCTAACAAACTGCATATAAGTTGTACTTTTTCATTGGTGAAGCAATTATTTCTTGTAAGAAAACAGATCGGCGTTGCCATGGGCACACCATATGCAAATAGTTATGCCAATCTATCGCTTACATGCTGGGAACAAACACATGTCTTTTCTGATAAGAATCCATTTATCAGTCAGCTTTTATGGTATACACGTTTTGTGGATGATGTATTTTTATTATGGAAAGGCAATATATCTGAGCTTATATTATTTATTAACAATTTGCATACAACTACTGATTTTCTGAAATTCACATACAATTTTTCTACATCTGAGATTGATTTCTTAGATGTACATATAATCAAATCAGAGTTGACAGGTTTTACCAGCAAAATTTTTCACAAACCCAAAGAAAATACATACCTTCACAAAACCAGTATGCATCCTAGACACATTCCAAGAAATGTGCTCAAGGGGCAGGTATACAGAACATTAAGATTACACAACAATGATAATGATGCAGTACTAGCTTTGAATAAATTGAAAACTGACTTTTTAAGAAGAGGATATAATATGGATGAAATAGATAGAACTATTTCTGATGCTTGGACCCTCAGGGACTCTAAATGTAAAGCGTATTTTCAATCTTCTAATTCTATTACGTCAGATAGCAGTAATTTGAGAAATAATACACAGAATAATAGCATTAGAGCGGTTTTTCAGTATGCCAGTAATGTTAATCAGTATACTAATATTATAAAACAACATTGGCACATTTTACATGAGATTCCTTGTTTACATTCTTTCATTGGTAATGCACCTAGCTTCAGTTTCAGAAATAATCTTACATTAAAACAACAATTGTGTAATAAAGACATCAAAAAAACTACCTATAATTCCAGACGCAAAGGTACTTTTCCTTGTAGGTATTGTACTGCTTGTACACATATTCATAGTACTACACCATATATTCATCCTGTTAGAAATTTTACACTATACTCTCATTCATATGCAGACTGTAAAACCACAGATGTTATTTATTTTTGTTTCTGCCAAATATGTCATGCCTTCTATATAGGAAAAACAAATAGAAACTTAAAGGATAGAATATTGGAACACATAAGAGACATCAGAAATAACAAAACTACTAGTGCGCTTGCTCAACATGTTTTAAACACTGACCCTTCACACTCTTTCAAGTTCTTTGTTTTACAACATATACATAGAAATGTGAGGGGAGGAGATATAGAAAATTTCACAGAGAGCCGAGAACAAAGATGGATTATCAAGCTCAATGCTGATAGATATCCAGGCTTAAATGGTTGTACATCACTGGTTCCATTTCTTAAAGCTAGACGCCTTCAACACAATTAATTTTTTGCATAAAATAAAAATATATATATATACATATATTTCTTTTATTATATATTTTGTATTATGCATTCTTTTTAAATATATATTATATATATGCATTTTATGAGATTATTTAATTGTTTTAAATTAGATATGCATAAATATGAATATACTATGCATTTTTATTTATATGCATTTTTTTATATATATATGCATTTTTAATGAGATTATTTAACTGTTTTAAAATCAGATATGCATAAATATGAACATACTTTACATTTTTGTATATATATTTTATATTCACATGCGTATTTTACAATATTCTTGTCATATATGCCTTTAAATTTTCAAAAGTTGTATGATGTCACTAATTGGAAAAAAATTTTTGACTGAGAGTGATATAAAACAAGCAGTTGAACAGTTAATTCTTTGTCTGATGAAGCAACGAAGGTTGCGAAAGCGCTCACCTCTCCTTTTTACTTTGTTTAAATAAAGACGTTATTGTGTGGTACCCGGTATAGTGTTTTCTCTCATATACATTAAAACACTTTCTTTAAAATCTTAGTGTGGTTCCCCTTTGCAGTTCATGGCATTTCTTTATTTCCTCAATTTTGTCATGCCATCACATAACAAAGAATAACTTGTTATGCACCATGTACATACAACTTACTAATTTTCACAAACACATTTAGCAAATATGTGCCTAAGTGCATTTGTTCACTTCATAGTTTCACAGGTTCTATGCCTGTATTGAGGCCATGAGGCTGTCTAGGACCAAAGATTCTTTGGTGTTATTTTTGCACCTTTTCTTACCAAAATAATCATCCAATTTGCTTTTAAAGTTTGATTTTATCTGTGATTCTTATGTTAGAGGTAGCTTATTCCAAAATCTAGATATTGTTTATGTAATGTATCTATCCCTCTTTACTTTTAAATGAACTAAAACACCAAAGACAGCATTGCTATGTATGTGTATTCCTGGTTGACAGAACTCTACATCCTTCATGTTCTACAGGCCTCACATGTTAAAGCTTGGTGAACCAGGCATAGCTTTCCACAGATAAAGAAAGCAATAATTTAGGCTATATAAGCCTAAACATTTTAGGTATTTGATATCTAACATATGTTGAAGATATGGAATTTATTTAATAAATGTTCACTTTATAGTCTTCAATCTATTTTCTTCTGCCAAAATATAACACAAAAAGCATATATAACATGTTGTGGGTTTGAAAAGATCTGTCAATATAAATGGATTTCTAGTAACTATAGTCTTAAAAGTCCAGTCTGTCTTATTGCTTTATTCCTAATATTTAGTACATGGTCCTTAAATGAAAAGGTGTGGTTAATAATGATGTTGAAATCATTTAAGAATATAACTGCTCAAGCACTACATTATCAAGGATCACAAAGCTTGTTTGTTTGTCTGTTTGTTTCAAAAGCTGTGTATTTGAATTTGCATTAAGTAACACTACATTTGAAACCAAGGTGGTTGTCCAACCATCAGACTGTAGAAAATATCCATTTAATTTTACTTTAGTTTGACAACTGACATGTTGACATTCTTGGAAAAGATGCAAGCACAAATAGAACATGAGGCCTAAAACCAATCTTTGTGCAACACTTAGATGAAAAGATTTTTATTAGAGTGTTCTAAATTCCCTTAATATCATTTTACGTTGAGTTCTACTTCTGAGCCATTCAATCACCTAATGAACCTTCAAAGGCGTTATGTTACAGTTCATCATACATTCTAAGACAATAGAATGTCATCATGGGGTAGCACGTGAAATGATTTAATGAGATCTTCATATGCCACCAAGAACATTTTGATCTTAATTGATGGCTGTGCTTCCAAGTTCATAAAAGTCAACCAAACAGAGCAGAGTAGACTGACCTTTTATAAACCCATGTTGCTCAATGCCCATACTAGATGTACAAATACAAGATTTTTTCATTACACAACATGACCACTGTTCAAAGCATTTACCCTGGATGGATATAAAATTTACTGGTCTGTAGTTCTGGATATTACTATCTGTGCCTCTGAGATAGTCCCTTATTTCATAAGGATTATGTACTCCTTGAAGGAGTACATAATCCTTCGTCACATGTAAGTTAAAATTTTCAAGTAGTAGGCCACATATGCTGTATAAGGGTAAGCATGAGATATAGTTGGAACAGATGTTACAAGATCTCTTAACTTCACATAGAGCTGATTGGACCATGTCAGCATCAATATAGAAAGATGATATTTTTGAAAATTCTAACTGCATAGGTTTGTTGATTTTATGTGTGGTTATAGAGATTACCACAGAATAATTATTTAACAAATTTGCTATTTATAAGGACTGATAGAGCCATATTTTATTACTCTCCAGAAGTCCCAGTAGTTTGTAAGAATCATCAGTTATCAGCGAATCAGAGAATCGTTGTCTTCTAAACCAATGTGGTTTCAAAATCAAGCTTTGCTGTTCTTTAGTATGCACTTTTAACCACTTAGTACTCATAGTAATCCTGCTTTTACTGGCACTTGGATATTTCTTAAACAGCTGATTGGTACATTTTTTGTAACATTTTTAAATCCCTAGTCCAGAAATAGTGTAGTTTGTTGATACTTTTCTCTGCAGTTTTTACAACAGAAGTGTTTTCTAAGTGTAGGACACATATTCTTAAATGATACCATTAATAACTAATTGTGCCCTTTATATAGACTGTCTTGCATTGACTCAAGTCCATAAAATCTTACTGACTTACCGATTAGACAATTGTAAAATCTGTCCCTTGTTTTAAATGAAAATCTACTGTCATGGATGCATGGAACACAATCTATCCAAGATTCATAACAACACCCTTAATGACAGGGAGATATTCCAGATTCCATATTGAATATCCCAGGCAAATACTGCTGTTGCTGCAGAACACAAAGCAACAAAAATACTGGTGCTACTACAGAACACTAACCAAAAAATACGTTCCATCTTTACCTTTTGTTGTATGGTGTGGACACTCTGATTCTTATTTCTGCCTTTCAAACTGATTTTATTTATTTATATTTTTTAAGTAAGAGAACTCAGACCTCTTTCTTTACTCCTTACTTTTATAATCGGATGGAAAGTACAACTACTATATAACCACCCTTTTTAATGAAAGGCAATATGTAGCTCTCTTCTGCTGTGAGATGTCTGCTTATGATTAAAAAATAACTCAGACCACTTTCTCTACTCATTACTTTTACAACTGGGCAGAAAGTAATCCAGCTTTTTTAACGAAAAGCACTATACAGCTCTCTTCTGCTGTGAAATTTCTGCTAATAGTAGTATCCACATAACACAGCATGGATCTGAGCCCAAAAAAAAATAAATTATGCAAAAGAAATAAAAAAGTTTACATATCCATATCTAAACACATCAACAAATAAATAAATAAATTATATATATATATATATATATATATATATATATATATATATATATATATATATATTATATATGCATATATGGGTTACTGTTGTATTATCGAAAACACAATCCATCGAATTGCGTTTCCAATAATGCACTTTAGCGAAAGTGCATATTGTCGAAAATATGCACTTTCGCTAAAGAAATAAAATAAAATTAAAAAAAAAAAAAAAAAAAAAAACGTAAAAAAATAAATAAATAACATTAAACAGTGTTATGCAGGGTGGCAAACCCCCCTGCACCCCCCACACCCCCTACTTTATTATTCTCACTCCGAGATCGCACTACAGTGGGGAAAAGAGAATATTCCCTTATCCCCACTGTACCACGATGCCAGCGATAGCTTTATTAGTTGTAAATCAACACTATACATTGATTTGCAACTAATGGTGCATGCAAACTGCATGCTTTCTTTAATTTCTCACTCCCCATTTAGCGAAAGTACATTTTCTATAAAATGCACTTTCGCTAAAGTGTGTCTGCCGAAACACGGTTTCGATAAACCATGTTTCGACATTATAACAGTGACCCATATATATAGAATGTATATAACACCAAGATTCACAAAATCCCTGTCAAAAAGAGTGCTGTATAAAAAACACTAAAGGGAGTACAGAAATTAAATTACAGTTTCATATTTCTCAGCTAGACAAAGTCAAAATAAGAAAGAACAAGCAAAAATTCGCCCTGGAGAACCAAATGAGGGTACAGACCTAGTACCAAGAGAAGGTTGAAGTAACAGGGCAGTTTTATTGTACAAAAACCCAAATGCTTGTACACATAATACGTTTTCGAAAATCTTCATCAAAGGCAAACAGCAATTCACCAAAATCCTCCACTTAAATAAATCCATCAGATCAAAATAAGGCGGGGAGGCAAAGGCCGCAAATCAGGGGCATTTGTTTTATATATTACTGTGACTTAAAAACGTGACTAGAACAGGTTTTGCATCAACGTACATTTCTGCAACGTACAATAAAAACATGACACTTATGTCTGAAATTACTGACTGACTGTAATCTTCATTTATTTACCACAGCATCAAATATTTTATGACAAGCAGGTCAAAAATGTGTAGCAAAAATCTGGAGAGCTGACTGAGCTGGGAACCTTCCGACAATGGGGCTATTACCCCAAAAGAAACTCCAGCTGTACTCGGTTCCATACCGCTTACTCAGAGGTGATCTCTGCCTGACATACAAGGCCATGTCCAACCCAGAATTGATGGACATGTTCCACCTAAAAAAAAAACAAATCCCAGAGAGCCACATGTTCTAGAGATATAAACCTCACCACAACGATAAATAGGACATGCTGGAGGGATAGATTCCTATCCCAGAGACTCCCCATGCTTTGGAACAGGATTCTAATATACATCAGGCAGAGCCCCTCACTAACACTCTTCAAGAGAAACCTTGACAGGTGGATGGGAAACAGAAAATTTACCCCAGGGATCACTGCACTGGCTCTGCTGGACAGTGGCGCAGGGAACTAATGGCTCTGCTGGACAGTGGTGCAGGGAACTAATGGCTCTGCTGGACAGAGGCACAGGGAACTAATCTAAGAAGGTGGTGAAAGGCAACACATTCTGGCTAGGCTTATAAATGCCCTTGGGCAGATAGCCTAGTACTTACCTTTGAACCTATGAACCTAAAAAAGGCATCACTACCAGCATATCTCGCCCACAGTGATAGCCCAGTGAGCCGCATGGACACTCGATGTCGCTTGAGGAGTCAGACTTTGTCTATCAGAAGGGTAGGCTTTGTTACTGTAACCATAACTCTCAACTTTCTATAACAAAATGTGGAATACCATCTCTCACAATGTGGAATTCATAGGCCAGAATGGAGCACTTACTAATTATGTACTAACACCTCTAACTGTGACGCTCACCCCTCACACTATGAGTAAATTGTGTTATTTTATACTTATATAAGGTTCTTTTGATTAATTAATATGATTCAGGATTATTTACCATAGATACAGGTTAAATAACGTCTTAGCAATGAATATGTGACTCCTGTGAGCACCAATGAAGAGCATGGTCTTTTTAAGACACAAAATGATAACAGAGTATACTTGAGAAGTATGTGTAACTTGCATGTGTGGGCTTCGATTTGATTTCTGCCTAGTACACTTGATCTCCATTGTTCTGCCTTCTTTTGTAGCTGTAGTGAAATCGCGGAGCTTACTATGCCTACCTGGAGCATTGTTATATATGCACACGTGTATGTGTGTGTGTGCATGCATCTGCATGTGGGGTGTGCAGATAAATTCCCCAAATATAACTGCATATGTGTTTGATATCAATTACATTTGCATCTCTCGCATGCACGCACACACCCACGCTCAGACGGACAAACACAAACACTCACTCACATAACACACATGTTTAGCTAAATTATTTGCATTTACTGGTATTGCCACTTTAATGTATAACTGAATTTGAAGTTACTGAAATAACTGAAAGTAAATGTTTTCTACAAATTCATGTTCCTTCTAA
Organism: Protopterus annectens; assembly: GCF_019279795.1. Lineage (NCBI taxonomy): Eukaryota > Metazoa > Chordata > Ceratodontiformes > Protopteridae > Protopterus > Protopterus annectens. The sequence goes on from NC_056744.1 coordinate 244,948,695, forward strand.
ATATTGTTGGCATACCTCTCAACCTCTTAGCGTAAAAAATCTGGACAAACTCTAAAATAACGGTCTGACAAAGACCCAAAATAGGTACAGATTTTAAATATTGCTTTCATAAACTTGGAAAGTTGCTAGAATAACATGATTTTTGTTAGCGTGCATTTTTCTGAAGGATGTGGATTCTGGAACTTGAATGCATGTCATTAGCTAGTGACTTCAATCTTCAAGTGATTTGCCAGAAAACCACAAATTTTATGAGGAACAGAAAAATATTTGGCAACAATATGGACATTCTGCAAAAATCTGGACAGCTGAGAAGTAGGCATACATGGGTTCCATAGCATCCTTTTATAATTCAGGTGGAATTAAAAATGCTTATTACAAGCATGGGCTGATGTTTTTTCTACACGGTGTCCATTGTGATCTTATAAAAACTGTGTTAGTTCCCTAAAGCGTTTTATTAGATAAGCATGAAAAAAATTGTAAGGTAGAAAAGGTATTATTAAAAAAAGGTTTTACTCAGTACTCTTGTGGCCGCGTGTAAAACCATGTTTTCTTAAAAATTATTTGTTAGGCAGAAGAAAGTTGCCAATGACAAAGTCGAATTGTCCGTGTATAACATGCATGGTGTTACTGTGTGCATTTGTACAGTTATAATTACTGCAAGACAGCGAGTCCAGACAGCAATTAGTTAAAGCACTCAATGTTTTGGTACAGTACATTGGCATCTTTGGGTATACTTTGTTTTTATTCTGTGAGCCATTCTACAAGACAAAAAATCAACAATTCACTGGCAATTGGTTTATTAAATGACAAACTATATACCCCGCACCCTCTCCCTGAATTGCTGGTTGTGGTGCCTTAACTCCCCAACTTTAGGTAGTCAGGCTTGTTTTCTTAGTCTGTAAAGTGTGCCTTAGGGCTACCACTGGTGTTTGCACAAGTCAGAGTTATACCGCAGGTCAACCCGCGTCTCTCACACACACACACATGCACACACTTCCACTGTCCAGAACATAGCAGAATGTCCAGATTTTTGCCTTACACCTCTGGTTTGTTCCTCGTAAAATTTGTGTTCTTCTGCAAATCACTGAGAATCGAAGTCCCAAAATAGTGACAGCCTGAAACTTGTGCTCCAGACTTCATATCCTTCAGGCAATGCATGATAAGGCAAAATCTGTTATTCATATCAACTTTCTAAGTTTATACATAACAATTATATTTAAAATCTGCCCATGATTTTAGGCCTTTATCAAACTATTAGTTTGTCTTTTTCCAGAATTCCTGCCCTGAAAGGCTGAGAGGTTTCAGACACACACATGCCCCTCCCCCAACCTCTTAGAGCAAGAATTTTTAAATATTGCTCTTACAAACTTAGAACGTTGATAGAATACCTGGTTTTGCATTTAGCATGAATACTTCTGTGTTTAGTCTAGTAGTGTTTCTGAGTTTGTGATGGTTGAAATATAACCTGATTTAGAAGCGGCGTGTGGGATATTCTTACTGCTCAATTCTTATATGTGGTTATTTGTTGGTGGGGTATGTTAGCATTAACTATGAGATGGAGTGGTGTACTTTTATTTATCTAATATAGGAATACCTCTCAACTCCTTAGCGCAACAATTCTGGGCAAACCCAACAAATATAGTTTTAAACTTAAAAAATCGATAAAATAACAAGTTGCATTATTATGCATTTTCTGAAAGACATGAAGTCAGAAACTCAAATGCTTCTCATTACTTCGAGACCTCAAGCCTTAGCGATTTGCCTGAAAAGCACAGACTTCACGAGGAGCAAACCAAAAATATGAGGCAAAAATCCGAACATCATTCTCCTACAATCTGGATAATTATGGTGTGAGTGAGTTATTTAATTAGGTGGTGCTCTGGACTGCTCCAGAAAGAGGTTTCTTGTGGATTTATCCATTTAACAAATTCTTATCTCTGGACGAAAAAGTCTCGGAATATTTAAAGTCCTGTCACAACCTCGACAGACCATGGACCTTACTCTGCGCCGACAATAGTCTTGCTGTGGCGACCCCTAATCGGGAAAAGCCGAAAGAAGAACTTTGCTGTCTTTGGATCTCTTACATAAAATGGAAACATTAGCGAAACACGTTCGGTTGAAACCGTCCTCAACATTTGGCGATACAAATAACTTAAGCAATCACAATTACCTTAGGTAGTCACAGATCAGGTATAAAGGTAGGAATCATGTGACGCAATGTTTACGCTGTTCGCTTGCAATAAAACATGATTAGTAATGATAAGAGGTGTGGCAAAAGTTACATTCTGAGTACTAAGCAGTATTTTTAGTAAACAAAATATATTTTTCCCTGAGTGAGACAGACCAGTGCAATTTAAGAGGCGCAAACTGCGACTTGAAGTGTGAAATGGTTTCTGGTTGTAGGACGTTAACCAGAAGCCACTATAAAGCAGCACATTACTGAATCAACGTAGCATCTCTGTCCGTAGTGCAGTTAAACTGCTCATTTGTTCCCGATTTTCAGATATATTCCTTATTTTGACTCAAATTTTGGCTCTGCCCATCTTAATCTCTCCTACAACCGGTGATTTCTGGTGAAAACTGGAAAAATGGCAATAATTAACAGTTATACATTTATTTTACTTCGGGAAAATTTATATTAATTCACGTTCACTTATTCTGTCCACGTCTCAAGTTAATAGCACTAATATTTTAAAAAGTGCCCCTAGATATGTTTATCTCGCTCTCTCATTCTGTTATTTCTTCCTAATTTGTCGAGAACTCTGCTCAGGGAACGCTTCCATGTAGTACATTCAACAGTTCCTATTGTTAGTACACAATGCAATATTTTGTTTTAATTGTAACGAGGCCAAAGTACAGGGTCAGGAAACGAGTGTCCACACAGATCAGAAAACTTCTGTTGCCCTACTTCGCCATCCTGGATAGCACAGGTCAGTGTCTGTAATAGCAATAGCTGTGCAAATAAAATGGGCTGTCATTCTCCTCATTTAGTGAGCAGCTGTAGAGAAGCAATTTCACATACATACCTTGCATGAAGCAGCCACCATCTGAATTTTGACTCCATTTCCTTCATCGTTTTTTCCATCTCTGTCCTGCAAGCTTTACAAGTGTTATATGACGAGCTCGGCTGATAACACTGTTTTATAACTCATTTTGCTTTCAGTTTCAGAATGAATCCATACCTCCCCCAAATTTCGCTGATTTTCATGAACGTTTCTGATTCTCGCTCAAATTTTAGCTCTGCCCCTTCATAATCCCTCCTAAAACCAGTAACTTTTGTAGTAAACGTGGTGAATTAAACTTAACATATAAAAATTATAGACTTCTTTTCCCTCGGGAACTATATTGTCAATGTCTAGATGTCTTTCGGCTTTTTCCCGGTTAGGGGTAGCCACAGCGGAACTCCGGTCCGCTAATGGTTGTCAGCAGAGTTTTACGTGCTGGCTTGCCGGGCCTAACACACAACCTTCAATGAACGCCCGTTCACGCATGTCGCCACACAGAAGACGCTCTAAACGAGGATTGAACGGGCAACGTCTAACTGTGAGGCGAAAACGCTACTGCAGCACCACCACCGCAGTCTGCCAATATTTAGATAACGGTATTAATATTTTAAAATTGTGCCTGACTGTCCTGATTATTTCAGGATTTGTCCCTGATTCTGCTGAGATTTGTCCCTGATTGGTTGAGCGCTACGAAAGGTGCCCCTAACTGTTACGTCCAACATGCTGTGTTTTGTCGTGCATGTAGCCACTATACTGAGTTAGTGGCGAAGACCTGGTATCCTACTTCCCTATCCATTTTTAATGACATTGAGAAGATAACTGCCGTGCGCTCCTTGTAATTAAGGGTAATGGGTTTAATTCCTTCCTCATCTGTTTACCAGTTGTGTGAATTTGGGGAAGTCCTATAACCAGACTGTACTTCTGGGTCACCAATGAAAATGGATACTTGTGTCCCATGAGCTTATCCAGTCAGGAAAAAAAAAAAAAAAACGGTACCACATGAAAAAGTAGAAACTTTGAATCTTTGTCTGGGTAATCTCTGCTTCTGCCTTAAAACCGAGAATAGGAATAGGTTGGTATCAGCAGCGGCCTAAGGTCAGCTGGTGCCCTAGGCAAAAGGGCTCCACGGCACCACCACCCAGGTGCCCCCACCCTGGTCTAGCTACACCAAATAAATTCTGGGAAAGCGCCCCTGCTACAGCGGCACCTAGGCGGTCGCCTAGTTGGCCTATGCCTAAGGCTGGCTATGGGTGGTATATAATATAATACATGATGCAGATACCGGCAGGACAGACTTTCTAAAACACATGTTATTATAATTTTTATGAATTATATTGTTATGTGTCCAAAATTTCAAACCAAATAAAAATCTGTGCTAGTTATTGTTAGATGGAAGTGGGGACAGTGAGTACACTACAAGTGCATGAGTCACCAGAGCTTGAAGACTACTCAAGGCATGTGTGGAATGCCTCTGGATGACAAAGGTTGCAGATGACTGCAAGCTGGGAGCATTCACTGAATCATCCAATAATATAGATATCCTCCAAGAGGGTCTAGATGAGACAAATGATTGGTGCCAGGACAATAGTCTAAAACTAAATGCAGAAAAATGCATTATCCTACCATCGGGGAAGTCAAACACCCCTGCAAATTACAGCATCAATAGCATGTTCCTTAGAGTGGACTCAGGTGACAGACAGTAGTCTGAACTTTGATTGCCATGTGTCCACAATGGTGAGGAAATCCTTTTATGTGGCACAGCTTATAAGTAAAAGTGTGGCATCCAGATCCAAGGAAATTGTAGTCCTGCAGTATTCAGCTCTGATTAGACCAATAATTGAGTATAGTGTGCCATTTGACATATACTTAACAATGCAAAGCAGCTGGAGCAGAGGTTTGTCACAAAGAAAATATACGGTGCAAACAACACGTACTATGTTGATAGAGTAAAAGCCCTATCCCTTTACTTTGTCTCCTACCAGTTATTAAGGGGTGACCTATGCCTGACCTACAGGCCACTTACAAATTCAGCCCTGATGGAGCTGCTACCCATCTCCAAGTCAAACAGCAGAAGGATCACCCAATCTTGGAATCTAAACTTAGCGATTCAAACAAAACATGCTGGAGAGACAGATATGTGTCTCAGAGACTGTCCCTTCTTTGGAACAAGCTTCCTATTCACATTAAGCAAAGCCCTTCCCTGGCCCTCTTCAAACATAATTTGGATCAATGGATAGGGAATCGCAAATTCACACCTGGGGTACTGCCTATGTCCCTTATGGACAGGAGCAGTCGATGCAGAGGTACAAAGCCATGCCATCCTCTTGCCCCAGGGGCCATATTTTGGGTAAAATTGGATTATATTGGCTAGGCTTGTAATGGCTGTCAAGCCGTTAGGTTAGTGATCTCCTACTGAACCTATGGATATATGAATTTATGCCAGGGGCTCGAGGATCTTGAAGCTCTGGCAATCTGCCACTTGTGCTCGAACATGAGTTCAGGTGAGCAGCTGACGCAGCTTACCCAAACAAATTATTTAAGCTCAAGTGAGGTAAGTGTGGCAGCTGTGGTGAGGGAGTCTGAGAGAGAGTGGAAGTGTGGATTGGCGCATTAGTGGGGAATGAAGCTTTTGGTTTAGGAAGCGGGATTTTATGTTTTGGGAGTGAGGTGGGAAGGCTAGGATAAGGAAGAAATAAGTGATTCTTATAATAGGAAGTGAGAAGAAAGAGTTAAGTTTAGAAAGTTGAAGGAGGTTTTAGTTTTAGGGAGTGGGAAGGGTGTCCTAGAGTTAGGGAGCAAGAAAACAGTCTTAGGGATAGGCAGTATTAGAGGTTTAGGGAATGGAAAGGGATTTTTTTTGAATTAGGGATCAAGAAGGAAGCTTTAAGGATAGAGTTAGGGTTCTGGTAGGGCTATACAGTGTTGTAGGATAGGCTGTTGGGTGGGCTAAATAGTTACAGGAAATGAAGATGGGAGTTCAAGCACTTACCTTTTTGAGCAAGTGAGAGTGATCAGGTGTGTCACAAATTGCTAACACAGAAGTGCCTGTAGTAGATCCAGGGACAGCAATGAATTTTTAAAATCCAAATGAAAAGCAAACTGAAATCAACAGTTAGATGTGCACAGAAGGTACAACTTGGATGGATCACCAAACATACTGCTCAACATCTTTGTTTAATACTTCTGGAGAAAGCCAGCACTACTGAGAGGACAAAGGGTTGAAATCAAGGAGAAATTTTAAATATCACCCTCTACTTAAGAAGTTAATAGAACAACATGTTTTCATGAACACATTTTTTGAATGATAACAAGTAGGAAACTCTAATGTCTGGCATTATTAACTGACTGTAATCCTCAATGATTTATCAAAAAAAAAATCTAAATTTTTACAGGCAAAATAAGGGGCATTCTGCAAAATTCTGTAGAGCTAAGAAGCATGCCACCAAATGTAAATGGTCTAATCACCCCATCTTAACACTGGCACCCCAGTCCTAACCAAGGAATTTTGTAAATTAATAAATTGCTGTATATTAAATCATGTCTCCTTCAATTATATGCAAAACAGTAAACCTATCAGAAGTCCAGACTGGAAGTATAACAGAATCTAAAAATAACATTACCAAAACTGTAAACTTCTAACTTTATAAAACTCACCCAACTCATAAAATAAATCTTAACCATGATAGTAAGAAACTCAAGAATACTGTGAAAAACATCAAGGCTGACTTTGAGCTCGATAACTCCAATAGTACAGGCAACCATAATGACTTTTACAGCTATGTATGTAACATCTGCAGTAATATTCTGCGATGCTATGAACTCAGCATAAATGGTGCTACCTACACTGACTCAGAGTCCATATTTGACACCTTGGCTGATAAATTCAGCTCTAATTTCACCTCATGTTCTTTACCCTTGATCCTCATCTTCCATACAATCTCAGGCTGTGTCTCCATTCTTCACTACTTATCAACCATCACCCTCCTTCTCCAAAACAAAAAAATATACTAAACATCATACCCAGTTGCTTAATGGTACTCCAAAAGCATCAGTTAGTCAAATACTTTCCTAAATACCTTCAGTCAAACTCTCTTCACAGGATTTATATCTGAAAAAGGGAGAAATGCCATAGTCATCTTTTTCCTCTGCTGACTCAGGTAACTATAGGCCCATCCATCCATCCATCCATCCATCCATCCATCCATCCATCCATCAATCCATCTCAATATCTTATCTCTAAGCCATGGAATGAATTACTGCAAAATTATTGTAGAACTACTCAGTAAGGACAGCGAAGATGTGTAGACTCTGGAATATTTGCAGTTCAGCTTTGTCAAGGGGATATCATGCCTTCTTAATCTTATTAACTTCTATAAAAAGTCATGAAAACCTCAGATGATGGACTTCACATCTACACTGCTTATCTGGGTTTAACTGAATTAAATCATTTGATTTCATTCCCTGTTGTGGAATCATGCACACACTAACCCAGCTAAATATCAATTCTTTTGTAGTTCAGTAGATTGCTAACTGGCTATCAAACAGAACATACCCAATCAAAATAAATGGTATCTACTCCAAAAGTAAAATGTGACAAGCAACATCCCTCAAGGTTCTTTCCTAGGCCATCTCCTCTTTGGATTCCATTTCTCTGAAGGATAAGAAAATGCATATACCTAGCTAAATTTGCAAAATAGTGTAAGATAAGTATCCAACACTCCTACCTGCCAGGTTCACTAATTCTCTAGCAAGGCCTTGATATCCCTAATTGTTTTTTCTAGTCATGGTCTTACCCTAAACATTTAAAAATATAGCATTGTCACCTGTGATAAAATTAGTGCTTCTACACAATATCACTTTAATGGAATTCATCTTAAGACTGAGACCATGGTCTGAGATTTGGGAACTTAACACAGATAACAAAAGCGATAGCATTGTTGCCTCACAGCAAGAAGTTCTCCCATTCGATTCTCAGCTTGGGTTGGGAGTGCCTTCTGTGTGGAGTCTGCATGTCCTCCCCGCGGTTGAGTGGGTGTCCGAAAGACATGCGTTGAATGGGTGTGCCTTCATTGAAGGTTGGGCGTCAGGCTGGCAACTCGACACCATAAAAAAAAAAAAACAACTGCCAATCATTAGCGGACCAGAGTTCCACTGTGGTGACCCCTAACCGGGAAAAGCCGAAAGACAAACAACAACAACACAGATAAACTGTGATTAAAGCAACATAGCTCCACTATTGTCTAAAATTCCTCCAGCTTCTCTTATCTCATCTATCATGGGTTCTCATTCAGACCTCATCTGTTTAAATACTGGGCAGGATTCATGAAGCCTCCGTGTAAGAGTTATAACTCATACACGGAGGCTGCATATTCATGAGAGCATGCTGAATCACACCTAAGGCTAACAACGGTCCATGTAAGACACTAGGGGGCGTGTCCATAGGCCGAGCCCTGTAAGCGGACACGCCCCCAGAAGAGTAAAAGTGCCCAAAGTAAACACCCACGACAGAGTCCATGGAAATGTGAATAAACACACACAACACATGTCCCCACAGACTACGAACATAAAATGTACAAATGAACATCAGATAATTTTTTTTTAAATTGTAAAGATGTTTAACCGTGAGTGCGCTCGTTCGCGCCGGCGTGACCATAGCGCAGCTACAGTTAGCAGTCAGTGGGAAAGCATATCAGAACTAAATATGCAAAGTAAACCAAGAAGCAATAGTGTAGCAGTAGAGATGTCGGCTAAAAAGCAGGCATTCATGGTTCGAGCCCCCACAACACCAATTTTTATTTTTAGCAAAATAAGCATGAAACAAGTCCCTGACAAATATGTACACATAAAATCACATTTTATGTAAAATGTAATGAAATAGCCCATTTATATTGAAGAAATGTGAGGTAACAAAACAATAAAAAATGCCAGATGTGCCCATAGCTGAGCTACAGTTTAACAGGGTGAGTGCATCTGCCCGTAGGTGAGCAGTGGTTTAACTGGTGCAAAATGAGTGCCCGTAGCTGAGCAGTGGTTTAACACACTAAATCTATGTGCCCCTAACTGAGCTAAGTGTAATATGTGTGCTGATAGCCAAATGAGGCTTAAACCAGCGTACCCTGTTTGCGCGGAGCTGCGCACCGCGCAAACAAGCTAACCGATGGGCAACGTTGAGCAAGCCGTATCAAAACTGCCTTTACACAGACACACCCGTCAGCTTGTCTAGACAGTCATAAAAAATAAAAAGTAGAGGCCAGGTTCGAACCCAGAATACTATACACTATAGTCAAGGTACTGAACCACTAAGCCATGACAGCAGTACCTATAAATGCAATAATAGCTAATATATAGGAATGAATACAAACTGGAGCATGACAATGCAGGTTTACTGAAGTTGATACAATTCCAAAATGGCCAATCACAGATATGTGCGTGAAAAACGGACTATATAAGCCCCATAGGTGGGAATACACAGCATAAACGATTGTAGAACTGACTTGCAGCCAGAATGACAGGAGTAGGAGAGGGTAGTTGCTTTCGAGCACAGAGGTGGGGCGTTGAGGAGTCCAGGTACATGGTCTGGCTCCTAGTCCAAAATCATGAGACCCAACTCATGCAGGGCCAGGTCCTGTGGGGAGCATATAGGGCTGAGGCGTGGGACCGGTTGGCTCATGATCTCACCAGTGCCACAGGGATTACAAGGACTGGTGAGCAGGTCCGTCACCACCATGCGGACCTGAACAGACGCAAGCAGGACCAATTGAACCTTTGGATCCAGGAGGCCCGGCAAATGCCCAACGCCCCACTACTGAGTAAGTTACATTTAATTATGTATGTAAGAAATTAAACTCGCTGCTATTATGGAGATGTGTATTCCAATATTACTTCATTTATATTACAGCTGCAGGTGTCCATTCTGCGAACCGCAGAGCCTATGGTGATAGGCTGGTGTGGTTGTGCCACCAGGCAGGTCAGTAATCCACTACCAGTAACTGTAAAGAAATATAAAAGTATGACAGTCAGCAAAAGAGTGCAGTGTAGTCACTAAGGAATAAAATGTGCAAGTAACAGTGTGAAAGTGTTTGCAAGTATTGCTTGATTACAAAAGTGTGTTGCAGCCTGTAAGCCAAACAGAAAAATGAAAATGTCTGACATAAATTCTGAAATAAAAATGCCCCATCTGTTAGAAAATAGTACACAACCTGCAGCAGGCTGAAAAGTATAGCTGCAGAAGATGATGAAATCACATGTGTGAAATATATCCCTGTTGAAATACTGAAACATGACATAAGTGAGACTGCTGGAAAGGATTGTAATAACTACAGGTAAAACATGTCAATAAAGCCTATAAGTAAGTACCATCCTGAATAGTAAAATGTAAACAAGTGAGAGAGTGTGAGAAAGTGTCATGAATCCAGCAATACAGTAGTAATAACCCCTGAATAAAGTATACTGCAGTCAATATAGAATGAAATGCATGTGAGAATCCAAACCAAACAGCGAAATCTGTTCAAAGTGTTGCTGCATCTGGAATGTGTATCCCAAAATCTGGATATGTTGCTCTCAGTCTGCAATATGCAGATAGTATGATTGTCTGATATACCAAACACCCACACTTGTCTATAGCTATATAAAGCAAGTGTAGCAGGATGATGTAGCTGAACAAAGCTAGATATGAATGTGTATGAAGAACAATAAAATGTATATTGATGTTGCAGTAACAGTCCTATCACCAAGTTGAAGTAGTTATCATATTGGAAACTGTAGTTAGAACAGTAGTGTGTACATATGTGCAGCTATTAGAAATGTACAGCATATGTATTGGTATTCGAAGGTGTTAATATTATTTTCTTCACCCCACCCTATAACCACATATAACCCATTCCACGTGAAAATGGTATGTGCAATCACAATTAACACCCCTGGACATTTGTCCTGTTGGGTCATATACATTTGCATGTCCGTTGATGCATCTGCCCTGTTCATACATCCAAACCCGATAGCCTGTTGCCATCAATCAACCCTGCATGTTGTTGGACTGTGTATTGCTGTTTAAATTATGCATGTGTTATGCTCGCTGTTCAGTGGTGTGAATATCTGGGTGTTTCGTTAATGGGAATATTAATGCATGCTGTTACAACTAATTGTGAATGGTATTATATGTCACTAACCCAAACTGTCATGACATAATGCAAAACATAGGACAGGGAAGGCGGGTTCCAGCGGACCCACCTCTCCTACCTCAGCTGGCGAGTGCACCTGGCACTAGTGCCCAGTCTGGACCCTCCTCCGGTGGCCCTGTGCCACCTGCGGGTGGAAGCACTGCAGGGGATGGGGCTCGCCCCCCCTCTAAAAGCGTGGCCAGAGGAGAACCACCACTCACCCTCCGTAGCGTCCGGACTGTGGTGCGTAGGGAGATTCAGGACTCTGTTCTCGAGCCCCTACGCCAGCTTGAGGCATGGGTGGCACAACTTACAGGCATGCCTGTTGCCTGGCCTACACAGCCCCCAGCACAGCCCCGTCCTGGGCAGTGAAGGAACAGTGGCAACTGCCTATGGGTGGGGATATCAGTTCCACTGTTGACATCTGTGGGCTCATGGGCTCTGGATATCCAAACCTCCATCCCCGTCAAATGTGTAACCCCCCCACACGTGTCATACACCGCCCCTGTATGCGTCTTGTTTGTCTTGTCTGTTTACCTACCCAACCTACCTCCCCAGCTGTACCGACTTCCTTCACCTGACATACCACTCTCACCTGAAAAAAAAAAAAAAGGGCACTCTGTACACACAAAAAAATTACGCCCCATACATAGCTGCCCATTCCGCACACATGTCTGCTGGACATGGAAACTATCAATTACAATTGGCTGTACAACAAGTATTATTGTTGTCCTGACACCTCTGTCAGGGGTGGAAGGTTTCAAATTTCATACCAAATTACATACATATGCACAGCTGTTGCTGATGAAGAAATGGACAGCTATGGGCCTTACCTACATCCCTCCTGCAAATCCCAAGCTTGTTTCCCTACTGTCTTACCCTCTTTGTGACCCCTTTTTCACCACTTACCTGTCTCCCCATTTTCATTTCTTTCAAAGAAAATAGCGAGGGTGTGCGCCAGAGTAAGCACTGTTAAGCAGTTGTAAGCGGGTGTGCGTGTGTGTGCGCAGAGCTAACCGCCAGTGCACATGCGTGAGCTCCGCGCAAACCAGCGCTAACCCAGTTACAACTGCTTAAAAGTGCCTTAGTCACTTTGATTGACAGGTCCTGTACTCAGTTCAAAAGCAAAATAAAATCCCACTGTTAGTCCCGAACCCAGGACCTTGGAAACAGTAGCCTGTATGACCTACCACTAAGCCATGACTCTTATACAAGAGCATTGTGCTAAAATAAATATAACATGTAATAGTAGGGATGAATGTAAAGGGAATATAGGATGTGTAGTACCCAAAGCATGTCATGTAGAATTACTGTCAAAACTACTGGATTCCCATAAAAGTAATGTGTGAACAGAAACAGCCATGCTAGTTGGTAGCTTGTAGGTAATAATGTCAGTTAATGTACATATATAAATGTATGTATATGTACATATATATATATATATATATATATATATATATATATATATATATATATAAATATATATCTATGTATAGTTGTAGGTGTCATTGTGCATACACACTTACTACAGGGAACAGGAGAGAGGAATGGAGAAATGTGAATCTACAACACAGCCTGAATCATGAGAGAGATACTAACCTTTACACTAACAGGACAGCGTCCACAGCATACCAGCATGATCCCCGCCCTTAGAATCTGAAAGGGCAACGCCTATCTCACATACCCTTTTATAGCACTGTCCTGAAATCACAGTGAGAACTGCAATCAGTACACAACTGGCTGTATGCAATTAGCAAATGCTGGCTTACAATTGGTGCAGAGGCCATCACATGGACCTATGCAGATACCTACAAAAGCATCCTGTACTAACACTCCACACATGCAATACATTCATTGCACTGTCTGGAAGCAGACAGAGGGAGAGAGACAAACCGAGACAGAGAAAAAAAAAAAAAACACGCTACACACTGTGACTCTAAGCTGTCAGCAGTGACAGTAGCAGCAGGAATCAGAAGCAGTGGTAACGCAACCAGCTGCGACAAACACAGGTAATGCAAAGTAGCAGGTTAATAGTGTGCATACTGTGAACCCTCCAAATGTGTCATAGGTCTGTATCTATAGGTATGTCCATGTGATATGTTGTGTGTATGTAGTTCCACCAAAAGGGGATGACTATACATGACATGTCAATGAGTGTTAGGCCATGATCCTGGCAGCAGTTGTCTGTGCGTTGCCCCCAGCAATGGCTGTAGTGACTGCTTTGAAAGGTCAGCCAGGTTCAAAAGGCAGGATCAGCCCATCACAAAGGCACACTGGCTGGGAACAAGTGTCTGCAGGTACCCGATATCACTGCATATGCATCCCATACTGCATAATTCCATAGCTTAGCAGACCAGGCTGGTTATGCATATAATGTGGTAGTTCCCAGGGTCAGTCGAGGTGCCTCCTTAGTGGTGTGGGACCACTGTTGCTGTATGCCACTGTCCAGGTACATATCCTGTAGTACAGCCAAGATAAATTATCAGTCTTATATGCTGTTGTATGTCCTCTTGGAGTGCAGGTAGCACACATCCAGGGATGCCATGAGGTCACAGTGATGCTGTGTGTTCTGCTTTGCTGAGGGCGGCCCTCACCTGGACATGTGAGATGATAGGGAGGTTACATACAGCTGTGATAACTATCTCAACTGGTGGGGGAGAAGGAGGGGGGATACGTGCGCCGAACCTGTCTGCAAGAATGTTGCCAATATCTGTGTGTTTGGTGAATGTTAAGTAGGTGTGTATTAACACAGAGCATATCTGAGGCATTTGGTCCATATGTGTAACATAACTGAAGAAGGCCTTTGTGGTTATCCATAGTGTTTGTGGCCATTTCCCTCCCAGAGTAGGCCATGACCATTGTTATGAGGGACCGTAGTGTAGTACCAGTGCTGACCACAGATGCCTTCCCTTAATGTGAATCTGCACTGTCCTGCAGTAGCCTCCTGCTATTGTTATACAATCTGCCTCTTTCTGGGGTCCACCAGACAGGATGCCTAACCTTTGTGCATAGGGTCTGGGTTAGAAATGTGTGTGCAAGTTCCATGCAATCTGTGGCATGTCCATGGTAAGCATTTGCAAAGGGGTCAGCAGTGTGGGTTGTGGCTTCCACTGGCCCAGTGTGCTGCATGGATACCATCTCAGTCCTAACAAGTGAATAACTGTCTAATCACATACATATCAAAGTAGTCTACTGTGCTGGTGGTGGTGGTGGGATATGTATATCCAGGCCGAGTAACTAGTGTGCACATCACACTAGTGGATGGCGTCCTACATACAGTACCTTGGGATGAACCCCCAGAGTGAGGTTCTGCATTGGACCTGTCAGTGTGTGCTGACCGATGGGGCATGCTACTATGTTGTGTGGAATGTGGCAGGTATTGTTGCACAGGTGTTGGCTGAGCACTGATATCTGGCCATGTACTTGTGTATCCACCACGACACACACACATGCAACATATGGGAGTAGTAGTATATCACTACACATGAGTATCATGTATAGTATGTGTGCCATATATTGCTGACATAGTCTGCTGATATCCTGTTTGTGTTCTCTTCCAGGAGATGGCGTCAGCGTAATCCCGCCTACTCTGCAGCGGAAGATGAGAAGATACACCAGAGCCTGGTGCGGAGTATGACAACCTGTTTTTCCGCACCAGTCAGAATCAGCAGGAGAGGGCTGCACTGTGGCAAGACCTTGTCCGTAGGGTAAATGATATTGGCACGCATAATAGGACATATGAGCAGGTACGACATCACTGCAGTGATTTAATCAGAAGTGTCCATCAGCGTGCATCAGATATCCACAGGCAACAGGTTGCCACAGGAGGTGGGGTGGCCACAAATCCCCCCCTCACCAGACTGGAGGGGCTACTCCTAAGTGTTGTGGATCCAGCCCCGGAACAGCAACAGCAGTACACCTGCATCATGATGGAGGCTGGATCCACACAGCAGCACAACATGGAGCGTGCAGGTAATATGCCATATGTACACTTGACTGTTCTGTACACTGTTAGTTTATGCATGTGTAAGGTGTGTCCGTGGTATGTATCTGTCATCATAGTATGTAATTGCGCATGTGTGATACTGGCAATATCAGCAGCTGACGTGTGAAAGGCAACTAGTGTACTACTGCACTGTATCATATGCAATATCAATGGCACAGTTGTGCCCACTGACATTAATCTCATCATTTCTGCAGGTCCCTCCGGGGTTACAGCAAGGCAGGCCATCCATGCTGGTGAGTGTGTTTAACAATACCTATAATAGTCCTGATAGTGCGAGTAACACTAGTGTAACTCAGTAGTGCTCTTTGTGTATACTGCGGGGTGTGCATGTGTGCATGTGTGCAGGTGTGCCTGTGCCCATGTGTGCATGTGTGCAGGTGTGCCTGTGTCCACGTGTGCATGTGTGCATGTGTGCCTGTGTCCACGTGTGCATGTGTGCCTGTGTCCACATGTGCATGTGTACACGTGACCACATGTGCATGTGTGCATGTGTGGATGTGTGCATGTGTCCATGTGACCATGTGTGCATGTGTCCACGTGTGCATGTGTGCATGTGGCCACATGTGCATGTGTCCATGTGTGCATGTCTGCATGTGTGCATGTGTGCCTGTGTGCATGTGTCCACGTGTGCATGTCTGCATGTGTGCCTGTGTCCATGTGTGCATGTGTGCATGTGTCCATGTGTGCATGTGTGCATAAGTGCATCACTGGTAACAATGTGTGGAGACTGTAAACTGTGTTTCCTGTCTTCCTCCCACAGGTTCTGGTGCTGCTCTGGTGTCCTGCAGCAGGGAACCTGAATCTGGTGCCACAGGTACTGGTAATGATGATATTTGTGTAATGGTACAGGAAGGTGTGTCAGGGTCCGCCATTGGTCAGCCAATTGACAGTACACAGCTGTCAACCCCATCATTGCGCACAGCCATCCTGCCAGTACATCCTTTGTCACCATTGTCCCTAGGTGATGGACAGGATACAGTGGGCATTGACCAGGGTAATGTTGTACCTGTGGCACATGCGTCCCCACACAGCAGCCATGGGCAGGGTCCTGTGATGGTACCACACAGACAGTTGCCCATGGGTTCTCGTGGGAGCATCCGTGGGCATACTGCCTCTGGCAGACATACCCAAAGAGGTCTGTCAACCTCAGCTATGTTTTGGGCTGTCATGCAGGCACAGTTGCGTATGGAAAGGTACACCAGACAGGGTCTGAGGGAGCTGAGAGCATGTCGCACAGCCATGACTGACAGTATGCGTGACATTGCGGATGCTATCCGTAATTTCACCGATGTCATAGACAGACGTTGTGGGGACATATTACAGCAGGTCCACAACCAAATGTCCATGAGCCAGGGCAATAGTGGGCGTTTGCGGCGTCGACGTGGCCGTATGCCAGCAACAGCAGCAGCTGGCAGTCGGCGCGGACGACAACAGGCCCGCGCACACCCCATAGTGCCAGCAGCAGCCCCAGCAATGCTGGGTCTGTGCTGTCATCGGAACGCCCCAGGAGACCATGTGCACGTGGCTCTGGACAGTCCCAACAGGGACCTGTGTCCAGTCAACACACTCCCACTTCTGATGACAGTACCCAGTCTGGCTTAGTACTGGATACGGTCCGTAGCACCCCTGCCAGGCACAGGAACCATGTCCATGCCCACAGACACTGATCTGTATGACCTGCCAGGTGCAGTCTGTGGCTGTCCACAGACCCCTGTATATGGCAGCCATGAGATGGAACTGTGTGTGTGCATACACACATGTGAAATGTTAACACCTAGGGTGACCACATACACGCACACACTGCACCAATACTGCCCCACCCTGTACTGCTGCCCCTCACCAACACACATACACACACATGTCAATTGGTGGTATCAGTGGCTGACTCAGGCATACCTAATTCACACCCTGTGCATATGATGACACTGTGCCACCTCCTGCAATCTCCATCATTGCAGGAACAGGTAAACACGTTGCTGATGCACAGGGTGACTACATAGAAGTGTATTAGTAGTATCATGTTGGTAACAGTACACTGTGCTGCTATGACTGTGTGTATATCCCAGCATGCCTGATGCAGTAACCGTATGAATGTCCTGAATTGTTATCTGCACCAATAGTACATACCAAAGTGTAACAGCTGCACATAATTGCATGCCGGTGGTAAGGATGTCAACAGATAGCCGCATACATGGGTAGCACAGGGGGGAAGCTACCGCAAGTAGTGATATGCAATGGTGGACATGTACAGTAATGGTGTCAAGTTGCCCACAACGACTATGCAATGTGGATGTTTGCGCATGTTGATATGTGTGCAGTACCAATGTAATCCAAATCACAATTAACTATGACATAATATCAGTTCTACCATGGGCATCTGCGCTGTGTATTCCTGGGTAAATGTTGATAGTGCCTACATATTTGCATTGTTACTTACTGTTATTGTTACCCCTTCTTTGTTGTACAATGCACTACTTCCAGCCCTGCTTACTGTAGCTTTGTTTGCATGCATGTTCGCTTGGGGTTCCCTGGAACACTGCTTACACCTGCAATGCAGAGTTACAGTGCTTCTGTAGACTCCTAGTGACATCTGCATAGTGTACGATACGTATGTCAAGTTTACACATGGCAGAACGTCACTGTCTGTCCTGTACGCATGTACGTTGCCTGTGACACATTGCACATGTCTTACCTGGCATTTACCCACGTGTGCAGTCATATATGCCAGTGCTATGAAACAGTAGCAGTACAACCACACATACACACCTTCAGTATGTTGTTCCCCATTGGCCCTATGTGTTGGTACTCACCATGGCAATCACACTACTAGGGTAGCATGTGCAAAGGTAACCTGTGAATCACCTGTATGGTCCAGTTGTGGTTTATGTGAGTCATGTGGCAATGTCACAGCTGCTACATGTATGCAGTCAGCCATCACCCTTGGCCAGGAACGTACAACACATGTGTGGGATGCCACCACACAGCCAATCTGGGGACTGAGCTCTCTGAACCCAGTAATGCCATACCCTGTCAGGTGGCATGTCATATATACTACATCCTGGACAAACTTCAACCCCAATCCCTGCTGCTACTATTGATAAAACCCCTGAAGATGTTTCTGATAGTTTTGACCAATTCTTTACTGAGACATTTCAAGCCCTAGCTAGCCAACTACCTCCTAGCTCCCCTGGTCCTGAAAGTAGCACCCCTAGAAACCTACTTGCGTTCATCTTCCAACCAGTCGCCACTTCACTTATCCGTACCTTGATTGAAAAAGTAAAACCCACTACACTTTCTGCTGATCAACTCCCTGCCGAGTACCTACAAGAATCAGCTGATGCTATTGCTTACCCCGTCTCAAAACTAATCAATCGAACCATGGTAGAAGCTAAATTTCCCACCATCTGGAAAATATCCTATGTAATCCCACTTCACAAAGGAGGCAGCTCTACTGAATTCTCCAATTATAGGCCAATAGCTATACTCTCTCCACTTTCAAAGATTATGGAAAATTTATTCATAGACAATTCATGCACCACCTAATCCAAAATCGCCTTATGGCAGACACTGAGCATGGCTTCCGTCCTCATCACAGCACTACTTCAGGCCTCCTAGCCTTTACAAACACCATAAACCATACTTGCAACAATAATTATATATCCTCAGCCCTCTTTTTGGATCTTTCCAAGGCATACGATATGGTTGATCACCAACTTGTAAACAACACCCTGCAAACATTCTGTCTAGATACTGGAGCCCTCCAGTGGTTGCAATCCTACCTGCATGGTCGACAGCAGGCTGGCCTCTGGCAGAACATACTCTCTAACCTTCTACCTAACACCCTCAGAGTACCACAAGGCTCTATACTAGGGCCCTTGCTGTTCTTCATCTTCATTAACAACCTTTATACTGTCATCCTAAAAGTCAGCTGTATCCAATATGCTGATGACTCTACTCTGATTTGCTCAGCCACATCTCCAGTAGAGTTATGGTCAGCTACCCAGACCACCTTTAATAAAATAGAAAACTGGCTTTCTGAACATCGTCTGATCCTAAATCCCAAAAAACTAAACTGCTGTTATTTCACCAACACGTAGGTCTACCACTTTCACCTTTACCATAAAATCAAATGATGGCACAATAATCTCCCCTGACCCATCTACTAAACTGTTAGGTGTCATCATAGACAATAATCTCAAATGTGACCTACATGTTAACCAAACTATCAAAACCATCAATAAAAAACTAGGGTCACTTTACAGAATAAAAGCCTTCCTAACCCCTCCAGCCAAAATTGCCATAGCTCGCTCACACCTTCTTTCAACCCTTCTGTATGCATCCCCTCTACTCTCGAATATGAACAAGACTGTCCTTAACAAACACTCAATTTGCTACAACCACATTGCCAGGTTTGCCACTGGGCTGCCTTTTAGGACACATCATTGCATCAATCTAAATCAGCTTGGTTGGCTTGAACTACCTAGCCTAATACAGTATAACCAACTGATTATGGCCTATAAAATCCTCTATAATCCGGACAATACTCCTGCACTTAAAATATTATCACCCCCTATAACAATCCTAGACTGCTTCGATCCTCTAACAAACTACTAATTCAGACTAGCAAAATTAATAACACAGCCGGTGATTCTCTCTTTGCAAACTCTGTAAGTAGATCCTGGAACTCACTTCCAGCTAATATTACCTTACTTTCCACCTTAGGTCAATTTAACACTAGACTCAAACAACATTTGTCACTTAACTGGCTATGTCAATGTATCAAGCCTGGCTAACTCGAATGTGTAACATCTGTTAACCAGTTTACTGTGTAATTTAATTTAATCCTGACTTGTGCTCAGGACTAACTTTAACCTGTGGAACATGTTTAACTTGCTTACTTATGTAATCTCTGTAAATAATCTGTTTGTAATATGTAATGCTGGTATTATGTAATGCTGTATCTACTTACTCTTGGAGCTTTTCTTCCCAGGCCTCCGCTGAAAATGGACATGCATCCAGTCGGACTATCCCGGTCAACAAATGTAAGATAAATAAATAAATAAATAAAAAATATTACAGTGACTACAATACAAGTAAGACATTGACACACACTGACAGCATGCTGAACACACTGGGACATACGTGGGGACTCAGAATAGCATCCTGCCTGAGCATCACACACCTCCGCAGCTGGCACACAGGCATATGTTCTGTCGGAACAGAGCACATGCCACACATGGCACACACATCCCATGTGCCACACACTCACAGCCTGTAGGGCTACACAACACACCTGCTACAGACGTGTCAGGTACCTGTCTTGGGTGCTGCACTGGGGTCCCACTCAACAGGCTGTATCTGGTGAAGGTCACAGTGATATGCCTCAGGGGCACTATGGTCCACCACAGAACACATGCATACAGGTCTGTCAGAGGCATGGACACATATGACTCACTCATTGACCATGCCACTATGGCTGACCTGAGACATACCTCCCTGGACTACATGATAGGGAACATAGAATGGATCTCTCAGCATGTGGCACAGGGCAGTATGAGCCTGATCTTGGTTGCCAACATACCCTCACCAGGTATGCTACCACTATATGTGGGAAGGGTGTTGTATGTCTACATTCTGCTCAGTCTCCAATGTCATTCACAGGGTATCCACTGGCTGTCAATGTGTGCTTACATACTAGGAAAGCCACAATGATGTGCAAGGGTCATCTTGCACGTGACACCCATGGCCCGATGTATATTGGCAAAGCTCCTTGATACACACATACTGCCTTATGCTGCAGGACACGGTTTACATAGCCACCTCCGCGGATATCACACAGGTTAGGACACTAACAGTGCTGCTACACAACAACAGCAGTGTACACCGCAAGGTGCATGCACTGGACACTGTCCTCAGCACGGTGAACTGCAAAGTCTGTGCAGTACCAGAGTCCTGATTCATGGCTCACAGGTGTTACCCATCACCTGACAGGTTATGCCCCATACCATGCCTGTCGTCCCCTACACATGTAACACACATGGACAGGGGGTAGTATCCCAAGGCACCACAGATACACACACCTCCAGGTTGTTGGCACAGCACAAAGCATCAGGGCCTAATCATGTGCAGCTAACAGTGTGTCGGACTGCCATCTGGTTCATAGCCTGGCACACACAACCCTCCCATACACAGGAAGACCACCTATCCTCCATAACAACACTGGCAATATGACAGTCTCAAGAACTGTCTTTATATGGCTGGACTGCATCCAGCCAAACATTGTGCGTGAGCATTACTGTAGCTACAACACACTAGTTGAAGGGTTCACAGCATGTGGTCACTGAATTGCAGTGGAATGACATGTTACCACTACCACAACAGGTGGGAACATGCAGCACCTGTACATCGACTACATGTAGACTATATGGCCCAGACCAGATGTGTATCCCCTGCTGTAGGTATTTTACCATATACACCCACACTGTATAGACACATACCGCGTGCGGCCCCTGCACAGTAAGACACAGTCATATTGGTATACATTGCAAATACCATTTATCCACTCGAGGCATGTGTCAGACATGGTAACTACTGCAGGTCACAGGTATTTATGTGTATGTGTCACACACATACATCATGCTTGCAATGCCATTGCTGGTTTAGGCAATGGCATGCATTGTTATGTACAAAGACCCACACAAGGTCATAATGTGTGACACAACCACACGTGGCAGTTGTGGGTTACCGAAACATACCTATCTGTACTCTGACAATGGTAATAGACACAGTAGCAGAGCGCACTATTGGCATTACTGGCCAACTAGCCCTGTTTGGCTGTGCTGATAGTGTGGTGACATCCCCTGTGTTTACTGGGGGAATATGCAGCATCTGGTGTATTGTAGTATTTGCCAAAAGGATCTGTTCTCTCACACTTGCATTTAAACACACCCTACTACCCCCACACACACTTGCAGGATTCATACCCCTACCTAACTAGGTCACAACACGTGAGAGAGACGCATTAGCAAAGCGCACTATTCAAATTACTACATAGTTCCTCTTCTCTGGCTATACTTATAGGGTGCTGACATCATCAGTATTTTGAAAGGGTAATGTGCATCAGGTAGTGTGATCTCCTGATTGCCAAAACTAACATGTTTTTCATACGGAAATGCACACACACAAACTCCCTACATCCAAACACACACACACTTGCCACTTGCAGGTTTCAAACCCCTACCTAAATATGTTATAGCACTTGAGAGTGACGCTGTAGCAGATTGCACTATTCTGAGTACCGGCCGATGTGTCTTTTCCAGCTGTATGTATAGGGTGCTGGCATCATCACTGTTTGGAAAGGGTAATGTGCATCATGTAGTGTGATCTCCTGATTTCAAAAAAGCACATGCTTTTTCATACAGAATTGCACACACACAGAGTCCCCACATCCAAACACACACATGCCATTTACAGGCTTCAAACTCCTACCTAACTAAATTATTAGCAGAGTGCACAATTCGAATTACTGGGAGGTTTTCCTTCTCCTGCTGCACTTATAGGGTGCTGACATCATCAGTGTTTAGAAAGGGGAATGTGCATCCTGTCGTGTGTTCTCCTAGTTGCCAAAAGGGATATTCCCTTCATACAGACATACACACACACTAGCCTCCTCCGCACACACTGAGCATTGGCAGGATTCAAACCCCTACCAAACTATGTTCTGACACTCAAGACAGGCACATTAGCAGAGTGTGCTATTTGCTTTACTGGCAGGCTTCTCTTCTCCTGCTGTACTTATAGGGTGCTGACATCATCTGTGTTTAGAAAGGGGAATGTGCATCCTGTAGTGTGTTCTCCCAGTTGCCAAAAGGGACATTTCCCTCACACAAAATTGCACACACACTAACCCCCCTCATCCAAACACACACACTTGCCATTTGCAGGATTCAAACCACTAACTAACTATGTTATGACACGAGTCGAACACATTAGCAGAGTGTGCTATTCGCATTACTGGTAGGTTCCCCTTCTCCTGCTGTACTTATAGGGTGCTGACATCATCTGTGTTTAGAAAGGGGAATGTGCATCCTGTAGTGTGTTCTCCCAGTTGCCAAAAGGGACATTTCCCTCACACAAAATTGCACACACACTAACCCCCTTCATCCAAACACACACACTTGCAGGATTCAAACCAAGATCTAACTATGTTATGATACTCGAGTTGGACGCATTAGTGGAGCACGCTATTCGCATTACTGGGAGGTTTCTTTTCTCCTGCTGTACTTATAGGGTGCTGACATCATCAGTGTTTAGAAAGAGGAATGTGCATCCTGTAGTGTGTTCTCCTAGTTGGCAAAAGGGATACTTCTTTCATACAGTCTTGAACACACACTAACCCCCTCCACACACACTGAGCATGTATAAGATTCAAATCACTACCTAACTATGTTATGACACTTGAGATGGACACATTAGCAGAGCGCGCTATTCACATTACTGGGAGGATTCCCTTCTCCTGCTGCACTTATAGGGTGCTGACATCATCAGTGTTTAGAAAGGGGAATGTGCATCCTGTAGTGTGTTCTCCTAGTTGGCAAAAGGGAAGCTTCTTTCATACAGTCTTGAACACACACTAACCCCCTCCACACACACTGAGCATGTACAGGATTCAAACCCCTATCTATGTTATGACACACAAGACGGACGCATTAGCGGAGCGTGCTATTCGCATTACTGGAATGTTTTCCTTCTCCTGCTATACTTATAGGGTGCTGACATCATCAGTGTTTAGAAAGGGGAATGTGCATCCTGTAGTGTGTTTTCCCAGTTGCCAAAAGGGACATTTCCCTTTCACCCACCCAAACACTGAGCATTTGCAGGATTCAAACCCCTACCTAACTATATTATAACACCTGAGGGAGACGCATCAGCAGAACGCACTATCCAAATTACTGGATATCTGTTCTGCACCTGCAGTATTTATAGGGTGCTGACATCTTTATTTCTACAGAGGTATGTACATGTAGTACTACCTGTCAGGTGGGGGATAGCATATATATGCATTTGCAGCCACCTACATCAGGGTCAGATATGCACATCACACTGGCAGGTTATGTTCTATACCATGCTTTGTGACCACAGGACCTGTAACACACAACACAACCAGTCCAGAACACCACACCCACATCCAGGACACACACTTAGCTTCCGTGGGAACAGTGCCGGGATATGCAGGTGTTAACATACACCATTCCAGTTGTTAACATCAGGTACAGGCATATTGTGTGTGAGAACTACTCAGGCCTCTACCACTTTACCCTACAGCCACTACAATTTGTGGGTCCATGTGCTATGGCAGAACCACACACCACAGCCACATGGGGGAATACATATTGCACCTGTCCATCTGCAACATGGGTACTCACTGTTCCACACCAGAGGTAGACCACCATTGTTGATATCTGACCATACCCACCTTTCCCTGGACATCCATATCCCATCTCCACCCCCAGGCAAGGTTGTCACTGCACACAAACTGTATTTAGCACAAGCAGACTCTACACTTGTGAAGACTGGGGTGGGCGACTTCAGAGGACCCATGCTGGGGGACTATACTGGCCACTCAGCATAATCCTTGACAATTGCATTCGATGAGCATGTGTACAGTTTGCATTGATCATGCTATCCCACATATACCCATGACTGCTCCACAACAAGACACCTGTCAGCTGTACACCAGCCATATATGCGCCGTACAACAGACAGAGTGAGCTAATACATTGCAGAGCTGTAGCCCACAGAGGGAGGACAACTGTGAACAGTTCCGGCACGGCACTTCATTCACACATAATCATTACAACACAGTGTTGACAGTGTAATCATCCAGAGAATGCAGATAGGACTCCCCTCAGTCTGTTATTGACGGACAACTACTGTCAGAGATCCTCAGCAACCCTCTCCCAGCACACACCGACAACATGGCTGTGGCTTAGCACATTCAATCCCTGGGACCTCCACGGTGCCCCTGCTTGACAGAGGCACAGCTCACTAGCCTCACATGTTGCCTTCTGTGACCTACTTTACAGTGGCACAGTAGCCTACTGTCCTGGGGATGCAGATGCCAAGCACATTCTGGCTGAGCTGTCATTCCCTAGGGCAACAAGCCTAGTATTGACCTCTCCACCCATATGTTCAATTGTCGGATGCACAATATTTGTTGTGCTGTTCTACTGTTTGCAGGTCTTTATTGCCATAGCATTCCCTGTTCCTATGACCAACTTGTGTATCTGTGGAAGATGTTTGCATATGACGGCGATCCACTATATCACTTATGTCTCTGTAGTCATTTACTGTGTGCACTGGGTAGATTGCTGTGTTGTGGTTGGTTCCTGGACTGGCACGTACAAATACCAGATATGTGTGGCCAACTGCTAAACGGAGATATGGCCTAAGTGTGTGAGCATGCCCAGTTCAGCCTTTCCATGGCATGTTGTCTGACATATGCCTCATTTATCAAGTGTGTGAGCATGCCCAGTGTGAGCTTTCCATATGTTGCACTCTGAAGTCCGCCACATATTTAGGTGTGTGTGAACTTCAACAATATCTCACGTTTATGGTTGTGTGTTGGGTGTCATGTTGTGTACTAACTGGCCAACTGCTTCGTGTCTGCCACAACAGGGATTATACTGTGCCTGCAGGGATTGCATGGGATACTTTGCAGACAGTTCTCAACATACTTTCATAATGACCTAACACTGTAGTACCGTATAGTGTACTGGTTCAGCACTTTCACTGTGGTGGACAGTATCCTGGGCTTTAGTCCTATGACTGCTTGACATCTTCATAGTGAGCACAACAGACTGTGTAGGGGCCAGTTGTGCACATATGACCATGTTGCATTATGTTCAGATATGGACTACCTACACGAGGCTCGTCCAACATTGCTAGTGTATTCCACAACATGGGTGGACATTGGCAAACACTAGCAATGTTCCCTAGGCCATTTCTGATGCTAGTCACAGAGTGTGTTTGTCCTTTGACACACATTGTAACTGGAGTTTGCCATGACATATGTCATGGTTAATATACTGTGCCTCTGTCTACCTCTGACATAACAGTGATACCCAGGGTTAGCCTACCATTTCCCATCCACTCATCAGGATTCCTCTTGAGGGGTGTCGATATGTGACTCTCTGGCTGACCTGTACCAGGAGTTTACTGAAGAGTGGGGGTGCCTTCTGTGTTATGGATCATTCTGTACAGCTTGTCCTATGTATGTCAGTGCTGGGGTTCAGGTCTCACATGTGCATAGCTCACTGCCATTCAGATTGTACAAGGTGCAGCATGTTCATTGATTCCAGGTTGGACATGGCTTCATACATCAGGCACAGCTTGCCTGTAGCTGGGCAGTATGGCGGTGTGTGGGGCTGCAGTTTGTTTACTCAGGCAACACATGGCATCTGTTCATGCTCTTTGCTACTCCTGGTGGGGTACTGTTGTGGACTTTACAGTTGATGGAGGTGCTATTGTAGTCAATTGTGACGCTAATGGAGGATGACTGCAGAGCCACAGTGAGTTCCCCTTAAAACATCTGCCAACCTTCATGTTTGGGTGGGTATATAGTATATGTTTCTGCGAACACTACAGCCACATGTTTGTCCAGTGCAGGATATCTATCACCTTTTGTACCCAGGTCTCACATTACATGTTAGGTATGTCATGGGTTAACACCTGTGTGGTAATTTGTGGGCACTTACTGTATATCCACGGTGGTTGTCTATACACAGTTCTGCAATTAGCTTGCTGACATGGCTATGGCTCCAGTTGTCTGTTTGTAGGTGGCCCTTTTGTGGGTTGCTTGTGTCAGCTGGGGGTCGGATATGGTGGGCTGTTTGTACTCCTCTGCATACATGTTCAGTCACAGTCCTTCCATGTTGGCCTATACCTATGGGACATATATACAGAACGGGGGGGGCAAGACCAGGCCTTGTGGGATGCCACTCATATCTGCTTTGTAGTCTGACATGGATGCAGCATGTCTGACCATGTCAGTTCTGTCCTTGGTCTGGTTTCCAACCCCTCTACTGACATAGGGGTATATATTTAAGCTGGTGAACATATCCATACTGAACTCGTACGGTATTGTCTAGAAGAATGTGCACGGTCCAGCTACGCTGTGTGGACCACATTGCCCTCATCAATGACCTTAATGACTGCTTCAAATGGGTCAAACATGTTTAGGGGCAGGATCTGCAGTTACGACAGCCACACTGTGTAGGGTCCAGTATCAGTAGGTCCACAATAGCCTTCTGTCTGTGGTACATACTGATCCTTTCCATAGCTGTGCAGAACAAGCTTGTCAGGATCCTGGGGTGGTAGTTTGCAGTATCCATTCAGGCAACGCCTTTGTTGTGATGGACCACTGTTGTTGTACACTGCTCTTTGGGTACATATCCTGTGGTAAGGCTGACATTGGGCAGTAGTGTGATTTGGCATTCCATTATTCTTGGAGTCCATGTTGGCCTCAGCCCAGGACACCATCACATACCTTTGCTGCTGTGTGTTCTGCTTTGCAGATGATGGCTGTTACCTCAGCATCTGCAATGTCAGGGTACCATCAGTCTGCTGGGATAGGCATTTTGCACTCTGGGGGGGGGGGGGTGTTTGCACTGCACCTGACAGGTTGTATGTTAGCAATATGTGTGTGTGTTTGGTATGTTGTTTGTAATATCTGTGTGATTCGCAGCATATCTGTGGATGCCCAACATGGTTCCTACCATCAGTTGGGTAAGCCTTGTGATTATCCTTAGTGTCCTGTACGTTTTGTATCTTCATAGGTTCATGGGTTCATACTAGGCTATACACCCTAGGCCATTAGCAAGCCTAGCCAGAGTGTGTGTGTCTTTCACCACCCCTTGCTATGTTCTATTATGGCCATTTATGAATCTCTTCACTGTGCCTGTCTGGTCGTGACACAGTGAGGACCCTCAGTATACATGTACGATCATCCATCCACTTGGCAATATTCCTGTTGAGGGGTGTCAGTGAGGGGCTCTGCCTAACATGGATTGGGATCCTGTTTCTGGGTGTGGGGAGCCTCTGGGTTATGTATCTGTCCCTCCAGCACATCTTATTTCATTATGTGTTGAGGCTGACATCTGTCACTCTCACAGCTCCAATGGCTTTGATTTCCTGTGGTGGAGCATGTCCATTACTCCTGTGTTGGACATGGCCCTGTACAACAGACATGCAATGCCTCTGTGTAGGCAGTCTGTGACTGCATTCAGCTGGGGTGTCTACAGCCAGGCAGCATATGACATATATTTCACACCCTTTATCCTGTTGGTGGGATAACTATGAGGTCTTCCAAACCGCTGCAGGTGTCATGTACGGTACATCCCATATGAGTCATTGTACTAGATTATGGGTCTGATAAGGGAACAGTACAGCGGCACAGTGACCTCTGTTGATGTAGATGTGAATCCTTTCATGATACGGTGTCCAATATCGACAATCTTCCTAGCCACATTGGCATTGTGAGTGTCACATGACAGATTACTGTCGACCTGTGTCCCTAGGTCCCTGATTACTCCTTGCATACATAATGGTTTGCCACCTATGTGGTAATTTGTGTGTAACTTGTCTGGTATTTGGTAGGACATTCATACTGTCCAGTGTCTTCAGGATGTCTGGGTGGAGTTCGTGTGTGTGAGAGTGTGGTCTGTTGCATGCTACAGACTGTACAGCAGTTTGGACTACACTTAGGTGCACATGGGTGGTCTCCACTGCTTTGTGCATTGTCAGTTACCTGGCCATATGGGTGCCTGTGCTGCATATGGATACTCCCCCTCCTTTGATGTTTTGGTGCAGGTGTTGGGGCCATAACACATATGTGGTATAACCTAGTAGTGCTGGTGTGCTATCACTAGGATTGCAGCAGGCTTCTGTCACTGCACAGACATCGATGTTCTCCATAATGGGATGTGCCTCAGGGGCATGCATATTGCAGTTTACACATCTGGCATTGGTCAGCATTACCCTTATGTTTCCTACCACTTATGTTTTCTAGGGTGGTGGGTAGTCTTTTTGGCCTTGCCTACATATGGCTCTATGGAGGCGGCAAAGGCCTTATCCAGTATCCAGACGCACAGGGATAACAGGTGCAAGCCATCCCTGGAACAGCAGCATGGCTTGTCATGCTTGACATCTCAAGCAGACAGACATTAGACCCTCTTGGACTGACAGCTGTAACTGTGCCAGCTGTTAAACATGAGCATTATGTGTTTGTACTGTGGCATCATTCTTGGTGAGGGTTGGATGCTGCACACAGCCAGTGTCATACTGGCCTGGGGTATATACTCAGAGGGACCATCCATGTCTCTTTTCATGTTGACCAGGGAGGTACATCTCAGGTAATTCACACCAGCATGGACATTGAGTGCATCATATTTCTGCTTGCTTTGGGGTGACCTGCGCACTTGTGTTATGTGGCATTTTGTGGCAGCCTACAGGCAGCTTACTCTACCCTTTCCCTTGTTCAGTCTGGTGAGTGGGACAGCAGTGTGTCTGCCTATACAGACACCTATTACAACTGTATCAGGCATGTTGTTTCTCCTTCTGGCCTGTGACTGTTTGGCACACCAGCTTTGCGTACTATTCATTGCATGTGCTATGTTTGAAGGTTGTGGTTGCTTGTGATCTGCTTTGGAGGCTTCTGTTGGTGTGGTGTGTTTGTTAGCCCTCCGGGAATATTTGTCTGTGTTTATGTGTTTGGTTTACAGTTGTGGTAGGTCTATGTGGGACTGGGTTTGTGGTGTATGTAGTTACCTTCTCCTCCTGACTAGTTTTGACAGTACTGAGTTGGAGGAGCTCAACCTCTGGTTTGGATACATGGTTGCATCTCTCACATATATTTGTATTTATTGGGGGGTGTTGTGGTTATCTGTGTACTTGGGACTGGTGTCACATTGCCTCTGGATTCACAGATTCTACTTGTTGTGGCTGGACTTAGTGGATTGTATGTGTGGACATATGTTATTGCCATACTACTGGTCAGTGATTACTTCCCTTTTTATGTTTGCTCTATCATGTGGTAGCTTCCTCATTCTCTTGCATGGTTTGGTAATGGCTGGAATCCAGCATGCCAGATGCCTGTGTGTATGGCATTGTGTTTTGTTGTTATTTGTGATTGCATACTCCAAGCATTCCTGGCTGTGTTCATGGAATGCCTGTATAACATGTTCTGTGGTGTGTCCCATATTCTGCACTTGCACAGGGCCTTTCGTGGATTCAACATCAGTTTGGAGGGCTGCAACCTATGCTTTACATATGTTTTTCACTGTGGTATTCTGGCCAGGGACTGGCGTCAGGATGTGTATATCCAGTGTGATTACTCTATGGTCTGGTCTTACCAGTGAGGGGTACACTTCTCATCTTGCCATCCAGTACACATGTTGCTGATTATCACATCCAGTATGCTTACCCCTCTTGTGGGAGTGGTATATTGTTCCTGGGCATTTTGGTTTATGGATTCTGGGACCTTTTCTCCTACTGTGTTGGTGCTAGTATAATGCTCCCGGTGTATGTCTGGGTATTTTCAGTCAAGCAATATCATGTGGTTTGGGGGGCTTGATATATTCATGTATTCCAACATAGGCCAGGTGCAGTTTCTGGTATTAGAACAGTAGTCTGCAGCAGGCTATATACTGGGAGGAGGTTTTAGCCATTGGTATTTGACCATGGCTAATCCATGCTGCTTCTTGTTGTGGTACCAACATGGGGGTGTGGTTATCCTTGACATTTATTGCTAGTCACCCTCCTTTTGTAGCTTGTTCCATGTTTTGCGGCTGTACAGCACAGTATGAGGTGTGACCTGGTAGTGCTAGGGTGCTGATGTGAGCCTTGACCCAGTTCTCTATTACAGGACTGGTATCTACATTCTTCATACTGTGTGTGCTTACACTGCACACATCTTGCTGTTTAGACATCTGGCATTGGGTAGCATTACATCTAGGTTCCTATCCCTTGTGGAACCTATGAAGGTGGGTTTGTGTTTTGAGACTTACCTATTCAGGGCATGCTGTGGGTACTGACAGCCTTTGCCAGTATCCATGGGGCATGGCATGATAGGTGCACGCCACCCCTAGCAGGTGGTG
The DNA here is from genome assembly GCF_019279795.1 of Protopterus annectens. Lineage (NCBI taxonomy): Eukaryota > Metazoa > Chordata > Ceratodontiformes > Protopteridae > Protopterus > Protopterus annectens. Next base: position 244,980,019 of record NC_056744.1, read on the forward strand.
CATCATGTCATGCTCTGCACGTCTTCCCAGCCTGAAAAACATTGGCTCCCCTTTGACTAACTGCATTACTTCAGCCAGTTACTGCACTTGATCATCCCATAGTCATTTTGTGGCTTCATGCTTGGTGATGGTGGATGTTAGTCAGGGTGCTCAGGTGTGCATATAGTACATGGTGTTACATTACTTAACACATGGCATTCATGCCTGAGGTGGTGCTGCAGGGCTGCCTCTGTCGGATGCGCATATTACACTTCCCTGTACGTATTTGTGAGCAGGTTATGTCATTTTAGGCATCCATGTTATTATTTGTGTGAGTCAGAGGGGGTATCATTCCCAGGGTTCCTACTGAACCAGTGTATGTGCTATGCGTTGCCTCTTTGCCAAGGCCAGGGCATACTGGGCACGCCTCCTTCTGCCTACTGGGGCAGGCTCAGGTTGTTCCTCCTCCGAGTCACGCTCTGCCTGTAATGGCCTTGGCAATGGTGGGGGGCTGTTTGGACCGGCCCTATGCTGGTCCTGCTGCAGCTGTTTTCGCAAGATCATATTATGTAGCATAGCACATACCATGACAATTTGGGTACATGTAGTTGGTGTGTACTGCAAGGCTCCACCAGACGTGTCCAGACACTGGAACCATGACTTGAGCAGCCCAAACACACGCTCTATTACATTACGTGTTTGTGTGTGTGCCTCATTATGGCGTTCCTGTTCTGGTGTGTGTGCATTTCTGATGGGTGTCATCAGCCACGGCTCCAGTGCATAACCTGCATCCCCCACTAGGTGTCCGTGTGAGATGTCCCCATTGGCAAATGTCTGGTACAGCTGCGTCAAATGCCAGATGTGGGAATCGTGGTAACTCCCAGGGCAGCCAGCACACACATTCATTATTATGCCCTGGGCATCACACACGACCTGGCAGTTGATGGAGGGGAAGCCCTTGTGGTTAATGTAGGCCCTACCCCACTCACCGGCTGGTGCTTTGATGCGTATGTGCGTGCAGTCTATTGCACCCACTACCTCAGGGTATTCCGCTATTTGCTGGAAGAGACGATATTGCTGGCCAATACCTCACGGGCATTGGGGAAATATACATGATCACCAACATGTGCTGACATGGCATCCAGGAACTGGTGCAGTACCCTGGAGGCTGATGCCTGTGATATCCCCATCATATCACCAGTTGGTCTCTGGAAGGTACCTGTTGCTAGTATTCTTAGGCCAACACATACCTTGGTTTCCACTGGGATGGGTTCCCTCTGTTGGTTCTGTGTGTGAGGCGTGGCCTGCACAGCTCAACAATTTGCTGCAGGAGCTCTCTGTCCACTCTATAGCACTCTACTATCTCCAGCTCATGTAACCCATGGTAGGTGACCCTGGGCCTGTACACTCTTCTCCATCTCCTCACTGTGGGTTGTCTGGCACCATCTGCATTGTCACCACCCTCAGCAAGTTGCCTATGTCTCATTATGACAGCTATGGCAGCCCCTAACATTTCTGCTCTGAGTGAAGCTTTTTCAGTTTTCACTTCTATTAGCTTACTCCTGTCTTGCAGTGTCTCTTAAGGGAAACATCCTGCACTACTGTTTGCAGAGTTTTAAGTGCTGGGCTGGGCTACTATTCTGCCTGTGTAATTGCCTGCTTCTAATTGTTTTCACCTGCTAGCTTCAGCAGTTATCCCTGCTAGCTTCCTATTAATTCTGTTGCTTCCTTTTTCCTTTCTGTTTCCTCAGGGGGGAGCAATGTGCATACCATCACAAACACACTCACAGTGGCTTACACGCGTGCACACGTGCTTACACGGTTCAGAATCTACTTATTCGGGTTAAAACGTGCGCACTTCCGCGCAAACACTGTTACACATCTGCCAACAGCCTCCAACATACTCAGCCTGCCCTACATGCGCGCACACCAGCGCAAACAGTGCTAAACATCTCCCAACAGGCTCCCACATGCTCAGTCTGCCTTACATGTGCGCACACTGCCCTACTCGCGCTTTATGGTGCGCACACGTGCGCATGCACGCCCAGCAAGAAACTTTGGTGTAAGTAACAGTGTACACCTTCCATTTCTTGACTTTCTCTGACTTATCTAGTGGCACACCTCTTTCCATGATCTGTGTCTGTCATCTATCATGTTACACTGACCTCCAATGAACCGCATTTCTTTCTACCATTCCCCCCTGTGATGTCACCTATCTCCTACTCTATTCCTCCCCCTTATGTATCTCTTACACTACTCAGACTGTGCTCATTTGCTATGTGACTGTGAGATTCAGTATCCTAACCCTCATTTACATGAGATTGCCTACTAATGCTTAGTTACATGTCTTAGACTCAGCTTTCCCCCTTAGCAACCACTACACGGTGGCCATGTTGTTTTTGGTCTGCTGGTCCCTGCATTGTCATTCCATGTATTGCATGAAACCCACATTTGTGGGTTTATAACCTTCTTTTTTATGGTTTTATACAGTGCAGCCCGTTTGCGCGGGGCTGCGCTGGGTTTAAACATCGGCGATCGCCGAAAAAAAAAATATTTTTAATATTTTTGCATCGGGTTATCTTGCCACTGGCCACATATTTGGCCATTGGCATGCTGCTTGAGTCATATGCACCCTTTCTTTGGAGCTGACTTGGGTCCGTTGTGGAATTTGCAGAAACATACTCAGTTGTCACTGAGTACATTTCTGCAGCTAAAACATCTCTTACATGGACTGGTTTCTGCTTCGTGGATCGCTAATATACCTCATTTGCATACCTTTCGGCTGCAAGTGAGGTATTTAGCATGTCCACGCCCAGTCCGTGTAAGAGACGTTTTAGCTGATCTCTTACACGGAGTTTAGGGCTGTTCCTGGATCGCAAGGCTTGCATGGAGTGTTGCACGTCTCTTACACTCCGTGCAAGCCTTCGTGAATCCTGCCCACTGTGTTATCGCCATTCATTCTGTAACAGAATATAGTGCTTCATTTGGGATACATAGCTCTAAATAACTCTCCATCAAGAAGGATCCCAGTGCCTCATATTCAGAAACAATCGATGTTTAAAGAAGTGCTTTTCTGTGGATAGACAAAATTCCTGTCCTTATTTTCTCATGCCTATAGACTCCTGTTAGTTGAGCTGTGTCTTGCCTTTTGAACTATGTCAATCCCTGCTTCCTGTGACCTCCTCTTCCTCAAAAAGAAAATCTCATCTGTTGATACCCATTTCAAAGGCACATCTCTGTGCTAAAATGTCAACATGTCCTTATTGAAGGGTATATTCACCTCCCAGCTCCTCTCTCACCTCTGGAACAGTGGAAAACCCTAGCAATATTCAATGTTCAAACATTAATTAAATTAATAGATAGGTTTCTATAAATTCATCCTAGGTTTCACTAGCTACGAACTGCTATCTATACTAAAGTAAAAATATTATATATGAAGTCACTTTTAATTTCTACTTTTATTTTCCTCCCCTTTCTGACCCTCTCCTTATTTCCTTTGCATGCATCATAAAGCAAATTGGAAATAATTGCAGATGTGTCTTCCACTTTATTTATTTATTTATTTATTGACATTTGATTACTGAGAAAGTCCAGCTGGGTGGGTGCCCATTTTCAGCAGAGGCACAGGGAGAAAAGCTCTAAAGTACTACAAAACATTCTATGAACAAACATTTTACAAGCTTCAAAAATAATACAAAAATGTTTACAGTTTAAATAATTATACCAAATTAGACAATGTGAAAATATTGGCTAAAATGGGTGCAACTTATATTACAATAATTTACTATTTAGATAACTTTTAGCCAGTTTAGAGAAATTAAAGGTAAATTAGTATAATGCAAACAGGAATTACAATGTGAAACGAGAGAAAAAAACAGGGTTATGGCATATTTAGATAAGTCAGGGAGAGAAACTGATTAAATTTAGGAATTGAGTAAAGAAGGGGGAGTAAGGAGGTATAAGATATAAAAAAAGTACTTGTTTATATTTAAGGATATAGCATATCCAGGTTTGTTTGTTTGTCTTTTGGCTTTTTCCTGGTAAGGGGTCACCACAGCGGAACTCCAGTCCGCTAATGATTGGCAGTAGATTTTTACGAAACGCAGAGGTGCCAGCTCAATGCCCAACCTTCAACGAAGGCATGCCCATTTACGCACGCATGTCTTTCAAACGCTACCCAACCGCGGGGAGGACAGGTGTTGAGTAAAAAAAGAAAAAGTAACTCTACATCCTACAAGCACCTTCTCAACTGTTAGTCTAACTTTAAGGATCTTTCTTTTGCATTGTTGGTTAAGCCTAAAATATTTGACATGCTACTATCTTAGTATACATCTGTGAACGTATAAACGTATGAAGCTCATAGACAGATCTATTGACGTTAAAAACCTACAATTAAAAAAAAAATTAACATCAGTGACTGCAGGAGTTTGTTCTCTGCTTTCCTGTAGCTCCTGGCCACTGTGATGATTTGTTCATCTGATCTGTATGTACAAATTTCCATTTAGTAACAGTGAGTGCAGCCAAATTGTGTGAGCTTAAGTATCTGGACAGAAAATTCCTTCAGGTTCAAGGCACTCCAAGTACCTGCCTGACTAATGCACCCATACAACAATTCATCTTCCCCAGAGGTACTGTTGTAGAAAAAAGGTCAGTAGCCAGTCCAAATTAAAGGGACAGATTGTATAAACTCATGTAGTCTAGTATCAAGCCACATAACATTTAACTTTCCACATCTGACCTGCTAACAAGTGTGAGTGGCACAACTTTTTGGGGAAGGCAAAATCCTGAAAAAAAAACTTGTAAGGTTACACAAAGGAAAGGAAATTCCTTATCAACCCTAATGTGCTTATTCTTGCAGGTTAGTATGATCAAACATCTACAAACTTTGTGCATAATCTGTCTCTTGCTTTTATAAAGAACAGTGAGAGGAGTTAATTTACTTTGTGCTGCAGTGTAAAGGTGGTGTGTCAGTCTGAGTTCTGCTTATTACTTTTTCACTGCATTTCTTCAACTCCCTGAGTTCCTACCCAGCCTGATTCATTTGAACTGATTGCTCTGGCTCCTATTACATTGCTCCTTCCACTACCTGTACACATGCTCCATTCACAAGACATTTTCCATATTATCTTTAGTACTTCAGCATCTGGCAGTCACCTTAAGAAATGATCAGACGTGCACACATATATCAAGTGAAAAACATACCACTTTGTCTTGTAGGGAAATGGTTGCAGCCAGGCATTTTTGTGTATTCATTTAAAGTGAATTTAGCACTTATAAGCAGTAATTAGTTATGTGTGTAAGACTTGGACTACAAGGCCCATTAAATATACTATAGAGGCTACTCTAATATCTTAGAAGATGAAATTAATTCCATTAAGGTAAGATCTTAATTATGAGTACCTGAGAGGGTCGTAGACATCAGGCTTGGGAGTCATACCATGCTTTCTTGGAGATTTCAAGAATTCATAGTCCCCCCCCCCCACCACCATGGAATTCACCTGGGCAGGAGTCCATCCTTGCAGGTGTCCCATTGCAAAAATACGAGTTGCAAGAGTCAATCTAAGTGAAGGAGTCAGAAAGTCTAATCCTATGTCCATTCCTACTGAAACCCCTTATATTTACCATTTCAAACTCAACCCTTCATTTCTCCAAACACATCTTGAAAAGCATTTCCACCAAACTCAGTTTTATGCTTAACAGAAATATTTGCAAACTTTTTTCATTCAGGAATATCTTGTCAACCATGTATGCTGCTTACACCTTGTGCTTTGTGCACTCAAGTGTACTTCATGTTCCATTCTGCATTTTTGCTATCCTTATGAGCTACCTGTGTAGCCTTGTTATTATCCTACCAATTACTTTGGCTGCTGCACACGATTACCTTCTCTGCACTGTATCAGACCATGTCAATTTACTCTGGGCACAGCTGTCTTTTAACAGGTTGATGATATTTAATATTGCTTTTCCATATCCAGCATTGGACCATATTATTTCCACTGCTGTCACTGTAGCAACATCAGGCTTTGGTGCCTCTGGATTTGCACTGTGTCACCTTAGCCATATTGTGAAGGTAAAAGTGTCCAGTGGTTTGAAGTGGAGTATTTCTCTATTCAAGAAATGCAAGACAAGACATCTTTTGATCTATCAATACATTTTTTTCATAATATTCTTTACAGTTTGGATTTGTGCTGTATTAACCTGACCATTGTGTAAGGGTGAAACTGGTTTCATCAGCGTTATAACAATAAAAATGCCTAATATTTTTTTATTTATTAACTGGATAAGCCCACTGCAAACAAGTATGTCTTTTCAGGGGTAACCTGGGAGGGCAGGCAGATTAAGTGACTTCTTCAGAGTTACATGTTAGGAAAATGTAAGCTAAGGGAATCAAACCTTACACTGTAGGAAAGGGGCTTATTAGGAGGTCATAACCTTGACCTACTGCATTGACAGAATGGGCTTCATCGTCAACAATGTCAGTGGCAAAAAATAAACAGAAATCTAAAGCTGACAAACTGTTAACAGAACTTTGTGACTCTCCTGCATTCATCTTCAGGAGTGAGGAAATGGTATGTAGTATTGTGTACATTTGTCTAATTATCTGAATTTACACTAGGCCTGAGCATACTGCAGCAATTCTTAATTACACAAATCCTGCACTTAATTTGGTGAAATAGATGAAGATGCAAATGTGTGTGTGTGGATCATCAACATCATGCAGTTCATTGCAAGTAAAGCGATTTCAAAAACGATTCACAGAATGAAAAACCTTCAAAGGAACTTGTTGAAAGTCTTGAATCATTTTCAGGTAGTCCACATGATCAGAATCATTCAAAGGAACTTTCAGAAAGTCTTGGATCACCTTCAGGCAGTGATGAAACAACACATGTGAGCTTCTTTAAAATATGACCAATTTGCACTGCACAGTTTGACATTTTTTTATTTTAAGTCTCCCCACAGCAAGCAAGTGCATCTTGAGTCAATCTGCCAATGTGAGAACCTCTTTCTACATTATAATTTATTTCTTTAAACATTTTCATTTCCACAGAAGCAGTGGCAGATCCCTTTACTATCTATTTGACTGGAAACATTTTGTGTGTGTGGGGGGGGGGGTTAGCTTCCTTGTCATGCTCTTCTCTTTGCCTCTCATCTTACTCTATAATTTTCTGTGCCTAAAGTTCATTAACATTTTCACTGGATACTTCTTCTGCCATACTTTCCAGCAACTGCTCAAACATCCTCATTATTTATTTCTAAGTCTATTTATTCTGCCAGTTGCACAATGATTATGATATAAATAAAACAGACTTCAGGAATGCCAGTCAACATACATTGGCAATGTTCTGTAGATATAATAAATGAACTTGGATGAGAACTCATTCCTGCATTTTTCATATTAAAAATTGAAGTACTATCTTCAAAAAGGTATTCCATTTAAACTTTTTCTGATTTTGAATACTTCCTAAGAAGCCCCCCACACCTGGATAAAATGATTCCTGATGTTAATGTAGTCTACCTCACTTAAACACCTCATTCAGCTGGTCGATGATGATGCTATTGTAATACCTCTGATCAGTCTATTGTCACTACTGAAAATGAAAACACATCGAATACGCCATTTTGCATTGCACTAATAACATAACTACACCATGGAAAGAGGTGACACAACATGGCAGTACAAGAATGGGATATGGAAGAAGCAGATGGAAACACATATTAACACAAGCCAAGGATATACTAAATCTAAAGCAGTGTGTAAAGTAAACAATTGCCCATGGCCACTATACTCTTGGGGAGTCCACAGTTACTTGAAAAAATAATGGAGACAAACTAGACTTTTTAAGGTAGCGTAAAGTGAACAGCCAAAAAAAAAGACATTTTTTTATGGTTGCCTAAGTTTGTGATTATTACAGAAACACCAAACAGTATGATTGTTTTTGAAGTTTGTATAGCTTGCCGTGTTGACACAGTTCTAGACTCATATGCATGAATAAGCTTTGGCTGCCTTGTGATCTTGCAAAGGAAGTAACTGGAGACTAAAAGAAGAAAAAAAGGAAAGAAAGAAAGAAAAAGAAAAATATGATTGACTATAAATATTTTCAAGCACAGAACAATACCATGTCTGTTTTTATGTGGTGCTATAGCCTTAGCAGGACCCTGTATCCAATAATTAAAGCCACACACATGGGACACATGCAGAAATATTACTAGTAGTATAATAATAGTTAACAAATAATTATATTTTAAAAACATGACATAAAATGCATCATAGAACATCTACATAACCACAGCATTCAGATCCCCTGCTGTATAAGGGTATTTTGACCCAAACTTAGCAGGGAATCTCATCCTAAACCTCTGTCTTTGACCCCCTCTTAATTTAAAACTAGTTCTGTTCTTAAAATGTTTTATTTTCAATCCAGTAACATTGCTTTCCAACAGAAGGGTCACTCTGTCCTTGAATGCCTTGAATGCAGACATGTTTTCACCTCTTTTGTGACTATATTTGCATTTAGACATCTATATGATGCCAGTAGCATAGGTTGATAGCCTTTGTCACACAATTCCAAAAATTAGCGTTGTACTGTCACCTGATCTAGCCCTCTTACAGGAGCTGCCAGCTGTATTGATTGTAGAGGATGTCCACAAAAATATTGGACTTCACCTCACACCACTTCTGTAATAGGAGCACTGCCATCTCCTCAAGCCATAATATCTCACCTTGAAAGATCTCAGGAAAAATGGCAAACTATGACCAAAACAGTTTTTAATGTATCCCATCCTCCCTACAGTGATGACCATTGACAGGCACCTCATTTATACAATGCATAATAAACTCTCTGAAAATATAGCTAGTGCATTTATATTGTTCCAATGGCATTTTAAGGTGTGAAACTTAGCACTCCCTTATCCCTGTGTATGCTGTTGACAATCCACATTCTACAGTGACTCAGTATGAAGATGGTTAAATATGGGATGGCAGTTATGTGAAACTTAAACTATTTGTCTGGCTACATATACACAGGTGCCTACAGGTGCTCTGCCATGTGCTTATTGTGCAAAGTGATCAATTCAGAAACAATAATGACATGAGCCCTAATCAGCACAATCATTGAGCCCATGGGGGTGAATCTGCATGAGATAAGTGAGCTGAGAAAAGCAGAGGAAGGAAACAAATTTGAAAGGTGTTTAAATCCTGCAACCTGCTTTTGCATAAATATTTCCTTTCAAGTCAGATATCTGCTTATATAAGGTAAGTGCAACTTCTTAAACAATTCATTCACTTGTAGAATGTTAATTTTGACTGCTTTTCTACCTTAATGTCAGTCAGGGCTGTCAGATTGTCAGTAATTTTAAGATGTGTTGGTCAGACCTTTCTTAAAGGGTACATTGCAGTCATACTGCCAGTAGCAGACTGCAAGGTTGTTAAACTAGATGGGAACCACCCACATAAGTATTATTAAGCACAAACTTAGCAGCAGTGGTATTGTAATGGTCATATGTTATTGTCAGTTGCACTTCTGTAATTGTTTTGAGGGGCATATATGCTCAGTACACCTATCATTCCTGACATTTACTTAACGATTGCGGGTATGCATATCTTGCTGTGAGGCACAGATTGAGCACAAGATATAGCCTATAGGATTGCCATGCAGATAGTTGAGGGCCCTGCAAGAACAAGGCTGTTAATTCCCATGTTTTCTATACAAACAAAGCAAAGGCCTAAAACAGGGCCCTAAGAAAAGTGGTACATCTGGTGGCTGTGACTGGCTGAAATCATCAGCAATGGGAATATGCTGGGTGGTCAGGAACACAGCTATGACAAGATCAGTCACAGGGCCATGGATATGATCCTTGCTGCCACCCACCAAGCAGAAGCCATGGCATGGGAACTGTGGGCAACTCATGGTGGGCCATCAAATAAGCCACCTCTTACAGAGACAATGGAGTTAATGGACTTGAAGAAAGGCACCCCCACCTCTATTGAGTCCCTTAGTGCAGTGCAATGTGGGATATTGGGGCAGAACTGGAAAAGATCCAGAGAGTTTTAACTGCAGATTTCTCAGGTATGTAGTCTTAATTCATTGTATCACTAGATACAGGTCCTCCTTAACACATAGTCAGTCTAATGTTCATTCTATTTGTCTGATTTATAGTATACGGGTACATTGGGGCTGCAATTGCCATACTGATGTACACAAGGCATGGACAGACTTATTAGTGTTTAACATATGTTTATTAGTTGTAAAGATATCAGTTGCATGTTTACTTGTGGTAATGGATCATATTTACACTGGAAATGTTGTACATTAGTTTATTCACTAGTGATTCCATGTCCTACACCAGCACCATGGATCTTCCACTGTCTATAATGTATAGTATATAATGATGGCCAGGGTGAGTTGGCACAGTCAGTGGTGCAAGTTGTGTGTTTGACACAGGAACTATGACCACCTTATCCCCTACTCAAAGCATGGACACATTGTCTCTGCCTGTAGATACCTAGGTAGTCAAACATTTGAGAATGGACAGGTTAATGGGGACACTAGAGATACACCTGGTTGTGCCATGCAATATGTTTCCACCAAGAGTGCCAAAATACTGACCATGTGTGTTATGTTGGGTCTACTTGATATAGTCGACATACCTCTCAACCTGGAAACATCAAAAATCTGGACAAGGCCCATGAAAAATAGGTACAAATCTGTACACTGATTAACATATAATTTGCGTACATAATTATGTAACCCCACCCACTCCAGTGGAATTGTGAGATACCAACATTCAAACGTCAACTGAAGAACAGATAACCAAAAATGGTACCAAAGTCCCCTGCAGCCATTCCAATGTACCATTACCTGGTTAATTTGCCCAATTTACCATAAACACTAATGTGCATACTGCTTTACTTCTACAATGTTTATTTGGATTAATTTAAAAAGTTTATTTTACATTTTATAGCATAAACACTACTAGACCTCTGCTAAACAAAGCAATACAGTCTCACAATGAAAATAGACTTTGCATTATAACTTCTCTGCCCTTGAAACTCACATTCAATGAAATAACATTGAAACCCACAAAGAAAATGCATCTGGCCAGTGGTAAGATTAGCTGTTGGGCTGTTTTCAAATCATAGGCCCCCTTGCACACAAAACATTACATGTGTTCTTTGCTACATCTTCCGGACAATATTAAATTATATTCCTTGTATAATACAGCATACTTGCTATAGGGCATTTTACATTTATTGTTTTGAACACTTTTATAGTAAGCAATGAAACAAAATGCATGAACCAATATTTGACTAAACTGCTCAGTTCAGAACTTTTCCATCATAAAAGCTGAGTAATGTCTACAATCCACCAGTATCAGTAAATATGCACAATCTTTACAAAAGTAAAAGTCATATAATATTTCCACATTAAGGAGATATGTAACTAATGAAGAGGTTGCTGCTAGGAAACAACTTAATATTTCATTGTTTCATCTACAAATAACGTGCCTGTTGCACTTGAGATATAAATTGCCTATGTCGCATAAAAAAAAATAAGCTAGTAATATTACAACAGGGAATGGATGGCAAACTGATAACAGGTTCATAATTACTAGCCATCTCTACCAAAGAGAACATTCTCAGGACTGCAAAGTACAACAGAGTACAGTATCAGCAATCTACATGCTGTGGGAGTAGAACCCACAGCCTTCTATATCAAAAGCAAGTATTCTACCCGTAGTACTACTGACAACACAAACACACTTACTATAAGCAGCACTATACTCCTCTCCCCCTGAAGACCTATGCAGCAAAAGAAATCTGGAAATAACCAAAAATTTATTGGGAAGGGGACAAAATCCCAAAACCAGGGACACATTTTAAACATTATTTGTATGATCTTAGAAAAGTTGCTTGCTAATATAAAATGTTTTGTGTTACCAAGCATGCATTTCCTGAAAGACAGGAAGACTGAAACTTAAATGGCAATGATTATTTAGTGAATTCAGTTCTCATTGGATTTGCCAGAAAACAAATATTTTAGGAGAAACAGACCAAAAGTATGTATGAGCCAACATTCCAGACAGTCTCTCTCTCTCTCTCTCTCTCTCACACACACACTTTCTCTTCCTGTAAGCCAAGCCAAAATGTACATGAAACTGAAACCACGTTTTTTCCTGCAGCCGTTAAAATATAAGTAAAACAAAAGCAGTTTCTCTAAGTAGAGAGCATAGCACACACTCTCTTGACTGTAAGCCAACGTGAACATGAAAGCACATTTTCTCCTGCAGCCATTAAAATACAATAAAACAAAAGCAGTTTCTGTTAAATAAGCAAGCACACACTTTCTCTTCCTGTAAGCCAAGCCAATATGTACATGAAACTGAAAGCACGTTCTTCTGCAGCAATTAAAATACAAAACGAAAGCAGTTGCTCTGTTAAATAAGTAGAGAACACAGCACACTTTCTCTTGCCTGTAAGCCACCATAAATATGAAAGCATATTTTCTCCTGTAGCTGTTAAAATACAAGTACGAAAGCAGTTTCTCTGTTAAATAAAGCACAGAACTTCCTCCTGCCTGCAAGTCAGTATGTAAATTAAAGCACATTTTCTCCCGCAAGTTAACTATTAAAGTAAAATAAGCAGTTTCTTAAGTAAAACTCTGCTGTTATGTAAAGGAAAGCAGTTTCTCAAACAAATTTCACCTCCTGCCCCAGTGTCTACAGCCGTTAAATACGTGAAGCTGCTGTTTGTCCTGCGCAGTTAAATAAGTAAATAAGCAAAGCTCCGTTAAAAAGTCAAGTAAAACAAAAGCATAGTAATCATCACATAAACGTATCCTGCAGCCCAGCAGCCGTTAGAAAAATAAAGTTGCTGCTGTTTGTCTTAAGTTTACTGTTTATCTTAAATTTACTGTTTATTTTTTTTTTTACCTGGAGGAGAGAAGACCTGGGAATGAATGCTGAGCGCTGCACACACAATACCAGTCTGCAGAAGCTGACATTGTCATGCACGTGACGTCAGGATTAAAAAAAAAAAAAAATACAGAGAATTCGGAAATTAAAGGGGCCACACGGGAAATAGTGGCACCCCAATATTTTGTCATCAAAACCGGTATTTAACGAAGAACTCGGTAGAGTTGAGAGGTCTGATAGTCGACATTTCACACTGTCGAAATTCATATCACAGAGGCCATATGATCGACATTTGAAATGCCGACCATACAAATAGAACAGAAAAAACAATAAAAAAAAATTACCTTAATGCTGCTAGCAGGGGGGTGAAGCAGAAGCCCTACACACACCCCCGGAACTTAAATATACCAACTCCGAGATCGCACTACAGTGCAGAAGTGGAAATCTTTCCATTCCGCACTGTAGGGAAATGCCGGTTCCCCATGGTTGACATTTCAAATGTCGATCATATGGTCTCGGCCATATGAATGTCGACATTGTGACATTGTGAAACCTTCTATGTAGCCCATCTAATTACTAAAGGGTTCACATCTAGAAATAAAGAGGTTATAGTGCCCCTCTACTCATCACTCATCAGACCCATCATAGAGTACAATGCCTCATTTGGGATGTACCTCACAAGACACTTACAACAGCTGGAAAGACCACAAAAGTACCTCACCAAGAGGATTAATGGCATCAAACATATATCCAATGCAGCCCGACTGGAAAAACTCCGGCTGTACTCAGTGGCATATCGCTTACTCAGAGGTGATCTCTGCCTGACTTACAAAGCCATGTCCAACTCAGAATTAATGAACATGCTCCACCTAAAGAAATCCAAGTCGCTACGAGCCACTCGCTCTAGTGAGCTAAACCTTGCCACAACAGTAAATAGAACATGCTGGAGGGATAGATATCTGTCACAGAGACTCCCCATGCTTTGGAACAAAATTCATAACTACATTAGGCAGAGTCCCTCACTACCACTCTTCAAGAGAAACCTTGACGAGTGGATGGGTAACAGAAAATACTCCCCTGGGATCACTTCATTGACTCTTCTTGACAGAGGCTCAGTTAATTAATCAATGGGGTGGCGAAAGCTGACACACTGTGGCCAGGCTTATAAATGCCCTCAGGCAGATAGCCCTAGTATCTACCTATGAACCTATGAAGCTATTTGAAGGGGACCCATTATGTTACACAGTATTCTACTACTAGGGGAAATTTAGCCAAGTTATCAGGTAACTTTCCTTACACTTTTTGATAGGTGCCATGAGATCTTTCACATCCATGTTAGCTACCACCATCTAAAATAGATGAGACCTCAGTTTAACATCTCACCTGAAGGATGACACATACACACACACACACACACACACACACACACACACACACACACACACACACACACACACACACTGACCTGGGCCTTATCCACATTTCCTTCTTGCAAATCACATTCTCACACTATCCATAAAAGTACTTTTTCTTTTGCTACACCTTAGCTCTTACAGTCACAAACTTCTCTGTGAAAGGCATGCACCACTGTACTTCATTGCCTACCTGTGCAATTGATGATAACTGTGCCCTGCCTTTGTACTTTGTTACTTGGGTTGCTTATGTTTGAAACATAGCATGGCCAGCCTATGCATGGTTAAACAGTCTGTTATTTTTGCATGCATCACTTTTACTGTAATCTTTCTGCTTAAATCTTGTATAGTTATGATGTAAAGCTATGTGCAATCTGCTACTGCCGCTACCTTTTTGTCAATGCCATGGCATACTGTGTCTGCCTCCATCTGGCATGGTCATTCCATACTCCTGGCAGTTCCTCTGACTCCTTATCTGGCTCATCTACCACTGCCTGTGGTACTGGGCAGAGCTGGCCTGCAAGAGACCACCCTGCTATGTCTGCTTCTTAACTACAATATTGTGTAACATAACACACATAGTCAGCATTTTGGCAAGCTTGGTGGAATCATATTGCATGGCACAGCCAGGTGTATCCATACAGTAAAATCATGCCTTCAGCATCCCAAACACATGCTCTGTAATGTTTATGGTTTGCAATAGTGCATAACATTACCCTTGGCCAGTTTAATTGTGTGCATTTCTGATAGTTGTCATGAGCCAGGGTTCTAGGGCATATCCAACATCACCAATGAGATGCCCCAGTTGAAAATAATATTTTACAAATAATTGATAAACATCACATGTGTGCCATACTTGGGAGTTGTGAAAACTGCCTGGGTGGCCTGCATAAACATTATAGGGGATACCCTGTGCATTACAGGCCAAGTGGCAGTTGATGGGGTAATACCCTTTGTGGTTCACATACCACTTCCCAGTTCACCAGGCAGGGACTTTATTTCAATGTGGTTATAGTCTATTGCCACCAGTGCCTCACAGAAAAGAGCTATATCATAGAACTCTCACATGGTGTTGTCTTCTCTGGGGTACATTTGAACCACATATACTCCCCCACATGATGAAACATAGCTTTATGAAACTAATGGAGTGTTACTGTGGAAGACACCTAAGATGTCCCCACTGTGTCCTAAGTAGATCAATGAAAGGTCCCTGTAGCTAATATACATAGAGCCACACATACCCTGCTATCCACTGGGATAGGTATTTCATGACTGCCATGGGGCTGCAGATGAGGCTGACATTTCCATGATTTCTTGCATGCTGTCCCTGTTCATGCAGCATCATTCCACTATGTTAGTGTTGTGGAAAGCATGAAATGTTAATAGTTGTTGGATTATCATGTGTCTCTGTGAGTAACATCATGAGCTGCCAAGCAAGCAACTGCAGTATTAGCTTCCTGCAGATGTACATTTACAATGATTGCAGCAACTCCCAGCATATTTGTGAAATATATTCCACCTGAGCAGAGGCATATGGCCGAGTTACAATCCAAAACAGGTGCAGCATACCACAGGTAATGTAAACATTTCTAAATCACTCTGGCATCTTTCTTGATTCATTATCATACATATTAAGCAGTCATTAGCTTACAACATGGTGAAATACATTGGTTGGCCTTGCTACGTCATGTAGCCAGGTTTTCTGAATCGCACCCTTCCTGCACATGGCTGCTCATCTCACAATTCACAAAGCATGATACAGCAAAGTTTTCTGAAACCAGCACACAGTCTAGCTCCCCTTTAAAAAATGTCAACAGCATCCATATCAGCACTTACTGCCTCTCAGCTCATCATTACACTGTGCTGATCACATCACTTTAGGACCTGCTGCCTCACCATTTACCTTTACTCTGTGTCTGTACTAGCACATCATTAATTGTATTACTGAAAATGTAATGGTAGTAAGGGAAGAAAACGGCTTCACTTTGGCTAAAATATCAACTGATGGGCAGAAAACATGAATAATAAAAAGGTGGGCACTACGCATTGCAGTATAGCTTAGTCTAGATATAAATGATTTAAGAAGTAAAGCAAAACAAATAGTGTATGATTGAAGATAATCATATATATATATATAATAAAGTCAGCAGGCAGTTACCATACTTTTATTAACAAAAGGGGTGAAAGTAAAGAAAAATAGTTCACCGTTATCAATTAAGAAAAATCTAGGTACATATAAAAGTGTTTTTGTAAAGCTTACAGGTATATTAATATTTTAGTTGATTTAATGGACAGAAGTCATGGTCCTCCAGCAAGATTTACTTGTAATTCTGAAATGGTGATATATACATACCTATATGTACCTTTTGCAATACATGTTATAAAGGTCAGAACTAGAACGTTGTCTGCAAGAGTTGAAGAACATGTTAATATAGTAAAAAATAAATCCTCTGTTTAAGCACATCTTGTCTTGTAGCATTTTCAAGAAATTTGTGTGTCTTTTGTTCTGGTCGCCTCACAGTAAGACGCTGTCCGGTTCGATTCTCAGCTAGAGTGTCTTCTGCGTGGAGACATGCGTGAATGGGCGTACTTTCGTTAAAGGTTGTGCGTCAGGCCTGGCAAGCCGGTACGTAAAAATAAACTGCCAATCATTAGCAGACCGGAGTTCCGCTGTGGCGACCCCTAACCGGGAAAAGCCGAAAGACACAAAGTTCTGGTTAATGTTCAACTACATTGTGACAAACAGTTTTTGGGAGAAAATCGAATTAATAAGGCATATTAAATTAAATACCAATATGTAGTTATGTATTTATGTATTTATTTAGTTATTTATTTATTACCCTTTGTGAATGGGTTAGTCC
The DNA here is from genome assembly GCF_019279795.1 of Protopterus annectens. Taxonomy (NCBI): domain Eukaryota; kingdom Metazoa; phylum Chordata; order Ceratodontiformes; family Protopteridae; genus Protopterus; species Protopterus annectens. Next base: position 244,997,183 of record NC_056744.1, read on the forward strand.
CATAAGGGTAGTGGCTTATTTTCATGGGAGAACTACACGACTGTATCACCCCCTCCCCTTGCTGCACTGAGTGCCAGCAACCCGATCACATATAGTGAGAACAGAACCCAACACCTTCTGTCCAAGATTTAGCGCTGCCAACATTGTTTACTGAAACGGAATGAATCTTTACTATGATTAGTTAATTAGCTCTTTTTGTTTATTGCCATAAGTGAAGTACTTAGGGCATTTTTAGTTCTGAAGAAGTTTTTTTAAATAAAAGATGAAAGAACTTAATATTCAACTTGTTACTTACATTGCCCAAGTGTTTCAAAAATGCATTTTTTTATTTTAGTACTTGCTGCCGCCTTACTCAGTATTACCTTGTACAGATTATACCAGTTCAGCTCTTGCTGCCTCCCCATTCGCCCTTATGCTTTCCTGATTGTATCTGCTTTTAAATCTTTGGGAAAATTCTATGACATTACATAAATGCTTGATCATATATATTATCTTTCCACTCCTTCAGAGTTGCAGAAGGACTTCTTTGCCTTAACCTGGATATTTAAATGCCTAAATATATGCTTTTTGGATCTGATCTTCGATTCAAGGTTTTGTTTACTATAACCTTAGTTTCCTGGTGGAATGCCTTATATATTCCATCCATACTAAAACCTATTAAGAGTTACTCCATCTCATGCAAACTTGTATTTTGCCATCCCTATTAATTATACTTCCCCCTCTGCACCCAAGAGTATTAAATTACACCTTCATTATTCAAAAGTTTCTCCAAACAACACTGCCCCAACTAAAGGTCAATTGGTTGCTTATCTGATTCTAAGTAGTTTTAATAATAACTGGAAACTACTCAAAGTATGAGTTACAAACTCTATAGCAGTCACAGAGGCCTGACTAAAATATGACTACTGCATTACCCCACCTCTATTCAGCAGACTTATTCCATTTTTTTCCAACAGCAGACTGAGTACAAGGGCAGGTGATATCAGTTTAGACTGCCTTCCTTCCTCCTTTAATATTATTCAGTTTGTCAGTGAAGGTACCCAGCCTGACATTCACGAAAGTTACTCCTCACTGATAAATGTAATTTTTGTAAATATTCCTGATAAATTTATCATGCTTAAATTCTCCATAATTCCCTTAGTGACCACTGTTGTATAACTTTTTACTTCTCTCTTAAGGCATAAGAACACTTTGTTACAACCATTCTGTCCAGATCAATCTCTGAAAATTTACCCGATGCTCTCTTATCAGAACTTCAGCTTGTGGTTTGGAATATGCTCTATAACTGCACAGATTCTACCACTGTAGTGTTAAACTTCTATAACCTATTTACTTTTACTCAGGATAGGTTAGGTCCACTTAAAAATACTTCAGTGAAATCCTTACTACATTGCTAAATACTGATTTGAAAAACCATACCAAAACCAGAGTCAAAACATGGAAATTGTGTAAAGCAGATCCCACTAACATATACATATTGAATTCATCAGACAAAATGAAATAAGAATTTGGTCTAATTTACTTAGAGGTAACTATTTAAGAATATTGCAGTTAATATACCTTGGCCAGCCCAGATGATTTTGGAACAAAGTTAATCACATTGCTTCCAATGAACTATTTCCAAAACATCTACTGACCTTACTTAATCTGAAATTTCTAAACAGTATTACGTATACAGTATCCTCTCCCCATCTGCTATTGTACTAATTTTAAAGATACTGGCACTGTCATTTCAGCAGCACCTTTACACAAATATCTGCTCTTCCCACTAGTTCACTTTAAGAAAATTATACATTCTCAAGTCTAAAAAAAGTTAAACAAGCTTGTCCAGATGAAAACAAGCGTTTCTGTGCCGACATAATCTCTGTACTTGCAATGACGATGAGCAGTGAAAGAGAATGTTTTAAGTATCAACTGCTGGGATCCCAAGAAGATGTTGCTTCATGGGGCCACGAATATGTCAGGTAAGAAGTAACAGCAAGCATTTACTACTACTGATCACCTCGTTGTTAAATGACTTTTGAAATGGTTAACTAAAAATTCATTGATGCACCCTGTTTTACTGCAACATTCGTTTAAGAAGGTGGGTAGAGATTGGTTATGTCTGAGGCAGTTATGCTGCAGCTTTATGGATGCAGTGTTGGGCAGCATGCATTTGGACCTACTGGTTGCAGGACAGATAAATGATAAAAACTCAAGAGGTGTAGTGGTACATTACTCTGTCTATGGTGTACAAGGCCCCGGGTTCGAGACTTGGTAGGGCTGATTAGTTAAACCTGTATTGGTGGATGGGAAACAGAAAATTCACCCTGGGGATAACTCCATTGGCTGTACTCGACAGAGACACTGGGAACTAAGGTTGGCTGGCACAATGCCAGAGTAATCCTTTGGCTAGACTTGTAAAGGCCCCTGGGCCATTAGCCTAGCACACCACTATGAACCTATGGTACAGCTACAAACACCACTTTTGCAATGTTTATTTGCTCTTGTTGACCAGGTTAGTCCTACTAGGATACTGGTCTCTTTTAGGTGAAGAGCCAAGGTGGTAGTTACACTGTATAGGTGAAATTTGGACTAAACACTGAAGAAATTCCCCTATTCTTTTCAGTAAGTGCTGTGGAATATTTTGCAGCCATCTGAGCTACAAATTACTTGGGTAGACGGGGCCTTGGGTTATCATCCCATTTGAAGAACAGCAGCAGTGTCAGTAAAGGAAAATAGATTCTATCATCTGGGATGGGAAAATAACCCACTGATGTCCAGTATTCCACCACCAAAGGAAAGTGTGCTACCTGCTGTGGCACTGACACTGACAATGGGTTCGTCCAAAGTTACTGACCCTAAGCAGTCACATACTATGTAAACGTCTTCCATATATTTTTAGTTGAATACTAACTACTTGCTCCATTCCTCACAGCTTGATGTTCGCCTTATTCCTCTTCCTAAGACTCCTTCTTCTGCAACAGGTGCATTTCATCCTACTGCTGACCTATGTCCATTTGCCAAAATACTCATAAAGGTAGTCTATGATCAAATTCTTGAAAACATCACTAAATATCATATTCTAACAAACAGTATGCTTTCCATTTCCTTTTTTTCACTGATTAATCAAATTTATACAAACCTGGACAGTGGCCTTCTAACTAGTACTCCTTTTCTTAATCTGAAAACTTCTCACACACCTGCGCACGCACACACACACACATGTACACACACACACATGTCGCACACACACGCACACACACACGCACAGATATGCGTGCACACACACACACACACACACACACACACACACACACACACACACACACACACACACAAACAAACACACACACATGTACACACACACACACACACACATCGCACACATGTACACACACACACACAGACACACATGTACACACACACACACACACACATACGCACACACACACGCACAGATATGCGTGCACACACACACACACACACACACACACACACACACACACACACACACACACACACACACACACACACACACACACACACACACACACACACACACAAACACACACACACACACACAAACACACACACACACACACACATGTGCGTGCATATACACACATTGGGGGAACATGCGTAAACCTTGCACTCAGAACTTTACAGAATTGCAAAACTTTTGCTTGTCAGGTTTTTCCACTGAAAGGTCCAGTTTCAAAAATGATTTGTCTGACAGGACATATAGAGTCTAGAAATAATACCAAATGAAACCTGCTACTTCATCCTAAGATGTTTGAAGGATCTGTGCTTGGATAACTCATTTTCTTGATTCATCTATGACTTATCTTGGGATCTTCCTCAACTTAACTGCATTCTCTTTGCAGATGATGTTATTGTTACAAGGGCAGATGAACACTTCCTGCTATCTCTAACGCACTGCAACACGATTTTGAATCACTCAAACTGGTTTACTAACAATATGTTAATAACAAATACTAGAAAGAGTAATGTCATACTTTTCTGGTACCTCTCAGCATCTAAAAATAACACAATTCCTAAACCTCATGGCACCTCCTTATCAGTGGTAACTTCACAGAAATACTTAGGAATCACTTTTGATCCACATCTGTCCTTCACACTCCATACCAACTTATTACTAACAAAGTCTTAAGACAACTGAAGTTATCATATAAAACTTCCAAACTGATTTCCATGGAAGCTTACAGGGCCATTGTGATTGATATAATTATTCCTGGAGTAGATTACTATCTCCCAAGCATGATACTGAGCACACAATACAATTCTTCTTTAATTCAAACATCTGAGGAGAAAATGCTTTGATTTATCCATCTGTCAAATTACAGAGAACATCATTTTACCACACAAAGTAATTGTTAAAGGCTACCAGTCCATGACTAATTCTTAATACTTTAAACACTATCACTTTCAAGCTGTTGTGAATGGGTTACTGTCCTGCAGAAAAAATAAGTGATTTTCACGAAAGTGAACTTTCAGTTAGGTGTACTTCCACTAAAGTGGGTCTCGGGTTACTCTTATTCGAAGAAGTATGCTTTTGATAAAGAGAAGTAGACTCATATATCTATATCTATATTTATATTACTCATATAAGTCCTTGTTGATTAGGCAAATTTCAGTAGTGCATGCACGAATATACTAAAGGTCAAATATTCAGATTGCAGCAGTTCGTTTGTACTGCTGTTCTTATCAGTACCTTATATATGATACTTAAAATGCAACTATGATGTCACTGCACTATCCCTTACTGTACCTCTGATGCCATTAATGTGTGATATGAGGAGGCATTTCCAAAACCTGCAGTTTCCAATCACTTTCCCTTGTAGTTTGATGTAATCAATATGTCATGATGACCTTTGCAAATTTTCTTGTGTCCAGAGTGTGGGCTCTAACATCCGTTGTGTCTCACCCTTATGTTTACATATGCCCATTGCTTTTATTTAATCACCATGAGATCTGGTTACCTGCTGTCATCACTTAATCATCTCTAATTTGTTGTAGCTGCTTCCTTTATATCTACTTCCTTGTCCCTCTTACTTTGCCCATTTTCTTTGAACTGAAGATCTCTGCAGTTAAAACAGAGTTTTATCCCTGTAAGCTGCTCTGTGTAGTTAAGGGTATGTGGTTTGAGTCCATCAACCTCCACTAACCTTTTGTCTGATACTGAGCAAGTCACTTCACCACACAGTGTGCCTAGGTCACCCTTGAAAAGGAATACTTGTGACTTCTGGTCTTACCTGTTGTACAGATTCATAATGTCTATATCTATATCTATATATCTATATATATATATATATATATCTATATATATATATATATTCGTAATTTCGAGATTACAAGATTTCAAGGTTCTCAATTCAATATATAGGACTTTGGGATTTTGTAATTTCAAAATTAAGAAGTGGACCCATATACATACATATACATATATATATGTGTATATATATATATATATATACATATATATATATATATACATATATATATATATATATATATATATATATATATATATATATATATATATATATATATATATATATATATATATGTATGTATATATATATATATATATATATATATATTATTTTTTTCTAAACATTTGCAGTATAATTATATTTTCTTCATCAGTGTTCTTAATTTTATATATTGCATGGACTGTAAATACAATTTAACTTTTGTTGTGCTGTTTTTCTGTTTTTATCTGACAGCTTAAATTCTTATGCTATGACAGTTAAAGTCATACAGCCAGATCCAAAGGCAAGATGTTCCATGCATATTAGATACAAGTTCCATTTTGTCTGTTTTGCAGTACTACAGTGTACGCAGCTCATAAATAAAATGTGTGCCTGAAGGACACAGGCTGTCTGTGGCGCTGTGAATGTATATCTTACTGACTGTGCTCAGTATGTGAATATTTTCACATTGTATCTAGCAGCGCCATAAATGGTCCAAAAGCTCAGCAAGTGACCACTCATGTGACCTAGCATATGAAGAGGCCGTCTGTGCATCCTACATTATTTTAGAGCAGTGAGCAGAAAAGAAATTACTTTGGTGTCCAGTACTGTAATTTCTCTCCCAAGGCAAAGACTGTGTTGGGTGGATAGCTGAGGGTTTACAATCACTGTAACACATCCATTCATTGATGCTCAGGAGTTGCATTAGCACCCAGTAATAACATCATGTACAGTTGCTGCCATACTTGGAGTTTACTAGGCACATAGGAGAACAAAATAATATTGCCAGACTTTTTTTTCACAATACACTCGCACGCACCCCCAGACTCGATCACACACTCAGAGACACACACCTAATAAAGAACTTAAAAGTCATCAGCCTACCAAATGAACTTGGTATTTGGGAAGAAAGAGGAGTACCTGGAGAAAACTTACATGAATGCAAAGAGGTCATTTAAATTTTTTATAGAGGCACTTTAGCCTTTCTATATTCAATTTAGGCCAATGGCTGGCAGCTACAAAGACAGTTATCATTTAAATTCTGAGGACATTTGAAATAAGGGAGTCCAAACTAGAAAAACATTTAGCATCTATGTATTGTGAAATGCCACACCTCTAGCAGTCTACACACACCTTTTATCAGAATCAGAATCACACATTTATTAGCCAAGTATGTGCACATACAAGGAATTGGACTCCAGTTTTGATGACACTCATTTCCTGAAAAATACACTAAAAAAGCATAAGATAGATAAATGAAAATATTTTGTGAACAGCAAACACTATTAAAATTGCTCAAATAACAATGCTGTCAATACAAAGCATTATTTACACTGATAATAGTTGTTGCATTCACAGACTTTTCATAAATATTTTAATATATTATAATGCATACATATCCCAAATTATATTTTTTTGCTAAACTTTGACAAAGCAAAGAAAAGAAAAGAAATTTGCATACTTTGGAAACTGTGCAAGCTAGAAATATATTTTTGTTAACCAAACATAAACTTTCCCATGGCAACAAAAATTACTCTATGAATGCATGTGATATTTTCAGAAATATGAAAACATATGCTTAGTCGTATAATTAGCAATATAAACAGCAATGAACATCTCTCAAGGTGTGCAACTTACAGTGCAAATATCAAGGACAGTTTTATTGAACAACATCTAAGGTTTCACTTGATGTCTTGTATCAGTCCCTTCGTTTGTGAAGCATTAAGTACATATGGAAATATTGTTTATTTTCATAACTGCTAACAAACAACTAGCAATATCTCGAGTATAGTGTGATATAGATGGGCATTGACAATGAACAGCATATCACACCATACCCTCAATAACATGTAGGGCTTTCAGTTAAGAAAATATAAACATAAACATGAAAATTTGAATAATATGTGATAAATAGTGATTCATTAGTGAATCTTAGTGTCATTTTATTAATAAATCTTTGCATTTTCTAATACTGCCTATTATTAACAGGTAAGTTTTCAGTTAAGAAGTCTGATCCAAAAAGAAGATCTTGATGCCCTAATAAGGTATGGATGTGAACCGGAAATGTACAAAAGAAGTGTTAAAAGGTTGAATAAGTTAGCAGCAGATTATGATGCTATGTGTCACAGGGTCTACTTTAAAACACCGACACGCAAAACACCGATGACGAGAACACCGAGACTGGAAGATCGACAACTGAAATAACCGACAGTTTAAAAGCCCGACGCTAAGAACACCGACATGTTAAGGTAAGTGTGCGATAGTGACAGACTTTAGGGTTAGGGGCAGGTTAAGTGAGTTAGGGTTAGGGCGTGGGTCAGGTGAGTGTGCGATAGTGACAGACCTTAGGGTTAGGGTTTGGGTTAAGGTTAATGCATAGGTAGTTGTGTATGTAAGGTGTAGTGTAGGTTTGTATGTTTTTGTTGTGCTTGTGTTGTGTGTGTGTTTTTCAAAAAAGGTATTTGTTTTGTTGATTGTCGGGATTGTGGTTTGTCGGGCATGTGAAGTTTCGTGCTTTTAAACTGTCGGTCATCTCAGTTGTCGATCTTCTGGTCTCGGTGTTCTCATCGTCAGTGTTTTGCATGTTGGTGTTTTAAAGTAGACCCGAGTCACAACCCCACAACATGCTGGCTGTAAAAGTATCAATTTACAGGCTAGGGGCACATCCATAGGGCTGCTCTAATGCACAGCCCTGCAGATATGTAGAGAAAATAGGGGACAAAGGTTGCACATGTTGTGCTTCCTTCTGATATATTTAATTCCAAATCTCAAATTCATGTGGTAGGCCGATTGATGACTCTAAACTCTTCCTTGGTGTGTGTGTGTGTGTGTGTGTGTGTGTGTGTGTGTGTGTGTGTGTGTGTGTGTGTGTGTGTGTGTGTGTGTGTGTCTGTGTGTATTGTGGATAAAAAGCCTGGCAATATACTTTTGCTCCCCTACTTGCCTAATAAACTGAATGGATAGCAGCAGCTGTTTGCAAAGCTGCTACAGGGCTGATGCATAGTAGAAAAGAAGATGTGAGTCATGACTCTGTGGGGGAGTGAATGACGGCACAGTAGCAGAGCAGGGTCTATATCACGTTATTGCACAGCAAAAAAACAAATGTTATATGGTCGTCACCATATGTTCGAATTTTTCAATGTGCGAGCGCAGAATAGGAAGATTTCCTTTTTTTGCATGGTAGTGCGATCTCGGAGTTGGTATATTTAAGTAGCGGGGGTGGGGGGTGCAGCTGGGCTTGCCCCCCTGCTTAAGACATTCAGGAGTTAATTTTTTTTATTACGTTTTAGAACATTTGTGAGTTTGATCATATGGTGATGACCATATGATATTCGAACTTGTAAATGTTCGATAGCGTAATATAAATGCACAGAGCACACCATAGCAATCTGTGCTTTCTGCACGTCAGTAGCAGTATGGCCATGTAGCAAACATATATATATATATATATATATATATATATATATATATGTATACACACACACACAAACACACACACCCACACACACCCACACACACACACACACACACACACACACCTACACACACACACGTGTATAGGAAGGAAGCACTGCAAGTGCATCCTTTGCCCCCTACTGTTTTCGGATATTTGCAGGGCTGTGGTTTGCAGCAACCTCATGGAGGTTTTCTTGGCCTATAAAATGATAATTTTCCAGCCAGACTGTTGCTGGGATGTGGCATGTGGTATCTTAATCCTCTGTTAAGAAATGCTAAAAGTTTATCTAGGTTGGACTTCCTTGTCTCAAATTTCCTCTGAATATAAACATCAACGTTGTGTTTATTGTTGACAGTCATTAGTCTAAACTGAATGACTATAGTGCATTGTTTATTTATTTTTAGAGTACTCTTTATGGTTAAGGGCCTGCATGACCTTATAGTTAGGGCTGCATTACTGCAGATGTAGACGGAATTGCAGCTCCAGGTCCATGACTTAATACAGACATCTTGCTGCTCATTTTCTCTGCAAGCTAGGCCGGGCATCACAGCACTATATAGCAAGAATTACAAAAATCATTTTCTGAATTCCCAATCCTTACTTCAGTTTCTACAATTAATTATTCCTTTTGTGCCAAGCTGCGCTCTCTGAATAGTCTGCAACAATGCATGCTCCACTTGTCAAACTAATTAGGGTCATGGCTTATGCACTTTACTTTTTAGTTTAATGAAAGTCAAGACAAAGCACTGAAGAACATATTGTATGTTAAAAGTTGTTTTCTTCCTGCTCTGCTTCAGTACTGTGGACTAGTGGAGCAGACTACACTTCCCTACATTCATTGTGCTATTATAACATAAATGTCATAAGTTTTCCTGCCATTCCATTTGTAAGGGAGAAAAATTGTGCATATGAGGTGAATGATACTGACAACCAGAAGAGTGGCACCGTTATTCAATATTCTTATAAATGAAATACTTGTCTCAACTAATAAAAATGTACTGATGTTTTATCACTTAGTTGTACATTGGTTGGCATTGTAAGTACTGAGTTATTACAGTGAGCTATTTCATTTTTACCTGCCAGCTTTGAAGAGGGTTAGAGAACATCATGATTTGCTGGACCGGCCTTCATGTTATTATAGTAATGAATAACTTAAGAAACTCCAAAAAGGCAAAATGTATTTTACAGCAACAACACACTCATTTTAACCAGTTCCTTAGTGTGCATTGTTCTGGCTCTGAGAATTCTCCTCTTCAAACTGGAGAGGTTATTGGACCCTTAAGTGTATAGCTGGCTGTTTCCAGAACTTTCTCAGCCAAATATGATGAAGGAACATTACATGCGATGTAAATGATTTATGTATTTATTTTATTTGACATTTGTTTACCAGGGTGGTCTGACTGTGTCTACAGAACCTATTTTCAGCAGAGGCATGGGGAGAAAAGCTCCACATACAGTACAATATAAATCCAGTATAATCCAATACAATACAAATTACATTAGAAATACTGTACAAAAATACGTTGAAAGAACAAACTGCTACAAGATGTTCCAATATATTACTACACATCTAGACAGTTCTATAAAGTTAAAACATTACAGACAATAATAGTCACTCTCACCATACATGATGCAGACAGTGCCCAAAAAATAGTACGTAGGTAGTGCAGTGTATGACATTGACTGTTATAATACATGCAAAATAGAATGTTAGTTTCAGTTAGGAAAATAGCAGCCAGAAAGTTAGTGATGCAGATAGATAGTGAGAGAGAGTTAAGAAGAACAGAAGCAATAAAGCCTGAGCAGTAGCTTAAGGATATGGTATAGACACAGAGAAGGAGTTAGAAGGGCCTTAGGATCTTGCAGTCTGTGAGGGATTGAAATATGACACTAGAGGAAGACCTCAGCATTAGGCAGGGTTTATACAGAAGCACAGTCATGTATTTTTGAGATGATTTTTTAAAGAGGCTTTGAAATGGGTTAGACCAGGCATAGATCTGGTAGCTAGAGGTACTGAATTCCAACGTATAGAGACAGAGTATGAATACAGAGAGTGACCAGGTTTTCTTGTGGGTTTTGAGACAGCTAAGAAATTGTTGTCTTCTAATCGTAGGGATCGATTTGGTGTGTAAGGTGTCATTAGACTGGCTGCTAGTGCAGGGCAGGCAGTAGGCTTGACAATAAGATTGTGCAAGGTGGATAGCTGAATAAAGGCAAGTTGGTTGGGAAGTTCAAGCCACTTTAATTCTAGGAGTGGTTTACAGTGGTGTGTGTGATATTAAGAGTTTGTGGCAAACTTTGCAACTTTGTTGTAGCACTGTTCCAACTTGCTTAGAGTAGAATTTTATAAGCACCATAAAGAAGGGAGGGAAGTAAAAACGTTTTTGCAATGGTAGTTTTATTTGCTGCAAAAAAGAAATGTTTGTTTCTATATAAGATTCCCAGTTTTTGATGAGCTTTCTTTATAATTTGCTATATATGGGGGTCAAATGAAAGTCTATTGTCAATGATAACGCCCAGAAATTTGGTTTCCTACACTATTTCTATGAAAGTGTTGTCAGATGCAAGGATGTTGAGATGATCAGTGACAGGGGAGGTGTTTCTGGGATGAAAGAGTACTACTTTTGTCTTCTTTGGGTTAAGAAAGAGTTGGGCATTTCTTAGTCAGGGTTCGACAGCAGTAAAGGACTGTTGAGTTTTTGAAAGTAGTTATGGTAGTGATTGAGCAGTGCAGATTATGATGGAATCATCAGCGTATTGAATTAGGGTCCTAGGGTGAGAGGCAGTGTGAAGGTTGTGAAAATGTTGAAGAGTAGGGATCCTAGGATGGAGCCTTGGGGGACTCCAGTAAAGTTGTGGAGGATAGGTGAGAGTTCATTGGACCATTTCACTGCTTGTTTACGATCCTTGAGGTAGGTCTGAAACCATTTTACTGTGTTATGTGAGAAGCCTAAGTTATACAGTGTGTCCAAAAGTAAGGGGTGAGATACTGTGTCAAAGGCCTTGGAGAAATCAAGGAATAATGAGGTTGTATAGCATCCTGCATCTCTGGCCTTGTTCGTGGTGTCTGTAAAAGATAATAGGGCTGTAGCTGTGCTGTGGCTAGGTCGGAAGCCATTTTGGGTTTCGATTAAAAGATTGTTTTGCAATAGGTACTGCATTACCTGCTGATGGATACCTCGCTCGAGAATTTTGGATATGGCTGACAAGATGGATATAGGACGGAAATTGGATAAATCAAAAGAGTTGCCTCCTTTGTGGATGGAGGTGATGTGAGGTTGTTTCCATATGGTAGCTACTTCTGATTTGGATAAAGACCTATTTATAAGGATACTGATTGGGTGGGTGACTGAGTTAGCAGTCAGTTTGAGGTAGTATGGGGGGAGATTGTCAGCTGAGGTAGAGCAGGGTTTTAGTTTTTGTAGCAGTTTTTTATTGGTGTCAGTGGGTATGGGCTGAAATGAGAATGAGGTTTGCATGACATTTTATTGAGTCAGGTGGTCAGTAATGACAGGGTTAGAAGTAGTTGATGGTCTGGGGTTGGTGTCTGAATAGGTTGAAAGGTGGGGGGGGGGGGTCCAGCATTAGGGGTGTGAATTAGTAGGTCCAAAATTGATTTTATGAAGTGTTTGTTAAAGTTTTCGGCTGTTTGTGATGGAGGGTTATCTGGTGATAGGGTGTGCTGTCCATTTCTTCCAGGGTTAAGTAGAGAAGATGCGGAGTGCCAAAATTTACTGGGATTGATTTTATGCTGGAGTGGAAACTGGGAATAATATGACTTCTTATCTCTGTTGAGTAGTTTTGTCACTTTGTTACATAGTGTTTTGAAATTAACATGATTTTGTTCAATTTTGTTTTATTTCCAGGTTGACCAGGCTAGGTCCTTAGACAGCCATGGTGCTGAGGTCTTTTTGATTGTTTTCATACGAATGGGAGCTAATGTATTAAGTGTGTGAAGGAAGGTGTTATTAAAGTATAGTACAGCATCATTAAGGGGGAGTTGTTTAAGGGGTGTCCAATCTATTTCTTGTAGGAAATTGTTGAATTTATGCTGACAAAAATTAGTTGAGCTCCTAACTGATATTATAGTGTGTACTCTCAGTTGTTGGGAGTTTGTTCTAAGGGAATAAGCTGGTAGATGATCACTCAGGGAGGTAGACAGTGTACCAGAAGAGGGGTAATTGGCAGGGTGGAATACTAGAATCCAGTCTAAGGTGGATTGGCAGGTAAGATCTATGTTGTATCTTGGAGCATTGATAAGCTGAGAACAACCATACAGATTTATACTATTTGTGAACACACACACACATATATATATATTTTTATATATATATATATATATATATATATATATATATATATATATATATATATATCTTTGCGAATTATTTGTAAATTATTCTAAGCTAATTCAATTCATAGTCTGAACTGGTAATGCAGTCAAAGTGCAGACAGAAAAAATGTACAGCAATAACAATAATTACATTCAAATGTATTATTTTAACAAATGACATGTTTCTGTTAAACTGTGTATTTCTTATATTATAATGCAGTCAATTTACCATTTAAATATTTCAAATATTTTAAAGCTAAATGTAATACACGGCTGAATGATGTGGTATTTTTATAATGAGAAGACTGTTCAATGTTACAGTTTGTAATAACGCCCTATAACAGAGACAGGCAAGCTACGCTGAGGCAGTGCAGTTCATTTGTTTACCTTGGTTATCAGCCTGTTAGAGCTTGTTGATTTTCTCTTTAAAGTAATATTGAATATTGGTTTAGGAACTCTGAAAAGGCAAAAGTAAAGTTATACTGTATGAAGTAACAGAAGTAATTATTTGTTAGAGTATAATACTTAAAATTATTACTATATATTCAGTTTATAAACAAAGTACATGCCAAAATCTCAAAATGACTTAATTTATAGTCAGAAAGCAAGCTAAATACTATAAATATTCAGCATGCTGTTGTTAAATTTAAGTGCTATATTTAAGTTTCATAATGCCTCTTTTATGGGATATGGTTGAATATAAGACAGGTATGTTTTTGTTTAACATGTAACATTATTCACTTGCTCTTTTTTAACTTTAATGAAACTTAAGGTAAATGTAAATTTAGCATTCTATCTTAAGACATTATTTTTCTTATCAGTATATTCTTTTTAGAGCACTAACCAGATATAGTGGAAGTCTTATTAATGTCTTGCAAATTAGTTCTATTGCTTTATTTGCTAGTTATCTACTATTATTTTGTAATAATTTAATGCATATGTTATATATTTTGTTCACGCTGATCACATGTAAAAGGATTCAATAATTTACTGAATAATAAAATGAATCAGTGAAGAATTTGGAGCTAATGAAATGTGGATCACAGTGGGCTGTTCTCTTATTTTTCTTCTGGAAAACTTTGGAAATCACTATATGAGGGATTACCATGGCAATTATTTATTGTTAGAGAATTGTCTTACTGTACATCAATACCCTGACTGGAGAATGAGCGTTCACCAACAGGTATTAATGTACAAGTAATACCTACTGAAAAATGAGTCCGCCGATGGCAGCATATAAAGCTGCAGTGGAGCTTGGACTGAGAAAACAGAATGGCCACCATTATTTTATGTTCGCTAAGCAGTGCTTTTGCTGCTTAGCGAGTGTAAAACAAAATCTTCTTTCCTCGGTTAGGGGTTGCCACAGTGGATCACCTGTCTGTTCATGATTGGCAGTGGAGTTTTATAGTGTCGAGTTGCCAGCCTGGCACCCAACCTTTCACAGAAGGCACACACATGCACGCACTCACACCTAGGGCCAATTTTGAGTGTCCAATCCACCTACAGCATGTCTTTGGGAGGAAACCGGAGCACCCGGAGGAAACCCACACAACCATAGGGAGGACATGCAGACTCCACATAAAAGGCAACCCAGCTGAGGATTGAACCAGAGAACCTCTTACTGTGAGGCGACAACACTAACTGCTGCACTACTGTGGCCGCCCAAGTTAGAAGAAAGTGTGTGTATGTATTTGTGTGTGAAAGTGTATGATGCGTGTATGAGTGTGAGAGAAAGATTGGTTGAGCTACTATTTTACACTCACTAAGCAGTGCTTTTGCTGTTTAGCAAGTGTAAACTAAAATAAAAGTAAAATTAAAAAAAATGTGTGTGTTTGTTATTGTGTGAAAGTGTATGCCTGTATGAGTGTGAGACAGAGATTGGTTAAGCTGCTATTTTACACTGGCTAAGCAGCGCTTCTACTCTTTAGCAAGGGTAAAATAAAAAAGTGTGTGTCTGTGTGTGTGTGTGTGTGTGTGTGTGTGTGTGTGTGTGTGTGTGTGTGTGTGTACTGTGTGTGTGTGAGTGTGTGTGTGTGTGTGTGTGTGTGTGTGTGTGTGTGTGTGTGTGTGTGAGTGAGTGAGTGAGTGAGTGAGTGAGTGAGTGAGTGAGTGAGTGAGTGAGTGAGTGAGTGAGTGAGTGAGTGAGAGAGATGACTACTGGCAGCATCAGGAGTAAAGAGGATTACAAGCTTATGTGTCTTTCAGCTGAAGAAATCTAGATAAAGCCTAAAATAAAGGGGAACAAAGACTCTAAAACAGAAACTTAATTATTGCTCTTATAAAATTACTAAGCTGCTAAAGTAAAGGATTTAAGTTATCATGAATTTTCTGAAGGAAAAAAGTTTGAAGCTCAGATGTATGTCATTCTTTACTAATTTCAATCTCCAGTGACTGCCAACCAAATGATTTAGGAGTAAGGGACCAAAAAATAAAGTGAATAACTTGGTAATTTTTAAATGTTACATTCTGGCTGTAAAATGCCTCGTCCAACACCATTAATATGTACTACAGCAACTTTGAAACATTAGCTGGAGGAGCTATTTTATATCAAAAATATACTAAAAATGTATAGTAATAAAAGTCACTGGTGCTGCCACTGCACTCTCCCTCCTTAAACATCCCCTACTTCCCATACCTTAATCTACTTTCTGCCCTTAACTCACTCTTCTTACTAGCTCTCTCTAATCTTCCTTGACTACTCTTTCTACTGTCTTCTAAAATCTATTAAGCAAATTGCCTCAGTAAAACATTTAATTGTAATTGTCTTGCCTTCATACAGCTACATCATGATAAAACTGGGTTTTTGTAACCACTTACCCCAAAAACTATACTCATCTTAATGACCTGTTTCTTTTTATACATCTTGAAATAGTTATGCTATACTCCTGATTACCGACACTGTATAACGTTGTTTTGCTACTTAATGCCTTGTAATAATCCTGTAACATTGCTGTTTAATACTACTTTATAATGAAAATTGTATAATATGTTCGAGCTTTTCTCCCCGGGCCTCAGTTGAAAAAGGGCTCTTCAGCTCAGTTGGACAGTCCCGGTCAACAAATGTAAAATAATAATTAAAAAAAAAAAATATATATATATATATATATATATATATATATATATATATATATACACATTTATACATATATATATATATATATATATATATATTTATATATATATATATATATATATATATATATATAAATATATATTTTATATATATATATATATATATATATATAGATAGATAGATATACATAAGTACAACACAACAGTTTTACAAAGCGCCCAGTGTCTGTCAGCCTGGGATGACATGCTCGACAAGCCACGTTGCTTCGCTAGGGATGGTTTGCACCTGTCATCCCTGGGCTTTCGGATATTGTCAAAGGCTCTTGCCACCCCCATAGTGCCTTTTTTAGGCAAGACTCAAAAGTCAAACCCACCTCCATAGACAGCACAAGGAACAAGAAACTAAGGGTAATGCTGCTAAACGATAGAAGTTTTAACCTCAAGATGCATGCACTCGAAGCTCTCCTCAGTATGGAGAACATCGATATCTGTGCAGTGACAGAAACCTGGTTCAAGGCTCCAGAGAGCACCCCAGCACTACCAGGTTATACCTCATATCATGCTTTTCGGCCCCAAAACCCAGACCGAACCACAAAAAGAGGGGGAGTTTCCATATTTATCAAGGATATCCATACCTTCAGGTTAGTGGCAGTGCAAAAAGTATCGGAGACTATCCATGTGCAACTGACAGTGGGCAAGACTGCTTTTCAGTTTATAGCATCCTACAGACCACCCTCTCAAAGTCAGGAATCCCACTCGGCTTTCCTGAAAACATTGGAGAACACTAAGATCTCTCCAAACACCATTATATTGGGTGACTTCAACTACCCAAACATAGACTGGGAGCATTACTCAAGCCCCAGCACCTTAGCCCAAAGGTTCCTGGAATTTATAAACTCAAATGCTATGGAACAACTAGTCACCACTCCCACAAGAGGGGAAAACATACTAGACCTGATCATTACCAACATGGGGACTCTATGCTCCATACCAGAAGTATATTCCTCATTGGTAAGATCAGACCATAAATTAATTTCACTGGATATCCACATCCCGACCCCACCCTCATCCCAGAAAACCACAGTGAAAAACTTCTCAAAAGCGAACTTCACACTTCTCAAAACTGAAGTGGAATCCTTCAAGGCCCCAGGGCCAGTGGAAACCACAGCCCAAACTGCAGAATCCTATATAAACACATTCTAGAGACATCTCCAGGAATGCATGGATCATGCTATCCCAAACAAAATCAAGACCCAATTATCCAAAGGCAGGCGTCCAGTCTGGTGGACCCCAGCCATAAATAAACTGTACAACAGTAGGAGGAAGCTACTACATGATAGAGCAAAATCCCTAAAAGGGAAGGCATCTCTGATCAGTACTAGCAAAAAATTACGATCCCTCATAAAATCCTCCAAGGCTAGCTTCGAGAGAAAAATTGCACAGGACACTAAAGACAATCATAAGACTTTTTTCAGTTATGTTAGGAACCTGGGATGCAACTCCCAGACTTGTTCTGAGTTGATTCTAAACGACAAAAAATACACTGAACCCACAGACATCACCAATATCCTGGCAGACAGGTTCAGTGCAAACTTCACCCCCCCCCCAAAAGAGCAAGTATCTATCCCGGCAGAGTGCAGCCTCCCAAACATCTCTGATGCTCAGGTGAAGGCCGCCCTCTCCAAAGCAAAAAACACTGCTTCCATGGGACCAGATGGCATCCTGGGTTGCATCCTACATGAACTCCAAGAAGAACTAATCCCTCAAGTAAACTGCTGTACAATTTCAGCCTCACTACAAGATATATGCCCAAAGAATGGCGTACAGCAACAGTGGTCCCACTCCACAAAGGTGGCGCCTCTGCGGACCCTGGAAACTATCGCCCCATAAGCATGACTAGCCTAGTATGCAAGGCTATGGAGAGGATCATCATGGAACTCATAAACAAATACATTGGGGACCTACAGACACTAGATCCTACCCAATTTGGCTTTGTCAAGGGCATATCCTGCCTTTTGAACCTGGTCGACTTCTTCGAAACAGTCACCAAGGCCATAGATGAAGGGAAGGTAGTCCACACAGCCTATCTGGACCTCGCAAAGGCATTTGACACAATACCCCACTCGGGCATCATAGATAAGCTATCCAGCCTAAATATAAACCCCTATGTCACAAGATGGGTCGCAAACTGGCTCAAAGAGAACCCACAGAGTCAGAGTTGCTGGAGCCATGTCAGACTCGAAACTGGTCACAAGTGGCGTCCCACAAAGTTCTGTCCTGGGACCTCTCTTGTTCGGTATTTACTTTTCTTAGGTACAGGCCAACGTGGGAGGACTATGGCTCAGCAAGTTCGCAGATGACTGCAAACTGGGCACCATAATCGACTCTCCAGCTGACACAAACATCCTTCAAAAAGGTCTCGCAGAGACGGGTAACTGGTGCCAGAGCCATTGTCTAAAGCTAAATGCCAAAAAGTGTATAGTCATACCCTTTGGCAAAAACAATGTGCCCACAAATTACCACATAGGTGGTAACCCATTAAGTACAGAGAAAGTAATTAGGGATCTGGGGACCCAAGTTGATAGCAATCTCTCCTTTGACAACCACATTGCCAAAGTGGTTTGAAAGACCTTCTACATAGCCCACCTCATCATGAAAGGATTCACATCTAGATCAAGAGAGGTAATCATGCCCCTTTATTCATCCCTCATCAGGCCCATCATAGAATACAATGCCCCCTTTGGGATGTACCTTACCCGACACCTGCAGCAATTAGAAAGACCCCAAAAGTACCTCACCAGGAGGATCAAGGGACTCAAACAGATGCCATATGCTGCTCGGTTAAAAAAAACTCCAGTTCTACTCAGTTGCATACCGCCTGCTTCGAGGCGATCTATGCCTGACATATAAAGCTATGTCCAACCCAGAATTAATGGACATGCTCCACCTCAGTAAATCTAAATCCCTTAGAGCCATGCACTCGAGGGACTTGAACCTCAGCACAGAAATAAATAGAACATGCTGGAGGGACAGATTCATAACCCAGAGGCTCCCTTCACTCTGGAAAAGAATTCCAATTCATGTTAGGCAGAGCACCTCACTGACTCTCTTCAAGAAGAGTCTTGATGAGTGGATGGGGGATCGTAGGTTTGTCCCGGGGATTACTTCCGTGTCACTATTAGACAGAGGCACAGTTACCATGACTCACATATCTGGCATACCTCCCAACTGCAACATATGTACACTAGGGGAGGTTATCATACAAGGTCATTTACTGGAGGATGCAGGTTATGCACTGGAACCATGGCTGATGATGCCCATCAGAAATGCGCACACACACACACACACACACACACACACACACACACACACACACACACACACACACACACACACACACACACACACACACACACACACACCCCTACTGAAGAATGCCAAAATGAGGCACACACTCAAACAAGAAATGTCATTGAGCATGTGTTTGGGCTTCTGAAGTCACGGTTCCGGTGCCTAGATATATCTGGGGGAGCCCTGCAGTACAATCCAGGTAAATGTACTGAAATCTTCACCATATGTACCATGGTACACATCAGCACCTTGAGGAAACAGCTTCAGCAGGATCAGCAAGGGGAAGGGGCATACATCCCACCACCAATGTCAAAGTCACCACAGCCACACTCAGGTTAGGAATCAGAGGGGGAACCAGTAACTGCTGTGGGTGTAGGCAGACATAAGCATGCTCAATATGCCCTTGCATTGGCTGAGAGGCAATGCATAGCACACTCACTCACCACCTAAGGGGCTAAAACCTTTATCCTATGCACATGCCTATAGTAACTTTGATGCCAGGCAACATTCACAACCCTTTACCTACCCAAGTAATGGCTGTGTACTGTTAGCATCAGACAGAGTCAGCCCTGAAGTAAAACTGTTGCAAATGCTGGATTTACAAGCTAAGTGTTGAACCTGGAGTGCATTGTATAATAATATGAATGAATGGCATATGCTTGCATGTTGTTACTTGGTCATGTAAGCAGGTAAAAGGTGGAAGATTTGTACAGAAATGACTTTAACATGTGACAACAAAGACTTATGTGACTTATATGTGACCATTATTAGGTAGTAGGCCTCAGGCATCGAAGATTCACACAGCCATACCTCTCAAAAGTATGTAAGGTCACCAAATGTCCTCAGTTTAGCACCATACATTTGTACAGGAAAATCATTAAAGAGAGTAGTTAGAAAGTAATGAGAGACATTTCAGTTGCAGAATTTACAACCCTCACCAGATCATTAACATTACTGATGGAAATAAAGTTTTATGCTATCAACTGTCTAACTTTCTAAGACCAATATAAGTCAAAGGTACAATTACCAATTCAGCATCACAAATGCAGATATACTAACCACTAAGTCAGATATGCACCCTGAGAATCAGGCACAAAGCTTATGTTTCCCTGAATCCAAAATATAGAAAACAAGGATATGGCACAGTTATGACTTGCACAGGGTGTTGGGGGGGGGGGGGGCAGGCAAGAAGCCTAGGCTGATACAAAAGGTTAGTGAGTGTGTGTGAGCCAGAAAGAGAAGCAGGCAGACATTTGGATAATGTAAAAAATGGCCAGTGAGACAAAATTAGTTTTAAGCTTCACTGATGAGCTATCTAACTGTGTGTGTGTGTGTGTGTGTGTGTGTGTGTGTGTGTGTGTGTGTGTGTGTGTGTGTGTGTGTGTGTGTGTGTGTGTGTGTGTGTGTGTGTGTGTGTGTGTGTGTGTGTGTGTGTGTGTGTGTGTGTGTGGGTCCTACAGGTGAAATTGGTGTGTGAGTGTCTGCATGAATGCAGCCAATCTCTGTGCTAGCTCTACTTCTTGGTATGCCAAACAGGTGTGAGCCATACTTGGTAGAGGTAGCAGTTCATCAGTGTCATACTGGACAATGAGAACTGGCTCTGCCAGGAGTTCCACTGGCATGTATATGCCCACTGTCAGATGCACTGCTGCTACCTGAACATTGCTGTTGTCTTCTGGATGAGCTCCCCTCACGAAGATGCCCAGAATCACAACCCCATGGCCTGCTACATCTGAGTGTGGACAGCTCAACCACTGATGGAGCATTGGAAGTACTGCCACTATGGAAGCACGATCAGGCACAGCCACATCGGCTAACAGCAGGTGATGTGGCTGACCTATTCCCAGGAGGATGCTGTTGCCCTCCCAGCAGATGTTCCATCACAGACACCATCCATTCCAATGTGTGTCATTCATCCAATCCATTGAATCAACAACATAGTGGAGGCCGTCACGCATATTAGCCTGTGCCACATCTACAATCCTAAGTATTTCTCTGGAGGACCTCTGGGAACATGGCTATGCCTCCACGATGGCCCTAAACATACATTGAGAGGCATGGGAAGAGACATCTGGATCAGGTGGAGGATGGACAGCAGGCCACCTCCAAGCACCCTCAACAGCCCTCCTGTGTGGCACCTCACCCACACTTTAGCTAAGGACAGAGTCAACAGGCACTGAAGCCACAGTAACCACACTTCCCTGATCGATAATGTCACCCACCTGTTGAATATATGAAGGTGCACTGGAATGGGTAGACGTAGGCCACCTGATTGTGTTTGATGGAATTACAGGGTATGACTGTACATCAACCTCAGTGTGAGTTTCAACCCCATGCACCCCCAATTGTACCTCTGTTTGGCTACCATAATCATCAGAGTCTACTGTTATGCTGACATTAGATGGTAGAAGTCCCACACTTCCACTGTCAGGATCATCTGTGATAATAAGCAACAAACACAGGAAAAATTACAGTACTATAATCCAATATATACTAACAAACTACCAGTAGTGCCACTATTACAGACAGTACAGCAATACACACAACAGCCCTGACACCTACATCACAAACTAAATATTTCTTTGAACTGCCCATCAGTACTGACATTAAATGTCTGGCTTACCATGTACAGATGATTGTAGGCTCCCTATGGTGGATGGTTCTGGAAGAAGTTAAGCAAAAGGTAAGGACACCATCATCAGAATGAAGAGTAACATAGGGGGTTAAAACTTTTTCCCTTTATATGTCTATTAACTATACTGTCAACAAGAACTTCTATATCAAGTCCAACCCAAGTCCATGTGTAATCAATAATAATGTATTGTTAACTGTAGAAATCTACAATCCTCCCAACCAATTTCTTGTTAAACAGAACTAACATACTGATGTAAATATTTTACTGTACAAGAATATTTAACAATTGAGATACATATCCCAGATCAACCAATCATCACATACTACCTTATATAGTACAATCAATACTAAACCATAATCCCCACCTCCCTCAACCCATAGTAATACAAACAACTCACACTAAACTACATAAATTCCACTACAATGCCTAACTACAAGACACCAGCCAAACTAATAAATATTGTTTCCACTCAAACCCAGCTGAAATATAACAACCAATTATAATTATATACAGCTACTCTAATAATCCTAACAACAGATGCACGTTATATCCTCCTGCCACACCAAACAATAACCTATCCCACCCCATTCTACCACTTCCCTTTATCCACAAACAAACTTACCAACATTATTACATCCTCCTCTATCCTTAACATTACAGCCTTTCATCATACACACTAGTCTCTACTCCCTCACTCCAACACACCTAGAGTTTCTCAAACACATCGTAAGTACATAGTCAAAATATTAAACACTTTAGTGGCACTAATCTAAACCCAAATCAACAAAATACCAACCATAAACTAAGAAAATAAGTACTACAAAGCCACAATGTACAGGACTGGAGAAAGAAGTGAAATGACACAAAGTTTATAAAATAAGCACAATTTAATCCACATAAAGCACTTTTTGTCACAGTAAATGCTGTGACTTCTGCAGATGAATAATACAAGATAACCCCCTACCCTTATATAGTGAAACTAAGGCTTCAATGATACAGTTAAGTAATTAATCAATAAATAACTTCTCAGCAACATAACATAGTTGAGTAACTTAAAACCATTAGTCACTATATATTTACATTCTAAAGCCATAAATCCCTACCCCCGAACAACAATGTAAATCCTTTGTTAAAAATACCTTTTGTCCATGGACTTTATACTAAAATTTTGTATTCTTATATCTATACATAGTAAATAAAATAAATTTAATAAGTTTAACTTTCTGTTGTAAACTGTAACAACAGCATAAAGGTAAAATTACAAGTGTCAAATACAAATAAAGTTACGTTCTTTTTAGCTTGTCTACACTATAAATCCAAAAAATGTGTACTTTGTCAACACAGTGCTATACTTTAAGACAATTTGATGCTATCTAGTAAGACTTCTTAGTTTCAAAATACATGAAATAGAACATATTTCATTCAGTCCTGGGTACTGATGCATTTGTTTTTAACTGCCATATTAACTAAAGTCATTCCAAATTTAAGGAGTCTGGTCCTCCTGCTTTGTCAGGTATAATTTGATCTATTGTCCTAAATAAGAATTTATGTTCTCTGTATTCACAGATATGTTTAGCTAAGGCATTGTCCTCACTCGTTCCTGCAGTCTACGATCTGTTTTCCCTATGTAGAATGCGGGACACATTTGGCATTGGGCTAGGTATACTACTGCTCTAGACCGACAATTTAATCTGTATTTAACAGTATATTGCCTATCTCTTATTTTAAACCTCTGACTCACATCCATATATTTACAATACCTACAAATACCACATTTATACATTCCACACCTACTTTTGGTAACTGTTTGATTCCTTTCGACTAGGTTTTTCAAGTTAGCCCCTATTTTATAAATGATCTTAGGTGTACTTGCAACCTTCTTTCTAATAAAAGTGTCTGAGAGTATTAACTCCCAGTTCTTCCTGATAATGTCACCAAGGTTTACTGCATCTAAACTGAATGTAATAATAAAGTTACTCAAATTCTGTATGTCATTGTTGTTAGAGGATGTCTCAAAGGAGTGTGGAGATGTAATGTTAATGTTTTCATTAGCATGTCCCTGACTCAAAATAGGCTTATGCAAACCACTACTACGTTTCTGGGTAACTTCCAATAGAAGTACATTAATCGATGACGTAGGGTAGCCTCTTCTGATAAACATCGCCTTCAAGTTGTTACATTCTGTTTGAAAATCTATATCTAATGAGATCATCCTAGCTGCCCTGACCAACTGTCCTTTCACTACTGACTTTTTCTGGTGAAAGGGGTGGCAGCTGGAAAAATGCAAGAAACTATTAGAATAAGTTTCTTTTCTATATATCTGTGCAGTATAACATTCACGGACCATGTCTTTTGAAATCTGTACATCCAAGTAAGCTATAATGTTTAAGCTAAACTGCGATGTAAAGCACATAAAATCTGTTATTTCATTAAAATTTGCTTTAGCTGTTTTAATGCCACCCCTTATCACCATAAAAATATCATCCAGAAATCGGGTGTAGTAATACACCTTTTCTTGGACCCAGTTGTTCTGAAACATGAATTTGTGTTCTCAGTCCGCCATCACTAAATAGGCGAAACTGGTGCCACACGGCCCATGGCTATTCTTGTTAATTGTAGGGATATTCTGCCTTCAAATAATATATAGCTGTTAGACAAAATAGTATCCAGTAACTCTCCAATTAAACTAATTTCATTGTTCGATGTTCCTTTCATTCTCATAATGTGGCTAACTCATTCTATTCCCTCTAGGTGTCGATTGGACGTATATAGATCTTTAACATCTACTGTTAAAAAGTTAAACCTGTTGTCAAGTTGTAAATTGTCTAAACTGTGTAAGAAGGACCACGAGTCTTTGCAAATTTGTTTCTCACTAATTACATACTTTTTTAATACAGTGTCTACAAATTTGGCACATGCATAGGTGTTGAAAATGGTTTGAAACAGGTAAACAAAAAAACTTCCTAAACACTATCTTCCAACAGCACGTGAAAAATCCACTACGAAACCTGCGTTTGAAATATTTATTTAAGCTTCTCTTTAAACATGCACTTTTCATCAGATTTAAGTATCCAAATTCATCAGAAACAAAACTTTAAGTAAATAATCTACTAGAGCATTTTATAGCACCCAAATCTCATTGAAATCACATTGAAGTCACGCAGCACTACACATGTACTACGCAGAGAGCTCACCCTACTGGTGAGACTTGCAACTACTAGTTAATTCTTTATTTTTTATTGTTTGTTTTTTATATATTGTTTGTTTAATTTCTACCTATATAAAATCTCATATACATGCAGGTCGCAACTCAGAAAATACAATGCTATAATGAACAATGATAAAAATAATATACTAACAAATGTAAATGTAAAAATGTATAAAAAATCTCCAAGTAAAGAATTATGTTAAGCTTTATATAACTAACAATGTTAAAATAGTTAAAAATAGATAAAAATAAAGTTTTGACTTGCAATTTCGATCTCAAAGAACTGCACATGTATTTGCTCATAAAAACAGCAAAGTCTCAAATCTAAAAATACAAATGAGAATTCACCTTAACAGATTTTTCAAGCGTAGGACACACATAATCAAATTACACTCATTCAGGCCAGGAAACTGGCAGGCATTCAGCCTCAATTGCCAACAAAGCTCTAACCTTTCCAATCTAAGTGACTCCAGACCACCTCTTCCATCATTGTATAGTTGTTGTATGACGCTAAATTTGAAATTATGTGTGGGCTGTTCTAAAATGTGTCTTGCCAATGCATTTGTGGATTTACTATTGTTAATACTATATATGTGTTCATATATCCTGTCCCTTAGTCTTCTGTCGGTTTTGTCGACATAGAACGCGGGACAGTGGGTGCAGCTTGCCAAATACACTACTTGCTTACTGTTGCAATCATATTTGTCCTTGGCTTTGATCTTAACATCCCTAATGCAACAACTGTTAACCCTCATGGATATATTTGCATTGGTTACACATATAACATTTGAATGTACCCAGTTTCTTTTTCATCACAGTGGCTCTGTTTTCTAAGATTTGTTTCAAATTTGCACCACGTCTGAAAACTATTTTCGGGCATTCGGGGAAAATTGTACGTGTCTCATTATGGTTCAGCAGTAACCCCCAATTCTTACAAATGATGTTAACTATTTCAAAGGATTCCATGGCAAAAGTGGAAATAAAGCAATAAGGGCTGAACAACTCGTCAGACCCCTGTTTGTCACTACAAACCAAAGTCATATTTTTATTATTACACAAAATTGGTGGGAACACTCCTCCATGTCTCTTAGCTTTCACTTCCTCAAGGAGGGTCATGAACAAATCTAGAGGGTAACCTCTCTGTAAGAAAAGTTCTTTAGTGTATCGCATTCGCTATAAAGTTCTCATCTTTGTGGACATCCTGGCTGCCCTACTAACTGCCCCTTAATCACAGATTTCTTCTGTGAGGGTGGCAGCTGAAAAATGAAGGAAGGAATTTGAGTAAGTACTCTTATGGAAAATTTTGCTAAATAAACTAATTCTCTATAATCTTTACTTAATTCAATGTCAAGATATGAAATCTTGTCCTTGTGTACAGAATAAGTGAATTTCAAAACTCCGCTGTTATTAAACATGTCTATAATTCTCAGTGCCTCTGATTCTGGCCAAACATCACAAATGTCCAAGAATCGCGTATAAAATTTTATGTGTTGTTGGCACCAAGGATTTTGTAAGACATGTTGTCTCTCCCAGTGTGCCATGACCATTAGCCACACTGGCTCATTACCCCATCACAACTCACTCTTTGATGGTAAAATTTACCATTAAAGGTGACATAATTATAAGACAGTACTATGTCTATTAATTCTGTCACCAATTTAACTTCATCTCTAGGGGCATTATGGGTTTGCATAAAAAGGTCAGCACTTCTTATGCAAACCCATAATGCCCCTAGAGATGAAGTGAACTTGGTGACAGAATTAATAGACATAGTACTGTCTTATAATTATGTCACCTTTAATGGTAAATTTTACCATCAAAGAGTGGGAGTTGCGATGGGGTCCCCATGTTGGGCCAGTGTGGCTAATATGGTCATGGCACACTGGGAGAGACAACATGTCTTACAAAATCCTTGGTGCCAACAACACATAAAATTTATACGCGATTCTGACTACATTTTGTGATGTTTGTCGGCCAGGAATCAGAGGCAATGAGAATGATAGACATGTTTAATAACAGCACAGGGTTTTTGGAATTCACTTATTCTGTACACAAGGACAAGATTTCATATCTTGACATTGAATTAAGGAAAGATTATAGAGAATTAGTTTATTTAGCAAAAATTTTCCGTAAGAGTACTTAATTCCTTCCTTTATTTTTCCAGCTGCCACCCTTTTTCACAGAAGAAATCTGTGATTAAGGGGCAGTTAGTTAGGGCAGCCAGGATGTCCACAAAAGATGAGGACTTTACAGCCGAATGCGATACACTAAAGAACTTTTTCTTACAGAGAGGTTACCCTCTAGATTTGTTCATGATCCTCAGTGGCGGCTGGTGACTTCAAATCAAAGGGGGGCTGCAGGAGACAGCTGAATGGGTAGGGTCAAGGGGGAGGGGTGTGGCCAACTGGAAAGGGGAGGAGCTATGCTCCAAACCACAAAAACTAACTTTAATTAAATACGCTGCCCTGGGTGGCAAGCCATCATTATGAGAGTCCAATCAAGACAAAAATAACTGTAGAAGAATAAAAATATTTCAATGCATTTGCTGCATGACAGCTTACTTAATATCTAGATGGAAACAAAAGGTTGTGAGGCATAAAAAAATAAATTACTTTTTAAATACATTACTGGAATGCCAGTCAAAATCAAGTGTAAGAAAAACCAGAAGCACTCAACTCAAACCACTTCTCCTTGCACTGCAGATCTAATTATAATTTATATTCAGCTTTATTAAAGTACCAAGTAACATGCTGAAAGTAGAAATCTCTGTGATGCCCCCACTTGTAAAAATGTTTCTTATCCAAAAAAGACCTGCTGCCTGGCAACTATCTACTTGTTTCATGGGGAAAACATGATCAAAGTAAAAAATGAAAAGCAAACAAGAAACAAGCTCAAGATACATTGCTTAAAGGATTACTGTACAGGTTATGGACCACACATGATTGGCATTCAGTTTAGTTTATGGGTAAAGCCTGTAGAGATGACTGGAAGTCTCCAACAAGTGTAATAAGCTTTTTAAAATAATGGAATCCTGTCCTTTAATACCCAAGGCTTATACATTATCTAGTCAAGTATTCTCTGCATGGCAACAACAGAAAGACTTTCAATGTTGGCAATTCTTTAACAGTATGCTTATTAAAGCTTACTTGCATCTCATGATCCCAGACAAGCTTACCTTATGGTCATTAAAGCATTGCTACTTAAACACAGAGCAACAGGCACTTTCTGAGAAATAAGCATAAATCTGAGTAATAAGCATAAATCAACAGTACAAAAATATAACAGAAACCAGACCATTCTGCAAAATCAAGGACAGATGAAAAGCCACTGTAGTACTTGTGCCTACCTTAGATGGGGGGACACACTGCACATTTACACTGCATAACTACTCCTTGCCTTGCTTGGACACATCCAGAGTCACTAAATGGGGGAGTGGGGTGCAACAAGTATGTCACAATTTCAAATGTCTCTGGCTGACTGTGATGGCCCTGACACATTTGTCATACCTCTCAACCTCAGTGCAAGAAATCTGGACAAAGCCATACACAGAAGTGGGACAAAGGCCCAAAAATAAGGACAACTTTTAAATATTGCTCTAATAAACTTAGAAAGATAATAGAATAGGTCTTGCATTAGTATGAATTTTCTGAAGGGTATAAAATCTGAAACTCAAATGTCTGTCATTATTTTCTAACTTCAGTTTTTAGTGATTTGTCACTAATTTGCCGAAAAACAAAATTTTATGAAAAATGGACCAAAAATGTGATGCAAAAATATAAAATAACCACACAATACAGCTGGGAACCTGTCAAAGAAGGGACACTTTAATATTAGTACTGCTAACTTGAGCAGCTGACAAAATAAAAGTATCTACATGCATTTCAAGTAATCTATAACTTTGATTATTACAGTTATTTCTTAATTGTAAACCCTCCATGTTTTCTTCCAAAATTGCTATTTTGTGGAAGGATTATTAGGGGGAAGAGCAACATTTTGAGCCAAAATCGGGGACAGTTGAGAGGTTGGCTATGCCTAATTCTATAAAGCAATTTATTTGCATGTACCTCTCAACCTGTTAATGCAGTAAATCTGAACAAGGCCAAATATATTGGGGGAACATATAAACAGTACTAAAAATTGCTCTTGTATAAATTGAGACAGTTGATAGAATAACAGTTCTTACTTTAGCATGTATTTTTCTGAAGGTTATGAAGTCTGAAACTCAGTGTATCATTTAGTGACTTAATTCCTAAATGATTTGCCAGAAAACTACAAATTTTATGAAGAACAAACCAAAAATAAGAAGCACAAATCTATTTATTCTTTGAAAATCTGGACAGTTGGGAGGTTTAGTTCAGCCGGGCCTGTCTGAGTTTGCTGCCCTTCCCCCCTGACAAAATCATGGTTGAATGGAGCCTCTGCAGCCATTCCAATGAACCATTACTTGGCTATTTCACTCCATTTACCATAAACACTAATGTGCGTACTGCTTTACTTCTGTGATGAGTTGGACTTCATTTGAAAGTTTTATTTTGTGTTTTACAGCACAAACACTAAGTCATCTGCTAAACAATGCAATGTAGTCTCACAATGAAAACTTAGCATTAAAACTTCTCTGCCCTTGAAACTCACATTCATTGAAACAGCATTGAAACCCACATTCAAAGAAAATACATTTTGCCAGTGGCAGATAAAGATTAATTTTGGTCTGTTTTCAAATCATAGGCCCCTTACATATGAAACGTACATGTGCTCTTTGATACACCTTCCTCATTGTACTAAATTATATTCCTTGTACAATACAGTACAGTTGTTAGAAGGCGTTTTAAATTTGTTTTGAACATTTTTCCAATAAGCAATGAAACAAAATGCATGCACCCATAATAGCAAAACTGCACAGTTCAGAACATTTATCACAAAAGTTTACTCAGACTTCCACAGTCCACCATTATCAGTAAATATGCACAATTCTACAGTCCACCATTATCAGTAAATATGCACAATTCTACAGTCCATTATCAGTAAATATGCACAATTCTACAGTCCATTATCATTATTATATGCACAATCTCTGAAGAAGTAAAAGTCTTCTAAATAATTCCACATTAAAGAAATCTGTAACTAATGAAGAGGTTGTTGCTAGCAAACACCTTTATATTTCATGGTTTCATTGAAAAATAAAGCGTCTGTTGCCCCTCAGGAATAAATTGCTTATATTACATTAAAAAAATGATAAACAAATAATATTGCAAGAGGAAACGGATGGCAAACTGATAACAGACTCATAGTTAGTATATTCACCAAGGAGAACATTCTCAGTACGGCAGCATCCACCCCTTGTGGGAGTAGAACCCACAGCCTTCTGCATCAAAAGCAAGTGCACAACCTGTTGTGCTATTAACAAGGAAAACTGACTTCACTTAAGCAACACTAAACTTCTGTTCCCCTGCAGCTCTCAGCTTCTTGTAAAATCTACTCAATACTCAACTGCATCTCAACTTCTCAGCACAAAAAAACTGCAAAAAGCCAAAATGTATTGGGGGGGGTTAAAAGCCCCAAAACCAGGGACACATTAAACATTGCTTGTATAATCTTGGAAAGTTGCTAGAATAAAATGCTGTGTTACCACCATATATTTTACTGCCAAGGTCCCTGTGCAAAACAGTCAGAGCAACATACCACTACGCCAAATCAGCTGCTTTGTGAAAGAGAAATGCTGTGTTACCACCATACATTTTACTGCCAAGGTCCCTGTGCAAAACAGTCAGAGCAACATACCACTACGCCAAATCAGCTGCTTTGTAAAAGAGAGGAAGACTGAAACTTAAATGGCTATCATTTAGTGAATTCAGTTCTCACCATAGCTGTCAACCTCTTAGTACAAAACACCTGGACAAACCCAGTAATGAGGGAATACAGCCCTCAAACATATTCAGTGAATTCAGTTCTTGCCATAGCTGTCAACCTTAGCACAAAAAACCTGGACAAAGCCAATAATGGGGGAATACAGTCCCAAAAATAGGAACAAATTTCAAATATTCATCTTATAAACTTAGAAAATTGCTAGAATAAAAAGTTGTATTACAGTTGTGTTACTATGTATTTTCTGAAGAACATGAAGTCTGAAATTCAAATGCCTGTCAGTTTTACTGCTGACAGAACAAAAACAATTTTCAGCAGAGACCCAGGGAAAAATACTGTAGACACGTCTTTGTAAAATGACAGGGTACCAGAGCAAATCCACACAAACACAGAGAGGAGATGCAAACTCCACACAGAAGGCACCCCAGCCAAGAATCAAACCAGAAAACCTATAGCTGTGAGGCAGCAATACTACCACTGCACCATCAAATATGCAAGGAATTAAATATTCAGAAACCTGAAGTCTGAAATTCAAATGCCTGTCAATTTTATTTAACATTTGTTAATCAGGACAGTCTGACTTGGAACAAAAAAAAATTTCAGTAGAGGCCCAGTAAGAAATAATGCAGACATGTCTTTGTAACATGGGAGAACACAAAAGCAAACCCACACAAACACAGGGAGAAGATACAGACCCCACAAAGAAGGCACCCCAGCCAAGAATCAATCCTGAGAACCAGCAGCTGTGAGGCAACAATGCTACCACTGCACCATCAAATATCAAGCATTGCAGCATTTATAAACCACAGATATTATGAGGAACAGATCAGATCAAATATGAGGCAAAAATCTGCAATTTTATTTTTATAAATGGTGGTGGGTAGGGAATTCAGGTCTTTAACACCTGCATACAAGGTACAGAGTTCAAGCCTGAGGTATTCTCTACTACACACACACACACACACACACACACACACACACACACACCTATAGTAGCAAACCACAAAAACTAAATATACTGCCCTGGGTGCCAAACCGTCGTTATGAGAGTCCAATCAAGACAAAATGAAGTGTAGAAGAATAAAAATATTTCAATGCACTGGCTACATGACAGCTTACTTAATATCTAGATGGAAACAAAAAGGTTGTGAGGCATGAAAAAATAAATTACTTCGTAAATACATTACTGGAATACCAGTCAAAATCAAGTATAAAAAAACCAAGCTTCTCCTTGCACTACAGTTCTAATTATAATTTATATTCAGCTTTATAAAAGTACCAAATAACATGCTAAAAGTAGCAATCTCTGTGATACCCCCACTTGTAAAAATGTTTCTTATCCAAAAAAGATCTGCTGCCTGACAACTATCTACTTATTTCATGGGGAAAATATGATCAAAGTAAAAAATGAACAGCAAACAAGAAACAAGCTCAAGATAAATTGCTTAAAGGATTACTGCACAGGTTATGGACCACACATGATTGGCATTCTTTTAGTTTACGGGTAAAGCCTGCAAAGATGACTGCAAATCTCCAACAAATGTAATGAGCTTCCGAAAATACTGTAATCCTGTCCTTTATTACAAATGCTGTCATATGCATTTCAATACCTAAGGCTTGTACATTATCTAGTTATGTAAATATTCTCCACATGGCAACAACAAAAAGGCTTTCAGTGTTGGTAATTATTTAACAGTATGTTTATTAAAGGTTACTTGCATCTTACAATCTCAGACAAGCTTACCTGATGGTCATTAAAGCATTGCTACTTAAACACAGAGCAGCAGGGCACTGCAACAGCATGCATTTTCTGAATAATAAGAAACATAAATCAACAGTATAAAAATATGACAGAAAACCAGAACATTCTGCAAAATCAAGGACAGATGAAAAGCCACTGTAGTACTTTTTTCTACCTTGGATGGGGGGGATACTCTGCACACTTACACTGCATAACTGCTCCTTTCCTTGCTTGGGCACATCCAGAGTCACTACATGGGGGAGTGGGGTGCAACAAGTATGTCACAATTTGAGATGTCTCTGGCTGACGGTGATGGCTCTGACACTCATACCTCTCAACCTCAGAGCAAGAAATCTGGACAAAGCCTTACATAGAAGTGCGACACAGGCACAAAAATAAGGACAATTTTTAAATATTGCTCTTATAAACTCAGAAAGATAATAGAATAGTAGTAGGTCTTAGTGCTACACAATAGTGAAGCAAGAACAGTTGGGTCTTGGGTGACAGTGAACCAGTTACTTCAGTTAGGAGGGGGGTGAGACTCCAATTTACAGTTTCTTTGATTTAATTTAAATAAAATCTCAGTAGAATCACACAATACAAAATATGTTACACACAACATGCATCCAAAAATATAGAGACAAAGCTATTTTAACATTTTTTTATTTTCAAACTTGAAAATAATATAGACATTTTAAATTTTAAAGATGGCATGTAAAATTATTTACAAACAAATTATACTTAGCAGTTATAAAATAATTACTAGATTCAAAATATATGTAATTTGCTTTTTTGGTGCAGACATAAATCCTTCAACATTATATCAATAATCCCAACACATCAGTGTAACAAATGTCAAGTCATCCACTCTAACTATATAACCAAAACAATTTTCATATCTGTTAATACATCTATCTAATCGCCTTAGCATTTGTATTCCTCGATCACCTACATCTGACATGAGCTACATGAAAACATTGCCAGTCATACTAAACTGTTTCACTTCCAGTACACAAGGCAGTAATGTACATATACAAAAAAAAATGTCCATGTCTATAAATGTGAACATTAATCACCCAAGTCTTCTTCTATACACATGGAAGAAGACATAACTGTATTGAACATCTCTGAAAAATTTTACATGGGATATAGGGACAGGAGGGCAACAAACAGCTGAAGGTACAGTTTGCAATGGACCAATCAATCAAACAGTTGGAAAAGTGAATCATGAGAGCTACAATACTTACTTTACTTCTGCATCACCTTCACTCTGTTCTTCTTCTAACTTCTTTTCTTTCTTCTTCTGTTCTTCCTTCAGGCTAGGCTAGCACAGGCTGCACAGCACAGATATTACCACCCAAATAAAAAAAATTAAAAAAATCCAATACCAAATTAAATTATTAATAAAATCGGACTCCTTGCTTAATCACAGTAACGAATCAATCCACATTCCACAAGCCCACAACTGACTGATTGATTCTCACTCTTTTCCCAGCACATAAAGCCCGGGAAGAGAGCGACAACCAATCAGCAGCATTTAGCCCAGCAAGCACGTCATGATGTGCCTGCGGACGTCGCAGTCCGAGCCCCTTCCAATTCTATGCAGTTTGGAACCGCATAGACTTTTGGGCATCACAATGATGCCTTCATTACTCCTCCGGGCTGCAATGAAAACAAAAAAAAAACTGTTTAAAACCGCCGCAGCCCGAGGCGGTTAAAGTGCGCATGCGCGTACTTCTGAGTCGCGGACTCGAAGTTTGTTTTAATCAAAAAAAAGGTATATATATTTTTTCTTTACATTTTTTCTCACACTTTACTTTTTAGCTGAGGGGGCTGCAGTCCGGCAGTCCGATGCCACGAGCCGCCCCTGATGACCCTACTTGAGGAAGTGAAAGCTAAGAGACATGGAGGAGTGTTCCCACCAATTTTGTGTAATAATAAAAATATGACTTTGGTTTGTAGTGACAAACAGGGGTCTGACGAGTTGTTCAGCCCTTATTGCTTTATTTCCATTTTTGCCATGGAATCCTTTGAAATAGTTAACATCATTTGTAAGAATTGGGGGTTACTGCTGAACCATAATGAGACACGTACAATTTTCCCCGAATGCCCGAAAATAGTTTTCAGACGTGGTGCAAATTTGAAACAAATCTTAGAAAACAGAGCCACTGTGATGAAAAAGAAACTGGGTACATTCAAATGTTATATGTGTAACCAATGCAAATATATCCATGAGGGTTAACAGTTGTTGCATTAGGGATGTTAAGATCAAAGCCAAGGACAAATATGATTGCAACAGTAAGCAAGTAGTGTATTTGGCAGTTGCACCCACTGTCCCGCTGCTCTATGCTCATACAAAACCGACAGAAGACTAAGGGACAGGATATATGAACACATATATAGTATTAACAATAGTAAATCCACAAATGCATTGGCAAGACACATTTTAGAACAGCCCACACATAATTTCAAATTTAGCGTCATACAACAACTATACAATGACGGAAGAGGTGGTCCGGAGTCACTTAGATTGGAAAGGTTAGAGCTTTGTTGGCAATTGAGGCTGAATGCCTGCCAGTTTCCTGGCCTGAATGAGTGTAATTCGATTATGTGTGTCCTACGCTTGATAAATCTGTTAAGGTGAATTCTCATTTGTATTTTTAGATTTGAGACTTTGCTGTTTTTATGAGCAAATACATGTGCAGTTCTTTGAGATCGAAATTACAAGTCAAAACTTTATTTTTATCTATTTTTAACTATTTTAACATTGTTAGTTATATAAAGCTTAACATAATTCTTTACTTGGAGATTTTTATACAGTTTTACATTTACATTTGTTAGTATATTATTTTTATCATTGTTCATTATAGCATTGTATTTTCTGAGTTGTGACCTGCATGTATATGAGATTTTATATAGGTAGAAATTAAACAAACAATATATAAAAACAAACAATAAAAAATAAAGAATTAACTAGTAGTTGCAAGTCTCACCAGTAGGGTGAGCTCTCTGCGTAGTACATGTGTAGTGCTGCGTGACTTCAATGTGATTTCAATGAGATTTGGGTGCTATAAAATGCTCTAGTAGATTATTTACTTACAGTTTTGTTTCTGATGAATTTGGATACTTAAATCTGACGAAAAGTGCATGTTTAAAGAGAAGCTTAAATAAATATTTCAAACGCAGGTTTCGTAGTGGATTTTTCACATGGTGTTGGAAGATAGTGTTTGGGAAGTTTTTTTGTTTACATGCATAGGTGATGCTGTTTCTGGCATCAACTAGTGGTCGCATGGGAGGATTACCTATATCTTTGTGTACTTTTGAAACACCAAAGATGCTAGGTATTCTGGGTGCTGGCATAGACCAATAATTGAATAAGTTATTGTCTATTCTGGTTTCAATGAACAATTCATAAATAAACTATTTAATGTGACTGTATACTATGTTCAATTCATTCCTTGTCACTTCCTTATATGAATCTGTATTAAGTACTTATTGGTTACTCAGGCAGATAATGAAACTGGCATTCCTTGCCTAATACAAAGGTACCAGATGTATTAGCTTGATATTTATTTTCTTTATCAAGGCCAGGATCCTAATACCAGTGTAACTACCTATGTACCAACTGTGTTTTACAAGCTTGTAGTGAAGTTTAATTGAGAAGGGTACTGCATATTGTTAACTATACCTCTCGCCTACTGCTTGCTTCTATCCAACACAAGATATTATAACCTGCTGTATACCTGTGTTGTTTTGAATTTATCTAGCTACTACACCTCTCGTATCATTTAATAGTGCTATCTCTCCTTTCTTTCATTCTAGGAACCCCCCCCCCACTAAATAACACCGTGTGGCTCCCAAGTTCCTGCGGCGACCCTGATAGAACCTTACAACGGTGCAAATGCATATACCATAAACGTCCCATCTACTTTTACTGTAAAGGACACTAGGGTAAAGGATATACCCATATTTTAAGCTTACCTAACTAGGATAGCGTTTTCAGGCAGGAAAACAAATAGTACCTTAAAAACTTACTGGCAAACAAACACTAGGCTGCCATTACTTCCAGGTCCTTGCATCTTAAAAGGTGCTATTCAACACCAGACCTCCATACCCACAACTGGCTGCCTCTAAGGCCTTGTAAACTCCTGGCAGGTATAATCCCGCTCGGCTTGCTCCTCTCGCCTCGAGCTCGCTCGCCCACCCCGCCCCCATATCCCACCCGCCCCCACTACCTCTAAATTTATAGCTATATCTAGCCCATCCCACCCTTTCTCCCTCCCAATCACGGCTGTCCACCAATTTACAACTCCTCCTCCCACACTCTTAGCCAACTCTCTAAATTTAGTAACCCCTTCTTATCTTCCCATCCCACAAGCTACCTCTCTCTCATTGTCATGATTAAAAGCATGTATTCCATCATCCCTTTACTAACTCTACTTCTTCTCTTCCCTTACCTTTTATCAAGATATGAACACCAAACACTCTTAGGAATTCCCTTTCCTAAGGCCCACACCACCACACACACACCTTTTTTCTCATAACACAATAGTACCCTCTCTCCACCCTGCAAAAACACTAGGTCTCAATAAAATTCATCTGACCCTTCACTACCCTAACTCATCCAAAAATAAATTTAACCTCAAATTACTATGCAAACTCCAGAGATTCCTGGAGCACCTTAAACAATGTATAACCCAACACGGTGACATTCACCCGAATCCAGTCCCTGACACCATTCGAGACTCTGTCACTTCAAAATTACCCCAAACTCCTACTAACTCCCTCCTCATCTTTCACCTCAACCTAAGAAGCATTAACAACGAAATACATAGCTTACATGCCATGATAGCCACACATTCCACAGACATCATGTGCCTATCAGAAACATGGCTCAAACCTGCCACTAAGGATGAAGAAATTCTTCCACCCGGCTATAATATCCTAAAGATGGATCGAACAACCAAAAGGGGTGGGGGAACAGCTGTAATGTTTAAGAACAGATTGAACATCAGTATGAACCCATTACATCCTCCCCAGGTCTCTAATATAGAACTTATTGCACTAAAGATTTGCCTTAATACCCAAAAATGTATCAATCTAGTTGTTCTCTATATTCCGCCAGGGAAGAACCTTGATAACCTAGAGCAAACTTTAAGTTGGTTAGCCCCCAATTACCCTCAAGAAACTGTAGTACTAGGGGACTTCAATATTGACTGGTCCCAATGCTCAGATAAGTCAAATCCACATCCAATCAATCTACATGGCTTCTCCCAAAATATTACATCCCCAACTAGAATTGGTAATATTCAGCAAAAAGAGAACACGATTGACTGGATTCTCACAATAAAGATCCGAATAACTATACCACTGGTACCCTCCCCAACGACCTTAGCGACCACCTTATCACTTACATTTTAAAACACAAATTTTCTTGTACCAACCCACCCTTATACAAACTTGTTAGAAATCGGAAAAAGTTCAATCCAGAACTATTCCTTGAGGAACTGAAATCCTGCAATTGGTCTATCCTAAATACTCTATCCCTAGCTGAGAGTGTGTCACACTTCAATGACACATTCCTAAACATTCTCGACTCTCATGCCCCAAATCGACTAATTAGAACCAAAGTACGCATAGCTCCCTGGCTAACACGAGAAACCAAAAAAAAATTAAGCTCCGTGACCAGGCTTGGCACAAATGGAGAGCAACCAAATCTCCCCATGACTGCATGAAATTTCAGCAGCTTAGAAACTCCACAAAATCCAACATAACTCGAGATAAGAAACAATATTTCTGTCACCTCCAGGACAAACATCAGACTAACCCAAAAAAGTTCTGGGCTGGTTTTAATAACCTCCTCCATCCTGGGAAATCTACTACCCCAACCCCGGAGAAACTCACTGGTCAAGCACCAGATGTAGTAGCCAACACTTTTAACACTTTTTTTACTGAGACCATCCAGTCCCTAGCCAATCATCTACCTACTTCTCCCCCCTCCGTAACTCTTCCTGCTGACACACCTCCTCTTTCCTTTAACTTACAACCAGTATCTACCTCCTATATTCGTACCCTATTAAAAAAACTGAAACCGTCCACCCTAGCAGCCGATCACCTCCCAGAGGAATACCTACAATTAGCATCTGATGTCATAGCCTATCCCATATCAATCCTAATTAATAGATCTATAACTGAGGCCTCCATCCCCCCCATTTGGAAAATTGCATACATCATTCCACTTCATAAAGGTGGCTCCTCCACAGAAACATCTAACTATAGACCCATCGCAATATTGTCTCCAATAGCTAAAATCATGGAATGGTGTGTTCACAAACAACTCCTACACTACCTTACCATCAATAATCTGCTGTCTATTACCCAGCATGGCTTCCGCCCACATCACAGTACAACCACTGCCCTCCTCTCCTTTGTTGACACAATCAATAGCAACTGCAACAAAAAACAAACATCTGCCGCTCTCTTTCTTGACCTATCGAAAGCTTTCGATATGGTTAACCATCAGCTATTACTACACAAACTACAAACCCTATATCTTGACAACCTAGCCCTAAGCTGGTTTAAGGACTACCTCACTGACAGGCAACAAGCAGTCCAATGGCAAAATAGTCTATCTCACCTGCTATCAAACAACACTGGTGTTCCACAGGGCTCCATACTTGGTCCCCTCCTATTCTCTGTTTTCATAAATGATCTTCACACAGTCATCCCCAGAGCCACCTGCATTCAATATGCAGATGGCTCTACCCTGATCTGCTCTGACCCGTCTCTCCAGAATCTCCAAGCAGCCACCCAACAATGTTTTGCCAAAGTTGAAAAATGGTTCTCGACCGTAAACTTATACTCAACCCGACTAAAACCAAGTTACTTCTATTTTTCCCCACGTCTACCACTCCCCTAGCACAAGAACACCCACTAGATAATCCCAGGACCTTTTTTGTGGAATCCTTAAATGGCACCATCATTGAGCCTGTCTCCTACACCAAACTATTAGGTGTCACCATTGACCACAAGCTTAAATTCAACATGCACATTGCCCAAACCATTAAGTCAGTTAACAAGAAACTAGGCTCTATGTATAGAATCAAGAACTTTCTTACTCCTCATGCTAAATTAACCATTGCTCGTACCCACCTCCTTTCCACCCTACTATATGCCTCACTGATACTTTCATTCCTCAACAAACGCGAGCTCAATAACCTCTCTACTACCTACCATCATATTGCAAGATTCAGAACTGCACACCCTATCGTACACACCATTGCCTCAACCTCAAGAAACTTGGCTGGTTGGAATTGCCCAATCTTCTTAAATTAAACCAACTCTCCGAAGCATTCAAAATAATTAATCATCCAGAGAACACCCCCTCACTGAGCAAAATCCTGACCCACTACACCAACTTAAGTAGCCTTCGATCTGAAAACAGTATTCAGGTACTAAACATCAAATCTAATAACATAGCTGGTGATGCCCTTTATGCTAATTCCATTGGAAAGCAATGGAATTCCCTTCCCAACAACCTCAGGCTATGACTTTACTCAACCTATTCAAAACTAATCTCAGAGAATCACTTAAGTCTCACTGGTTATGCCCATGTTCCAACCCAGATTAATTCCTATAGGTCTCTCAGTTCCTAAATCTCTTCTTCCTCTCAAGTTCCTTCTAGTATTTTACTATCTCCACATGTATCCAAGTCATATGACCAACCCAACAAATGTTTCCCAAACTATCAGCATGTGTATTTAGATATTGTATTGTTTCATTTTTATAATAATGTAATTCCTTGTATCTAATTGTAGTGTGATACTTCTGTTAATTGTGGGAGCTTTTCTCCCCCGGCCTCTACTGAAAAAGGACATGTATCCAGCTAGACTAGCCCGGTCAACAAATGTAAATAAATAAAATAAAATAAATAAATAAATAAGTAACTCAAACATTTTAATTCCATAGTCACTTATGTTCATTAGTACCAGTCCACCTCCCTTATCAGGTTTCATTACTCTCACAGGGGCCATTTGTAAGTATTCCAACAGTTGCTTCTCCTTTTCAGTAATGTTCTTTTCATATATCTTGTGGGGTAAGTTATTCTCAAGTTTGTTCCCAAAATCCAACTCACAAACTTGTTCAAAAAGTTCTAATGTTGGATGTAGGGGCGGGTTAAATGTACTAGGAATATAATATTTGTCATTTCTATTTACATTTTCCTCCATAATAATGTTCAAGTTGAGTTTGCGAACAAACAGTTTAAGGTCTATAAGGGAAGAAGCCAAACTTGCTCTATAATCTGGCACAAATGTAAACCCTTTTGCAAGCAACTCGACCAGTGCCTATTCAATAAAGAGACCAGAATAATTGTACACAGTAAAATCATTTTCCATGTTGTGAGACAGTTTACAGTTAAAAGTACCTGTATCAATATTTATTTCCTCTTTTTGTTCCCCCTCTTTTTCTTCCTCTGGGTCGAGTAGTTCATTTGGTGTTGTGGTTTATGGTTCAGGGAATGGTTTTGAAAATTTTCCCCTTGGCCGTTGTTAAAGGGTTTTTCATTAACATTATTAGCCATATTGCTTTTTATATGAAATCCTTTCACTCCTACGAGGTGCATCTTGCACTTCAACTAACTCGTCGTTGGTTTCTAAATGAATGTTCCTTGCTTCACTATTCAAGGAAGACCCGCCTCCATTTGCCTTTTGGCCATTAAGGTTCCACATTTGAGATGTGGGCAGATGTTCATCGTGTTACACTGCTGCAGTCATTACACTTGTGTTATCCTGCCATCAGGTGGTCCTGCAGTCGGCCAGAGTTCCAAAGTCTTGGTCCGGTGTCGGTTGCTGTCGCTTCTTCCCTGATGTCAGTGCACCAGGGGTATATAAGATGCATCCAACGCCATTTTCTTCAGTCTTTCTTGCCACGTGGTGCCCAAAGCAAAAGCAGTTCGCAAGTGCCAGTCGGCTGACTCCTGAGATTTTCGAAGTCGAATTTCAGATCCGAAGTCTTCAACAAAGCTAAGTACTCCATTGGGGAAACTTTTTTCTTGCCTCAGACCGATGTCAGAAAACGTTAATAATTGTATTTCTTGTGGGACGTAAATACCTCATAAGGACTTCCACTGTTACTGTATTCCATGCCTAGGCCCTGATCACGATGTCACTAGTTGTCGGTTTTGTGCTAGATTTAACAAACGCACTATAAAACGATGTTTTGATTTTGCTTTGCACTACTTTGGCCGAAGGTTCAATTATACTATGCCATCGGATCAACCGATGACTGCAATTCTGAAAAAATGCAAAGACAAGGATAAGGCATCCGAGGTCCAAAACTGACGATGAAGCCTCTTCTAGGCCAGTGGCCGGTTCGCTGGTTCTCAGTGAGGCACTTTCGCAGCACCTGACACCTGCTACCTCAGAGCCACAGGTCACCTCCGACTCCCACGTGGAGACAACTAGGCCTCTGGAAACCCAAGGTATTGGGCCTACGGAAACTAATCCCTCAGATGGGTCCAGAGCCGCTGAGCAGGCATCGGCTTCTGAGGGTGTTTTCAGACCTTCACAACCTACCATTAAAGCAACAAACCACCATTAAAGACAAAGAAGCAAGTACAGCATTCTCCTGGACAGTCCTCCATGCCTAAGAAACAGATGCTTAAAATGGCCGAAGACCTCATTACTCAAATCAGGGGTTCCCACCCCCCTCCTGAGAAAAGGCCTAGGCAGGATACAGACTATGATTCCTCTGATCAGGTTTCCATTTCCTCTGATTCCTCTTCAGACCAGGGATACTCTCTACCCCCCTATGTGGACTCTGATGCTGAAGAATCTATCCCTTCAGCCTCTCCTCCTTTGGATTACTCTTTTGGGGAAACTTTACATACCATGAGGGAGCATTTCCATTGGGAAAGTCAGGATTATTCAGAATCAAAGAAAAGGCTCAGGGACTTCCTTTTATTGCCTCAGCACAGGCCCCTGGCTATTCCGCCTGTGTTAGATATTGTGGATGATGTGTTCTCTGAATCCAGCTTATCTCCTGATTCTTTGCCCCCTGCACCAGCCAAGCCAGATAGGTATTATAGAGTCCCTGACTCTCACAAGTTTCTTTATAAAAACCCTTCTGCTGATCCAGAAACTATTTCCCAGGGTCCAAAAGGGGTTAAGGCTTCCATTGCAAAATATCCAGTCCCCTCTGACAGAGATTCTAGAGCATTGGATAGATGGGGGAAGAAAGTTTACACTTCTGCAACTTTAGCAGTAAGGGCTTTAAATTGCCAGTTTCACATGCTTAAGTACCAACAATATTTAATGGCTCAGTTAAAACAGAAAATGTTTGCAAGCTCAGAAGCTCCAGACTATAATGAAATGCAGGATTTATTGCATGCAGTTGAACAGGTGGGAAAACATACTCTGCAATGTGGTTTTGATTCTTTAGAGGCCTCTTGTAGAGCCGCAGTTACAGGTTCTGTGATTCGAAGACATGCTTGGTTGAAAGAACAGAGTTTACCTGAGCATGTTAAGGCAAAATTATTGGATGCTCCTTTACAGCATGATACCTTGTTTGGTGTTAAGGCAGAAGAGGTGTTAAAGAAAATGGAGGATAAAGCTAAATCTATGCAAACAGTCAAAGATTTCTTACAGGTACAGCCACCTCAATTTAGCAGAAATTGGCCTACAAAGAATTGGTCCTTTTCAGTGTCAGACAGGCCACAGAGAGGCAGATACAGACGCCCTAGAGGCAGATCTCAACCCCAAGGCTCTAACAGACAACGATAGTGGGGTACCTCAACCCCAAAAGGAGGTGAGGACAAGTCTCAACCTTACAGGAAACAGTCCCAATGACTTCCCCCTTCGTACACCAAGCACCTTTTGGCAGCCCCCTTAGGGGGAAAACTAGCACTTTTTTTCTCAAAATTGGCAAACAATCACCCAAGACAAATGGGTTCTGAATATTGTGTCTCAAGGTTACAGGTTCCACTT
This sequence comes from Protopterus annectens, assembly GCF_019279795.1. Lineage (NCBI taxonomy): Eukaryota > Metazoa > Chordata > Ceratodontiformes > Protopteridae > Protopterus > Protopterus annectens. The sequence goes on from NC_056744.1 coordinate 245,041,301, forward strand.
TCACACTTTACCAAGGCTAAAAGGAATGCCAAACCTGCCATAAAATCAATGGGCAGAGGCACAAAAACAAATTTCAGCCCTCATGGACATGAGAGCTATTCAAAAAGTACCACAGCAGGAACAAGGACAAGGATTTTACTCGACTCTTCCTGGTCCCCAGAAAGGACAAAGCCTGGAGACCCATACTAGACCTTTCAACTCTAAATACTTACCTGGATGTTCCAAAATTCAAAATGTTGACACTACAGCAGCTTCTTCCCATGCAGGGCAAGAAGGCTTGGCTTGTTACTCTGTACCTCAAAGAGGCATACCTGCATGTCCCTATCAGACAAAATTGCAGAAGATACCTCAGATTCAAAGCTGGTACAATGCACTACCAATTCTCTGCACTGCCCTTTGGCTTATCTACTGTGCCCAGGGTCTTTACAAAGTGCCTGGCACCAGTAATTGCATTTTGCAGACAAAAAGGAATTCAAATATATCCATACTTGGATGACTGCCTCATTCAAGCAGAGACAAAGGACATTCTTCTAAAGCATCTGGCGTTTTGTAGAAAGGTTGCTAATTTATCTAGGGTACACAGTAAATGAAAAGAAGTCAAAACTAGTGCCCTCACAACAGATAATATTCCTGGGTGCCCGCTTAAATACAATGGCCCAGATGGCTTATCTCACACCAGACAGACAAGGACAACTAACTCAATATTTTCAATTACTGGCAAAAAAGTCCCATCTCCCTGCAAGAAAAATTGTGCAGGCCCTGGGATTCATGGCATCCTGCATACTACTAATTCCATATGCCAGACTGCATATGAGGAAATTACAATGGTACCTAAAAAGTGTTTGGAATCAACACTCTCACAGTTTAGAAGCAGTAATACCAATAATTCCCTGCCTACAACAGGAGTTTCGATGGTGGGCATGGGCATGTCACCTCAACATGGGTCAGCCTTTCACTCTACCCACAGCCAGGCAGACTCTAACAACAGATGCTTCAGATTACGCCTGGGGAGCACACATGGCAGGAAAATGTAATCAGGGCAAGTGGACCACAGACCAAATGCATCTTCACATCAATCAAAAAGAGATGTTGGCTGTTCAAAATCCCCCAACAGCTTTCAAGGACCTTCTGCATCCAGGACAATTATTATTAAAGACAGACAACACCACAGTAATGTGGTACATAAACAAGCAAGGGGCACTCATTCTTATCCCCTATGCAGGCAAGCCATGACCTTGTGGAACACAGCTCTAACTTATCAAGTTCATCTACAAGCACAATTCCTGCCAGGAAAGAAAAATACTCTGGCAGACGATCTAAGCAGAAATATCATGGACCCTCACGAATGGAAATTGAATCCACAAATCTTCAGCATGGTAATGCAAAAATAGGGATGCCCAGACATAGATCTTTTTGCCTCCCCACTGAATTGCTAACTACAAAAATTCTGCACAAGGACTTACCACACACAAGCATGGAAAGTGGATGCTCTCTCATTCAGATGGAAAAACCTAAATGTTTATGCCTTCCCACCACTGCCTCTACTTTCAAAGGTACTCCTAAAAGCCAGACAAGAAAAACCACAGATGATCCTGACTGCTCCAGACTGGCCACGCTAGCACTGGTACCCAATCTTAAAGAACTTAACTCAAGGCCCACCGTGGATTTTGCCTCAAACTTCACACCTTCTGACTCAACAAAACAATCAGATCCTGCATGGTCAGCTCAAAACCCTAAACCTGGCTGCATGGCAGATTCATTAGTCAAACAGGCAACACCTCTCTCTAAAGCTGTTATGGATGTCATTTTGGAGGCCAGGAGGCCTAGCACCAGGAAAGCTTACTCAGAAAAATGGAAGAGATTCTGCGCCTGGAACCAGGCTCAAAGCCTTGACCTTCTTGTCCCAAACATTCCTCAGATTTTACAATACTTAACTGAGATGCTGGACAAAGGCCTATCCTTCTCATCAATTAAGATCCACGCCTCTGCCATTTCAGCACATTACAACACGGATCCTCCTTTATTCTCACATCCCTTGCTAAAACAGTATCTCAGAGGGGCTAAAAACATAAGACTGCCCCAGAGAGCACCGACACCAACTTGGGACCTCAGTTTTGTTTTGGAAAAACTGACCCTGCCACCTTTTGAGCCAGCCAATACAGCTAATCTAAAATTTTTATCATGGAAAACAGCTCTGCTCCTGGCAGTAACTTCAGCATGAAGAGTCTCAGAGCTACAGGCATTAATAGCAGTGGAACCTTTTATAATATTTCATCAGGACAGGGTTTCTTTAAGGACAAACCCTACCTTTATGCCAAAGGTGGTATCTAGTGTGGCTCTTAACCAATCCATCCATTTGCCAACTTTTTATCCAAACCCCCAGAATAAAGGGGAGAAACTTCTGCACTCTTTGGACATACACAGGCAGCTATGCTTCTACTTGGACAAAACAAAAGCTTTCAGGAAAACTGAGTAACTGTTTGTAGCATATGCTGCAGTATCACAGGGCAAGGCTATCTCAAAGCAGACTGTCTCCAAATGGATAGGACACTGTATTCGTTACTGCTACACACAGCATGGAAAATCAGTCCCTAATAACATTAGGCCACATTCCACCAGAGCAACAGCCACTTTAACAGCCTTTCTCAGAGGAGTACCTACGAAGGAAATTTTGGAGGCTGCAGCTTGGAGTTCAGTGCACACCTTTACCAAGCATTACCACTTGCCTCTTTACTCTAAATCCAGAGCAGGAATTGCCACTGCAGTTCTGCAGGGCCTCATAGCCAATCCTAACTCTTTATAGACCAGCCACCCAACCTTAGCTTTGGGATTCTACCCAGTGTAATGACTACAGCAGTGTAACACGATGAACATAGTACAGTTTTGTACCTACCATAAATGTAGATGTTCGAGTGTTCACACTGCTGCAGTCCAGGTTACCCTCCCTCCATCCCCTCTGTCCTAGCTGGACTTATCTATACCTTTCTATCCTATACAACCTTTGTGATGTATTTGCTTGTAACTGAAGGTATTGTTTTTATTTTATATATATATTTTTATTAGCAATATGTATTGCCTACCTACTTGGGGGCACCTGACATCTGGGGCAAGAAAAACTGAAGAAAATGGTGTCGGATGCATCTTATATACCCCTGGCTCACTGACGTCAGGGAAGAAGCGACAGCAACTGACACCAGACCAAGACTTTGGAACTCTGGCCAACTGCGGGACCGCCTGATGGCAGGATAACCCAAGTGTAATGACTGCAGCAGTGTGAACACTCAAACATATACATTTATGGTAGGTACAAAACTGTACTTTTGGGGTATGCTAAACCATTACTGTATGCATTCTGGTCTGTATTAAGCTTTTTTATTTTCGTAGCTTTCACTTTACTAAGATATTGTTCAATGCTTGTGAATGTTCTATTATAGTTGTATTGGTACCTTTGGAAATCAGTGTTTAATTTAATTGCTGTATCCAGTTCCGTAGTTTCTTCCATTAGTGAATCTGAGGTTGTTTGATAATGCTGACACATACATTGTAATAACTTGATACCTTGTTTGTTTAAAAGCTTGATAAGTTCTTGGTGAAATACTGATCCTTCCTCCAGTCCGGTGGTATATTGCCACCTTCTCAGTCTCTTTGGGACAATGTTTTCGCTGATGCAGTGGCGAAAAAAGCTGATTTCCAGTTGTAGTTCTTTGTACTTTAACATGTTGGAATCTAGTTTCTGCAAATTAGAAACTATGCTGTTCGATCCTCCAGCTGGTAACACCTGATGGCTTGCCTCCGAAAGCAGGTTTAAGGGTTCACTTAGCCAAGTACATCCATCTGGAGTTCCAGTAAGCCCCAAGGAAACATTTCTCCCTGCTGAACTGTTATTAGCATAGTTTACAGTTAGTGCTCGGTTCCCGCTCGGTTCTTGTGATGGTCTAAGGCTGCTTGTGGGAGAGGTGCACTTGTTGTAATTACCAGCATTAGATGTCAGTTTATCTATGCCTGTATTAATTGTAGTTTCTTGAGTAGAGACAAGACTTGGGCAGGAGTTGGATAAATAGTTTACCTTGTCCGTTAAATCTTTGATACGTTGGGTTAAAAGTCCTATCAGTAAAGTCAAGTTACCGCTTCCATTGTCCTGCGATAGCTGGGTGCCAGTAATTTCGACTCCTTCTGCATCCATGTGTACGTGAAACAACCACAAACTAAGAAAATAAGTACTACAAAGCCACAATGCACTGGACTGGAGAAAGAAGTGAAAATTGACACAAAGCTTATAAAATAAGCACAATTTAGTCCACATAAAGCAATTTTCGTCACAGTAAATGCTGTGACTTCTTCAGATGAATAATACAAGATAACCTCCTACACTTATATAGTGAAACTAAGGCTTCAATGATACAATTAAGTAATTAATCAATAAATAACTTCTCAGCAACATAACACAGTTGAGTAACTTAAAACCATTAGTCACTATATATTTACATTCTAAAGTCATAAATCACTACCCCCCCGAACAACAATGTAAATATTTTGTTAAAAATACCTTTTGTCCATTGACTTTATACTACAATTTTGTATTCTTTTATCTGTACATAGTAAATAAAATAAATTTAATACCAACCAGTCATAATCAACAAATATCTCCCATAGAAACAAAGCTGATATTTTACTACTGAATATGAATATTAGAATTAACACTAACAAAGTCCTTCAGCTACAAGCCAACCTCTCTCTGTACTCACCTGGTATCATACTAATTACTGAAACTTGGCTTAAACCCAGTGTTACCAATAATGAGATTCTCCCTCCAGGTTATAATATAATACCTTGAGACAGAATAGGCAAAAGGTGGCGGCATAGCCTTACTCTTTAAAAATCACCTTTCTCCTAGAAGCCTTAGATCAAATCATCCCCAACTATTATAATGCTGTACTGATATTTACCAAGCTTATCATTAACTCAAAAAAACATGTAAACATAATTGGAACCTATAACCCAACCGGGGACAACATCCACACATTAGAAAACATATTGAACTGGACCACAAAATCATTACACCAGAAAAAAATATTCATGGGTGATTTTAATATTGACTGGTCAAAATGCAGTTCCCAAAACCTCACTAATCACATTAACTTCTATGGCTTCACCCAACTGTACAAACTCCTACTAGGATTGACAAGTCATCCAATAAACACTCCATTCTTGTCTGGATCTTAACACATAAACCAGCCTACTCCCCTCACTCTGGCTGTTTTCCTGACATCCTCAGTGACCATCTCTCTACCTATCTACTTAGACAGTGAACTAACTCAACAAAACAAGCTATGTACAAACAATTAAGGAACAAAAAACACATTAACCTTGATGACTCCATAAACATTCTCAAACACTGTAACTGGTCACCACTTAAACTACTCACCATAGAAGACGCTATAGAATATTTAAATTTTTTTGTTAACTGGGAAGGTCTGACTTGGAACAAAGCCAATTTTCAGTGGTGGCCTGGGGAGAAACACTCCAGATGGATGTCTTTATAATGTGGGAGGAAACCGGAGCACCCAGAGGAAACCCACATGAATGCAAGGAGGACATGCAGACTCTGCAGAGAAGGCACCTCAGCCGAGAATCAAACCGAAAAACCTCTTGTTGTGAGGCGACAATACTACCACTGCACCACTGCGCCATCCGAAAATGCAACTGAGTTTCTTTTCTATCTTAAACACACAAGCTCCTCTCAGGACTGTAAGAGTTAAATCTAACTTTGTCCCATGGCTAAACAAAGAAACTACATCACTGCTAAAAGCAAGAGACAAAGCCTGGAAAAACTGGCACAAAACTAAATCCAAAATTGCAAAGCAAACTTAATGAGAACTTAGAAACAAAGTAAAGAAACAAATTAGGACAAAATAAATTATTACTCTGACATCCAAACTAAACACCAACATAACCCTCAAAAATTTTGGTCAGAAATTAACAGCAAACTCCTACCAGGCAAATCCAGCACACCCCCACCCACTACTAATAATAACGCAGACAACATTGTTACCCAATTCAGCAAATATTTTACCAAAACTATTCTAGCCCTTTCTAAAAATCAAACCTTCACTCCTACTCCAGCTACTCTTACACCAAGAAAAAATAATACCACCTTCTCCTTTCAACCTGCCTCAACTGAGATAATAAAAAAACTTTATAGAAAACTAAAGCCCACTACACTAGCTGCAGAAAACTTACCAGCAGAGTTTTTAAGAGCAGCTACTGAAGGAATTGCCTTCTTATCAGTAGATCTATATCAGAACACCAAGTACCTACCATATGGAAAACTTCCCACATTATTCCACTTCATAAAGGTGGCAATTCAACCAGTCTGTCTAACTACTGATCGATTGTAATCCTATCCCCCCTGTCCAAGATACTAGAGAGAATTGTACATAAGAAAATCATGGACTACCTGTATACTAACAAGCTACTAACCAATACGCAACATGGTTTCCACCCATACCATAGTATTACCATTGCTCTAATGTCATTTGCTAACACTGTCAACCTTCATAGAAACAATAATAAATATGTATCATCTATCTTTCTAGACTTATCTAAAGCCTTTGATATGGTCTCATACAACAAACTTATAAATTCCCTCTCTGATCTGAATCTATGCCAGTCTACTCTTGCCTGGTTCCAGGGCTACCTAACTGGGCACCATCAAGCAGTACATTAACAACAACATCTATCACCCCTTCTTCCCATGTCCCTAGGGGTTCTCCAAGGCTCTGTATTAAGCCCTGTACTCTTCCTTATATTTACAAACAACCTTCATTCCTCAGCCTAAAATGGCTCAGTCATTCAGCATGCAGATGATTCTACAGTGATATGTGCTGCTACTACCCTACAGGAACTGCAAATACTAACAAAACAGTCTTTCCTAGCAGTAAAAACTTGGCTAACAAACTCCCACCTAATTCTGAACCTCCCCCAAAACAAACTCATGACAAACAACACCATCATTTCACCCTCACCTCACACCAAACTTTTGGGAGTTGAAATAGACAGCAACATGATATTTAGCATCCACAAAATCTAAACCATACAAAAAAGTGCACAAAAAATGTGGTATACTTTATAGGAACAAGCAGTATCTTACAAATAAACGCAAAAAAAACTACTACTGCCCAACCCCATCAGATCTCAACTCTGCTATATACATCACCCATAGTAACTAACCTAAGAAAAACCAAGTTAATAAAACTGGACTCCTCTTATAACAAAATTGCCAAGTATGCAGCAAATTCACCATTTAGGTCACACCACTGTTCAGTACTCAAGCAACTCAACTGGCTAGAACTCCCCCAACTCCTACTCTTTAACCAACTAACAATGGCTCGCAAGGGCAGTTAGCTTAGTACTAATCTATGAACCTATGAACCATGGCCCACAAAATTTTCTATCTACCAGAGAAAACAACGGCCCTGCAAAATCTACTACAACCATATTCCAGGCCCAGATCTCTATATTATAGCAACAACCCCCTTATAAAGATAACCACTGCCAACAGTCTTGCTGGAGAAACCCTCTTCTCAAATTACATAGCCAAAATGTGGAATACACTACCTCCAAACATAACATCCACCCCAACCTTGACTCAGTTAAAAAAATGCAAAGAACTAATTTATCCAACAAATGGCTATGGCCAAGCACTGCTCTTGACTAAAGTATCTCTTTTGACTGTTGCTATTACTTCTTATAAACTGATGTGACCCTGCCAGCCCAGCTCTCTGGAATTTTGTAAATAGTTCTATGTCATTTGTGAATATTGATATGATTTATACAGACTTATATGTTAGGTACTGAGCTTTAAGAATGTAACCACAGCATACCCTGCTAAAACATAGAAGATTAACTTACAAAACTGCAAGAAAATAAGTTGAAATTAAGTGCTCTACAATTGTTCTATAAAAGTTAGTTTCAGTGCAGCAAGGAGGCAGGATGTCTAGAGCCAGATGTTTTTTTCTATTGCCATGGAGAAAAGTAGTTACTAGGTTTAAAATGTAAAAAATGTTTTATTGCTTTATGATTTCCTAACAGTTGAACAGTTCTGTGATATATGTACTTCTCACACAGAAGTGTTAAAATTCTGTTAAGTTTCTTTTTAGCCTGGGAACTAAAGTCAGGTGAGAAAAAGTGATGTCATCCAGGCTAACCCACCAGTAAGAAGTGATATTGATTTAAGAACTATCTCAGAGAGAGACTGTGCATTTTGTATTTTGTCTTGGACCTAGCAAGAATATCTACTCATCATCATCATCATCTGCATTTACCTGTCTGTAAGTAAGATTTAGGGCATAGTATCTCTCATAGAGATAGGAATATAGTAAAGATTAGTTTAGATATTGTCTGTATTTATTTGAGACTGTTCTGCAATGTTACTTTAAAATATTTCCTGTGATTTTGAACTCTGAAGTAACTGTATTTGTTGTCTGAGTATTGTCTTGTTCTTTTATTATTTATTATTAAATATATTTAAAACTATCTTTGTCACTGATATTTGTGATACATATTTAAGCTGTTAGAGTGCTTGCATATGTATTTGATGGCACTGCACATGCCACTCCTAATTAGCCTTGCAAGTCTTGGTCAACACTACTATTTGATAATAGTAACATTACACAGTAGGATTGGACACCCTTTTAAGAGCCTTATAATAGTTGATTTGTAGGGGTTATGGTGGCAGTGACAACTACCTTATAGTCTGGGCAGAAGGGGGCATAGCTAGTAAACCTGTGCCAGCCTTCCCCAGGTGTTTTGTGTGTGTGTGTGTGTGTGTGTGTGTGTGTGTGTGTGTGTGTGTGTGTGTGTCTGTGTGCGTGTGTGAAACAAATCTCCAAGAGTGTATGTGTCAGCTACTTGGGCAGAGACACGAAACACTGGTTGGACAGAGAGAGTGTTAGAGAACTTGCCTTGGAACCCTGGCTAAGGTCTCAACTCTATAGCTGTGCCAGTGGGGAGTCTTAATGGGGATCTGGAGAAAGAGGGAGAAACCAGATCCAGACTGACTGTGATCTCTGTGCGATCTTAGGTAAATTGCACTTTACTGTGTGTGTACTTGTCATCCTCCCATTGTGTACATCTACTCACTGCTGCCAGTGGTGAGGATTGAGGTTCCTTGATTACTAGGCCAGTGCAGTGGTGTTACATATTAATTGGTTGGCAGTGGTGGGATATCTGCATCACATATTAATTGGTTGACAGTGATGAGATAGCCCCATCACATATTTATTAGCTTGTAGTGGTGTGGATATTGAATACCTGTAGCCTGTGTACAGTGGTCAATGAAGGTGTTTGCGCTCTCATTCAGCCACACAGTGTACGTTTAGAGTTCATATCACAATTGTTTTATTTTTTTTGTTAGCTTAGTTAGTCAGGGAGAGCAGGCAAGCATGTCAGAAGAGGAGTATGGCAAGCTGACAAGGAACCATTTGGGTGAGATGCACCAGACTAAAGGACTGGTGCATGCCAACCAGACTAAAGGAGACATGATTGCAGCTTTAGTTACAGCTGCATCACAGGATAGCAACCAGGAGGACAATCAGACTGGCTTGGAGATGTACAACTCTCAGAAAATGGACAGTTCAACCTTTCCACAAAGGACTTAAAAATCCATCTGTAGTTAAAGATGCTTAAGCTGGAGGCCAAGAATTTGAAAATAGAAGCAGCAGAGAGACTGAGACGTCTAGAGACTGATGTAAAAGAGAAACTGCAATGCCTAAAGGCTGACAAAAATGAGAAGCTGTGATGCCTGAAAGCTGAGGAGAATGAGAGGCAGAGGCAACATGAAAAGTAGAAGCTGACTCATGGAGGTAATGGAGAAGGGAGTAACCAATTCCCAGAAGCAACAAAGATCAGTATATTTATTTCACAGCTTACACAGGAGGATAAATTAGATAGTTTCATTCATATGTTTGAGAGGGTATGTAAAGAGTATAATGCTGACCAAGGGCTCTGGGTATGGTTCCTGACCCCCATACTCCATGGTAAAGCTCTGTAACTGCAGTTTCTAAACTGTCTGATACTGATTGCTTAAATTACAATACAGTCAAAATGTGTTTGTTAGAATGCTTTAAGTTAACACCTGAAGCTTATAGAAAAAAAAGTTTTGTGAGCATAGAAGCAAGGCAGATGAAAGTGTGTGTGAATATATTGCTGAACTAAGCACTTGTTTTCATAGGTGGTTGAGTGGATGTCAAGTCACCACTTTTGAAGGGCTGGCAGACATTTTGGTGAGGGAACAAGTCCTTAGGACTTTTCCAGAGGACATGAGAATCTGGTTAGCTGAGAGACAATGCACTACTGCAGATGAGTTGGGGAAGAAGGGAGACCTATACCTAGCAAGCAGTGCATCATTGCACAGGAAATGGAGACCCAGTGCTGCTCATAGGTCTAAGACAACCCATGGTGGGTAACCCAGACTGCCCCAACAAAGCTTGCCAGTAGCAGGGGAACCCACTAGTCCAGGTACACATCCAGGATCAAGGGTTAAATCTTTTAAATGCAACCAGTGGGGCCATGTAGCATATAGATGTTATGGAGGCAAGGTGGGGAACAAAAGGTGGGGGAATGACAAAATACCTGCAGTAAGTTGTCTCAAAACAATAAGCGTACCAAACTACCACAATAGGGTTATATCCTATCTTAATGGATGGGAAGGAGGCCACTGCTAAGAGAGACACAGCCTCTGACCTAACCATTGTGAAGTCTGCAATGGTTATAGAGGAGCACTACTTGCTTGGGCAATCTACTCCAGTCAGAGCTTTAGGAGGGACCCCATTCCAAATACCTTTGGCTAGGGTTCACCTTGACTGGGAGGGTGGAAAAGAAAGCCTGCAAGTAGGTGTGTTTGAGGATATTCCTGCAGATGTCCTGATAGGGAATGATTTTTATAATGCAGTACCCTATGTTCATGCAGTTACACACAGTCTGGCTTGGAGACAAGCATGTGAGTCTTGTACCTGGGAGAGACCCAGACAGACTGCACACTTGCAGCCAGGACTGGTGATGTGGTTACTTCAGGGAGGGACGTACCCTGAAGCAGTGGAACTGAAGGTGAGCCACAGCTGCTTGTAGGTACTGATGTTCCCTTGGACAGAGTGACTGCAAGGGCAGAGGTGAGTAGTAGTACCCAGGCTGACAGTGAGGCACAGCTGTCAGAGAATACCAGACTTCCTGTGGAAGGGGAGCTGGGAAGGGTTACAAAGAGAGAGTTGAGACAGGCTCAGCTCTCAGACCCTACATTACAAGGCCTGAGAGAGGTAGCTAGTGAGGCACCTGATTCTCAAGGGAAGGGGAAATCTTTATACAGGGTTACTGTATAGAGAGTGGACCCCTGACGGAGGGCTAGAGGGTGAGAGAATACAGCAGTTGGTAGTGCCCAGAGCCTACTATCTGGCACTTCTAGCCATAGCCCATAATATTCTCTTTGCAGGTCATATGGGCATAAAACATACAAAGAGATGTATTATGCAAAACTTTTATTGGCCTGGGATTTCCAGAGATGTAACAGGGTACTGCAGGACCTGTGAGCAGTGCCAAAAGGTAGACAAGGCAGGAGACAAGGTGAAGCTGCTTTGATGCCTTTGCCTGTGATTGAGGAGCCATTTCAGAGGGTAGCTGTGGATACTGTGAGGCCTCTGAGTAGCCCAAGTTCCACAGGGAAAAAGTATATCCTAGTGGTAGTAGATTATGCTACTAGAAAACCTGAAGTGGTGGCTCTGTCCTCCATTGAGGCAGAAAAGGTGGCAAATGCTTTGTTAGAGATTTTCAGCAGGGTAGGTTTTCCAAAGGAAATACTGACCAACAGAGTTGCCAATTTCATGTCAAACCTACTGGCTTGTCTGTGGAAGATCTGTGGGGTGAGGTATGTGAAGACCACCCCCTACCATTCCCAGACTAATGGTCTTGTTGAGAGGTTAAATTCTACACTCAGGACGATACTATGGACATTTGCAGACCAGTTTAAGAGGGAGTGGGACAAATATTTGTCCCATATGTTGTTTGCTTACATAGAGGCGCCCCAGGAATCTACAGAAGAGCACCCAGTGGTATATCTCAGTTATAGGCTCCAACCCAGGGAGAAATGCTATGCAGCTGTAGAAAAGGAATGCTAGCCATAATGTGAGCACTGCAGAAACTTCAGCCTTATCTGCATGGAAGGAAATCACTGTAGTTACAGACCACAATCCCTTAACTTGTCTACATTGAGCCAGCCAACAAAATGCCAAGTTACTAAGGTGGAGCCTAGGGTTGCAGGAATATGATGTGACAGTGCAACACCACAGTGGGGTAAGCAATGCCAATGCAGATGAGCTCTTAAGACAGGGAATGGGGTAAGTTATCCCCAGATAGGTTGAACCCTCTCAAGCAACGTTTCTCAAGGGTCACTTGAAAAACTGGCTTGAGTTTTCGGGGGGTGGGGGTGGGGTGAGAAATGTGACACTGCCAGCCCAGCTATCTGGAATTTTGTAAATAATTCTATGTCATTTGTGAACATTGATATGATTTATACAGAACTATATGTTATGTACTGAGCTTCAAGAATGTAACCACAGCATACCCTGCTGGAACATAGAACATTAACTTACAAAACTTCAAGAAAATAAGTTGAAATTCAGTGGTCTATGATTGTGCTATTAAAGTTAGTTTCAACACAGCAAGGAGACAGGATTTCTAGAACTAGAAGTTTTTTTCTATTGTCTTGGAGAGAAGTAGTTACTAGGTTTAAAATGTAAAAAAATGTGTTATAACTTTATGACTTCCTAGCAGCTGCACAGTCCTAAGAGATATGTTTTTCTCACACAGAGATTTTAAATTCTGTTAAGTTTCTGTTTAGCCTGGGAACTGAAGTCAGGTGACAAAAAGTGATGTCATCCAGGCTAGCCCAGCTGTAAAATGTGATAATGATTTAAGAACTCTCTCAGACTGTACATTTGTATTTTGTCTTGGACCTAGCAAGAACATCCACTCATCACCATCTGCATTTGCCTGTCCGTAAGTAAGATGTAGGACATAGTATCTCTCTTAGATAAGATTAGTTTAGATATTTTCTATATTTATTTGAGACTGTCCTGCAATGTTGTTTTAAAATATTTCCTGTGATTTTGAACTCTGAAGAAACTGTGTTTGTTTTCTGAGTATTGTCTTGTTCTTTTATTATTTATTATTAAATATATTTAAACCTGTATTTGTGGCTGATATTTGTGATGCATATTTAAGCTCTTAGAATTTTTCCATATGTATTTGGTGACACTGTGCAGGCCACTCCTAAATAGTGTTGCAAGGCTTGGTCAGCACTACTATTTGGATAATAGTAGCATTACACAGTAGGATTGGACACCCTTTGTAAGAGCCTTATAATAGTTGACAAGTAGGGGTTCTGGTGGTAGTGACAACTACCTTAGTCTGGACAGAAGGGGGCATAACTAGTAAACCTGTGCCAGCCTCCCCCAGGTGTGTGTGTGTGTGTGTGTGTGTGTGTGTGTGTGTGTATGTAAAACAAATCTCCAAGAGTGTGTGTGCCAGCTACTTGGGCAGGAACACAAAGCACTGGTTGGACAGAAAGAATGTTAGAGAACATGGCTTGGAACCCTGGCTAAGGTCTCAACTCTATAGCTGTGCCAGTGGGGAGTCTTAATGGGGATCTGGAGAAAGAAGGGGAAACCAGCCCCATACTGACTGCAATCTCTGTGTGCTATTAAGGGAAATTGCACTTTACTGTGTGTGTACTTGTCATCCTCCTATTATGTACAACTCCCCACCCACTGTTGCCACTGGTGAAGATTGAGGCTCCTTGATTACTGGGCCAGTGCAGGAGCTTTCACAACTGACTTTAATGATCTGTATACACATAGGTTTTTAAAGCTCTGACAATAAGGAAGTCCAGTGTGTTTAAAAACTCTTATATGGGTTTTCTAACTAATTCTATTTAGAAGTTATATAATGTCTGTATGGAATCTGTTTCACTATGCTATGGTCAAGTATATGTAACTCACTGTGACATTTAATTTTCTCAGATATTTGCTAGCATATATGTTTTAATTTGAGCTTTTATCCCAGGCCTCCCCTGAAAAAGGACTTGTGTCCAGTCCGACTTTCCCAATAATCAAACCTAAAATAAATAAAATAAATAAGCCTACCTGGAAGCTCCACCTGGGACATATCTGCTGTCCCTGAAGCAATACCACCAATGTCAAAGACATGCTGTTCTGCACTTTCCTGGTAGCTGTCTGGATCCCTGACAGTGGACAGGAACTCGGCATTTGCTGCTAGTGGTGACTCTGTAGCAAGCCTCCCCAGTAGCTATCTGATCACTGGCCACTGCAACTGCTCTCTTCCTTGCAGATGAGATCTCATCAGTGGCCCGCTGGGCCACTTGACCATATGTCCTGCTGTCACCACCTATTGCATTCACATCTCTCTCTCCTGCCAGGTTTGCATTCTGACCAACATATTTCCATATCCCCTGTCAGACTGAAAGGGGCCATGCCACCTGTGAAGATTGGGGAAAGATGGGCGATGGCTGCCAGCCTAGTCAAATAGAATTTGATACATAATTCTATCATTTGTATATATAAATGTAAAATACAGGCTTATGTTCTTAAATGAAAGAAGAGATTGTAAAATGTGAACTTCAAGATTGTTGCAATATTGCCATTTTCTGTAAGGAAAATCAAGCCAAGCATTTCAAATGTACTTTGAAGTTACAATTATCTAAGAAATGGTGCCGAAGCATCTGGCTGAACACTATTGTCTTAAACTTAATAATTGTTAGAGTATACATGTGAAATGACTTTTATTGTTGTAGTTTCTTGAGCAGGTGTTAGCTTGCCAAATAATGCAGTTTCTTTGCCTGGGAACTCCAGACACAATGTTAAGATGATGTAATGTGAATACTGGGAAAACCTAAATGTCAAAATTATGTAATTTGGGAGGGCCTTAGCAGAGCTGTTTGTTAGTGTTTTAAAAAAATATTGTTCAGTGAGAGACTGAAAGCATTTGTCTTGGACCATCAACCCCAGTACTGCTTATGCTCTTTATGTATGTGCGTAAGATTATAGCACCGTGTTTTCTCTTAAGAATAGCTAGAAAGTTAGATTAAGTGTTTTTCTTTGACATCAGACCTGTCCTACTGTATTATTTTAAGTTTCTATGTGATCTCTGAACTCTTAGATATCTCTGTGGTGTAGTAGTATTGTCTTGTGTTTTAATTATTTATTATTAAATATTTTAAAAACCTTTACCTTTGGTTGGTTTGTGTAGAGTAGGCTCCAGAGTACATTGCATATTTATAGAGGTTATTGTAATAGGCCACTCTAATAAGCCATAGACTGAATAGTCACATTACCAATTGGATAATAATATTGCACAGTAATAATTGGACACCCTTTCAAGGGCCTTTGGGTATCTGATAAATTATTAAGCTGGTGGTGGCAGTAATTACTATTGTATAGTCTGGGTAAAGGGGTACAGCTGGAGAATCTGTGTCAGCCTTTCCCAGGAGTGTCTGTGAAGTTGTATAAATACTTATTTCAAAGTGTGTGTGGTGTATCAGCAACCTGGTCAGGGACATGAAGTAGTGGTTGGACAGAGAGGGTACTGGAGGTTAGCTTGCCAGCTAGGCTGAGATCTGGACCCTATAGCTGTGCCAGTGGGGAGTCTTATTGGGGACCTGGAGAGCAAGGGAGCAACCAGCCCCAGACTGACAGTGATCTCTCTGTGCACTTAAGGGAAATTGTACTTTACTGTGTGTATTAGTTATCCTTTCCTCTTCTAGGAGAGTGTTAGTGGAGAGGATTGAGGCTCCTTAATTTCTGGGCCAAGGCACAGCCATCACACCACCTAAGACACAATGACCTGATTCTTAGGATCACTGGATGGTGTTTTTTTGGGAATTAAGACACCTGGGAGCTATAGTCCTAGGTGTTCTAAAACACAACAGAAGGATAATACGCATAAGTATCATATAACTAAAAAATACCTGTTCCCAGACAAAGCAGAAAAGGCAGCATTCCAGTATTACCCACTCGAGAAACATTAAAAAGTCTAGATATTTGAAATATGAACAACAGGAATTGTGTGTTTGTATCATATTACATTCATACACAAAGCAAGGCTGCCTGCAAAATAAGGGAGAGTAACAGTGGCAACATATCCTTGTTTGTAGCAAAACAGAAATGCAGCTTTGCTCCCCAAAAAGTAAAGGCAAATGACACATTTTGCTAACAAACCATCAGTAAAATGCTAAAAGTGATATAAAATGAACCGTGTCTGAAACGTGTACAGATTTAACACAGAACATTCCATTTTAAGCTATTGCCAATCTTGTATACATGTAAAATGCCCTGACAAGCATGCCTATTTCATCAGTACAGTTCTAATTAATGCATACAGATAACAATAGTATTTAATAATTAAAATATATATAAATATGAAACAGATTTTCTTAATGATATTTTAGCTTCTGCAGTATATAGCTAAATAATGCAAGGACACCTTCTCCAGTTCAGTAGTCTTCTATGCAGATATATCCCAAAGTAATAGCCTCTTCTGTGCTGTCCACATAAAAAAGTCTCCTCACCTTGAGGTTCCCTAGCTACACAGTTGCCTTTTTGTGGTGTAGGTTCAGGGCTGTTAGCGGTGAAAATGCAAATGAGGTGTAAACTCATAAGAGCTGCTGAATTCCAAATACTTAGCTCTGATTAGCAGATGCGAACATAGTACGGACACTCCCTCAGTGTTTGTTTGTAAAGGATTGCAACTGTGAATGATCACTGGTAGGGAGAAGGAAGACACAACAGCAATTCAGACTGCCCTACCTCCAGTGGGTATGTCAGGTTAGACTTATGAAGGGTACAGAAGTAATTTTATCAAGGTTGGAAATGTAAGTAAGTAGCACAAAATTTGCAGGTTCTGTTCATTAACATCCAACCTCCTCTTCATTTGTTGACAACTGTATATTATTGCCATTTAATATTATCACTCATTTTAAGAACAGTGCTATAGAATGCCTTGCTTACTGCATATCACAGATTACTTGTCAGATAAGACAAGAATGAGTAACAAACACAGAGAGGTACAACAGAGCTGCATTTTTGCAAGCAATAATCATAAATGGTTGTGTGATCACTCAATGCACTACACCCAAAATTAATACATGTAAAAATAACTATGTGGTTTCTTAGTACTGTGGATGATGTTGCAGTTGGTTGTATGCAGAATGATTTCAGTTCCCTGCTATAAAGCTGCTTGTGTGGCAAAGAGGGATAAGGTACCCTTACTTTGTTCTGAAGGTTCATTGGAGTGAGAGTTCAAATCTAGACCTATGTAGAAATAGGGTTACCACATGTCCCACTTTGTGAGGGACAGTCCCTCTTTGGGCAGTTGTGTCCTGCAAAAAAATTGAAAAAATGGCAAATGTCTTGAGATTTTAGGAGAAAAATAGTTCCTATATTTTATGTAATAGATGCATAAAACAGTTATTCTGTATCTCAAACACCTAAATGTTATAAAAAATACAATAAGCAACTAAAATGCTACAAGAATAAGCTTTTATTTAGGCAAAAAAGTGAAGTTCTGTCCTTTGTACTGGCCGTAGGTATGTTTTGCTCTGCAAAATCTGACATTTGTACCAAAAATGTCCTACTTTGGGCATTTGAAAAGGTGGCTACCCTATGAAATGTTTCATGTGCACTAACAAACATTTTGTAGTGTTTATTTCACAGACTGCTTTTCTTCATTTCAACTACTTTTCCCTTTTATTTATTTATTTATTTTTGCCAGTGTTTGCGTGGTGCAAAGCTTAGCACAAACAAGGGAAATGGAGAAAATAAATGTCAGGTTTGGCTGTGCTTATCTCATTTGTGTTTTGCTTAGCAGTGAGCAAACACAGACTAGTGGCCCACAAAGGAAGCAGATAGAACACCTGCAGAACACCTGAAGACAAGGCATTTGTTGCACAGTGGTTAGCAAGGTTCCCCAACACCTGCAGTCATTGAATGCCTGTAGACAGGACGCAGACAGCTAATAATTGAAAACGGATGCATTCATTTAATTCTGTTGGGCACTGTGCAAACATGATAAGTGACACTGTGCAGCGGTTAACACATAGAACTTAAGAATGAGTAGGAAATTATGGAAAGGTCACGTAACTAGTCCTGTGGCAGCAGATGTAAGTGTAAGGCTAGAGTACAGATGATCTTGGGTTCTAGTAGAGAGTGTGCAATCTATTTTTACTTTTGTGACAATGCAGCTTATAGCAATGAACTGAAAAATAGACAAAAGTTATTTCAACATTCTTATGGCAACAAATGTTAAGTGTAGGACTACTATACACATTACACATTGTCCTGGGTTCTAATACAGGATATTCAATACACTTTTACTGTTGTTCCACTTCCCATTATATTCACTCTCACTTACAACACTTTAGATAGTGGAGCTGATATGAATTATAGCTATGAGGGATAACACACCCTTATTGTGTTTTCAGATGTATGACTGAGGACATACTGTCTACTATAGTTATATGATTCTGATATTTTGACTTGCATGGCTTTGACAATTACATACAAGACACATACACAACTGGATCTCTACACAAGAACATTGTCAGGTCACACGCAAATATGTGAAACATCTCAAACTGTCAGTTGTATTTATAAATGGTTCCTAACTGTGTCTGAGCAGCAGTTCTTCTGTGGCAAAGTGGAAAATCAACTCTGTGGAAAACAATGTTTTGACCCTTATGCATAGGTTTGAATCCCACATTTTAAAAATCAATGTAATCAGTGTAAAAAGCCAAAAACAAATGTTTCAGGTCATGACATTTATCCTCCCAGTGCATGTCTGCAAACTTAACTCACCTAACAGTTACCTTCCAATTTTCAATATATATTTCCAAGCTACATCAGCAGACACACCTCAAACTAAGGTCAAGTGTCAGATTAACCTTCTGTTTCAAATATTTATTTCATCCTTGCTTAGCAAAGCTGCTATCTGCTTAATATTATGCAAACGCAGTTGGCATTGTTGCTCGGGTTTGCGTACTACCAGTAAAAGCAATAAATGGAATTGGTGGGAAAGCATTATTTGCCATTGCTCTAGTTTTGGTGTTAGAAATGTCTGGAGTTAGTGGGGAAGCCACCCAGTTTAGGGCACAGAGGTGGGGTGTTCAGTAGTCCAGGATATTTATTTGACTCCTGGTAAAGCACCACAGCCAAAGTCTTTTGCAGCAGGACTATTGTGGCTCCCAGTACAAGTCTGAGGTGTGGAGTAGTTTGGCTCAAGCTGTATCTAGTGCTACTGGAATCCCACGCACTGGAGAACATTGTAGGCATCATTTGAATGACCTACAGAGGCTCAAAAGAGATATCCTCAACTGTTGGTTGATTGAATTTGACACTCTGGACATCCCACAGCTGTGTAAGTATGATAATAACAGAGTATTTGTAATATTTAGAAAGCTAAATATAGGCAAGTCTGATATGCATAATTATCTGTTCATTTCTGTTCTTTCCCCAGCTAATGCTGGCATAGAGTTCAAGACATCAGCTCATGCTGCATGAATGGAGAGACTGAGGGATGCAAGTGGTATGCATGCGGCACAAGAGAAGTATTATTGTAGGTTTCAAAGTTAAAGATATATATTTTTTTAATACAGTTGTACCAAATTGAGCATACATATCCTAACTGTAAAAGGAAGTATACAAGCATTAGTCTGTAGCACACAGCAACTTTAACAGTCAAATGTAAGGCTGTAGTCAGAGATTGTGGGTTCAAAAACCACGTCACAACTATACAGTACTGTATTTCTTTAATAATATTTACATTAAATGAAACTCTATACAAGTGGCATAAATGGCCTGCTGTTAACTGTAATCTGTATAATTGGAACACACATATGTGCAATATATGCACATTTCAAGGATTACTTTCAGCAACCTGTAGTATCTGCTAGGATGTATACTTAAATGTAATACTTCAGATAAAACAGTTGTATAATCGTGTTAAGACATTGTATGTCACATATGATGGTAGTCTCTTTTTTCTCTCACCCCAACCCTTATCTCTCTTTTTTATTTTCTATTATGTGTTGTCAAAATGTCTCCATGTCATCCATATGTACCAAATTACTAACTCCTACAAAGCACATTGAGGTAGGCCAGCCCCAGTAGATCAGCCTGCTGCCACTCCACTGGCTCCAGCATCGATGCCCAGTACATCTGAGACCCAACCTGGCAGCACTGCCTCTGCTGCCCCTGGACTACATGCACTCTCAAGTAGCACTGTCCCGGCAGCTGGTGCTGAGGTACCCTCAGGAGCAGTGGTAGAGTTGAGGATTTCATCACCTGCCGGTAGATGCCAGGGTTGGTGACCATTGGTGTACACCTACTCGAGATGGAAAGGCTGCTCTTCCTCATGGTACATAGGAGGAAAAAATACATTTATTTATTTATTTTATTTTATTTTACGTTTGTTAACCCGGACAGACCCCTGGACACAGGTCCATTTTCAGTGGAGGCCTGGGGAGAAAAGCTCCACACACATCAATAACATGTAATAAAAAATACAAAGTTTGCAAAGAAAAATTACATACAAAATGCAGAGAGTCTTAATTAATAGTAGTATGTACATACATAAGAGACACAATTAGTAAGACAGAGAAACAATACAGTAATAGAGTTACTAGTCTAAAAGAAAAAAAACATCAAGATCATTGCTGGAGAGACGTGTAAAACAACAGCTTCATAAAGATTGTTAGGATCTAATCTATAACATCAATCTATTAGAACCTAGACCTATCCATTCATCCTGAGGTGTGAGAATAGCAAGGTGGAGGAGGGTCTAGCATAGGGGAGGGTCTAGCCTGGTGTATTGCAAGAGGATAGACAGTTATTAATGAGATGTAGATTTAATGCTTTGTAAAGTGTGTGAAGGAAGTGATAGTACTTATGTTACAGGGTACAGCGTTCCAGATTTTGGATACATAATTAGAAAAGAGGGTGTTGGCTGTTGTATTATTAGACTTAGTTACTGTGACGATAAATTTATTACTGGAGCAAAGAGTTCTGTTATTGATGTGGAGTTGAAGTAGCTTTTGCAATGCAGGGTTTTTTCTGGTTGATATAGAATTTTATGGGCCAGAGAGAGTCGGTTGTAATGCAGGAGTTGAGGAAGTTCCAACCAGTTGAGCTGCTTCAAGGTTGAGCAGTGGTGAGATCTAAATGGGGAGTCAGAGGCAAATCTAGTGATTTTGTTGTAGCAGGAGTCAAGCTTAGCTAGGTCTGCTTTTCTAAGGTTGGTGAGAATAGGTGAGGCATAGAGGAGGGTAGAAGTGTGTGTGCTATGGTAATTTTTGTTTGCCAGGTAAGGAATTGTCTATTTCTATAGAGGGTACCTAGTTTTTTGTGGACTTTCTTGATGGTTTAGGAAATGTGAATATCAAATCTTGGATTGTTATCAAGCTCTATGCCCAGGGGTTTGGTGTGCTCTGTGGGAGAGATAGTAGTTTTGTTACTGGGCATGATATTAAAGGTAGAAGTTGATGAGGTGGACCTAGTGGGTTTAAAGAGTAATAGTTTGGTTTTACCAGGGTTTAGAATAAGTTGGATATTGGATAGCCATGTTTCAATAGAGGAAAAGATTCCTGAGTTACTGTGTGAAGTTCCTGTAGTGAGGAAGCTGCACAAATTAATGTAGAATCATCTGCATATTGGATGATAGATACATTGGGAGTGGAGGAATGGAGCTTATTGGTACAGAGGGTGAAAAGCAGAGGGCCTAAAGTAGAACCCTGAGGAACATCAAGAGTAACTGGAAGAAGGGGGAGAGTTCTTGTTTCCACAATACTGTTTGCTGATGGCCAGCTACATAGCTTTGGAACCAGGCTATGGTGGGAAGAGAGAATCCTAATCCAGGTAGTTTGTTGATAAGAATGTCATGTCTAACTATATTAAAGCCCTTTGATAGGTGAAAAAAGGTGGCAGAAACAAATTTACTATTATTTCTACACCAGAAATGTCATGCACTCCAGCCACCAGCGGAGTAAGGGCACTGTGATGACAGTCCAGTGGGTGAGGACTCAATTCTCATTGTCTCCCTGTTTGGTGGGCATGAGACTGTGTTGTCACTTACCTCACCCTCAATCATAGTGTTTCCAAACCTTTTGTGTTCCTTACTGTCCATGTGTCTTGTCTTGTTTGTCTTGTTTGTTTGCATTTGCTTCCACATCTACCAAACTAACCTGACCCAGGCATACCGACATCCCTTACCTAGCATTCATTTGTGTCTTACTGAATTAAAAAAAATATATATATGGATATATATATATATATATATATATATATATATATATATATATATATATATATGGGCAAGTCTCCCATTAAAAAAAATATATATGTTTATATATATATATATATATATATATATATATATATATATATATATATATATATATATATATATATATATATATATATATATATATATATATATATATATATATATATATCTATGGGCTTCCCTTATATTATCGAATGTTCAAATGTTCGACATCGATATGGTTGAGACCATATCATTAAACATTTGACTGTTCAACAATGTAAAGGTAAGATAATATGGAAGAAATAAAATAAAAAACAGTGTCTATAGCAAGCCCCCTGCACCCCCCACACCCCCGTTACCGAAATATACCAACTCTCGGCAAATGACCGAATGGACATCTCCATACAGCGCGGAATGGGAATATTTCCCGTTACCACAATGTAGTGCGATCTTGGAGTTGGTATATTTAAGTGGGGGTGGGTGGGGAGTGCAGGGGCCAAGCCCCCGCTATACATCTTTTGTTTTGCTTTTTTTTTTTGTTACGTTTACATTGTCGAACATTTGAATGTTCGATGATATGGTTTCGGCCATATGACTGTCGAACATTTGAACGTTCGCTAATGTAAAGGAAACCCATATATATATATATATATATATATATATATACCTATATCATCTTCCCATATATATTTCTTCATTTTTCACATATCTCTTCTTGACACGCTTGATTCAGTTCAGTTAGCTATACAACATGATTACATTGTCGAACAAGAAAAAGTGCCAAACCAAAACTAATAACTGAAACACAAGCACAGCACTTCCAAACAGTCCACTGTAATAGATTTGCACAATGTGGACCACAAAAATAAAAACTACACCAAGTGACTAAGCGCTTTTGTTCTTTTACTGTTAAGAACGTCTTCATAGTAAAAGAATGAAAGTGCTCAATCACTTGGTGTAGTTTTTATTTTTCTGGTCCATGTTGTAGAAATCTATTACCTTGGATTGTTTGAAAATGCTATTCTTGTGTTTTTTAGTTATAAACATGATTACATTTCTGTCATTCCTCTCTCTGGAACTGACATTCGAAATTCAGCCAATATTCTGTACATATTATCATTTTTCACTATTGAAGAAATGGATATCAGTGGTTCTTACAGTACATTCCTATATTGCTTTCCCTTTGTTCTTCCCACTGCTTGCTCACCATTTCATCACTTTCCTGTCTACCCCATTTTAACACATCTAATAAGGTAAAAAAATAGACCCTCACACAGCACACATAAGTACCAGTAAAACAAATGGATCCTTTCACTGTTTGTCCTCCATATACTGGAGAAATATAAACTGCAAGGAACCACCATGAAGCATAGATAAAATTCACAGTTTAATGGAGAAACGAGCACTTTCACGCACACTCAGGTGCGCTTCATCAGGTTAACATTTAAACAATAAAACCATTGCTTTATATATAAAAGAGATCTTCAATTAATCAATCAAATAAAACAATTAAAAGCCGAGGCAATTTAAATTTTAAAGAAACAGAGGTTACTTAAATGGTCCAACATCAAATTTTAAACATACTACACATGGAAATACATAATCTTATCATCAATAAAATGTGTAGAGATGTAAATCACTAGTCAGGCAAGAAATTCATTATCTATTTGTTTAAACTTGTCTGCAAGTTTCTACTGAACCATATAACAATTTTTAGTCAAACAAAAATTTTTAGCACGACTTCATAACAATAAATTAAGTTAAAATATTCATCTCATTCTATTGCTCATTATTTAAAGACCTTAACACTGAATGTTAGAACTTGGTAAAACAATAGAATCCAAGATCTACATTTATACACCATATTCAGTTATGCCACACGATAGTGAATGCATTGACAATATATCTCATACTTAGAATCCACACAGTAGATATGACATAAGACTCGCATTATTTCATTGCTGGATCTAGAGTTATAACAATGTTAGAAATGCTGTTATATGGGTGTATGTAGCGTTGCATAAAGCATGTTTCAGACAGTTCATATATACAATACAGGTTATTTGCAGCCAGACCAAGTGCAAAAAAATGTTCGTAATTCATAGCTACAAAGAGATATAGTGAAATATAAGGGGTATGAGTCAGAGAGTGAGCTCATCCAATATCTGAACGATATGGTCTGCTCGCGCTCAAGTAATACACACTACAACTAGAATTAGATAAAACAGACTAACTATATAAATATGTAATCATTATATCATATATGAACAGGGATGTTAATGTCAGTAGTGATGTGCATGGTTAAGATACAACTACATGCTTCTGAGTGGTAATCATAGCCATAAGTTAAAACTACAGGCGTGTGTCATGGAAAAATATGACCCAAGACAACATGGAACCTAAGTCATGGAATGGTTTATATGATAGAAGCAAGCATGTGATAAATAAGTAAATAAGTAAATAAATAGAAAAATAGATAAGTGGGTTCTGATTAGAATATTCTGAGCAAACTATATAACAGCCTCAAGGTTTTTACATAGATGTTCCAAGGTCAAACTTATCGGAACAATAGAGAATAATATAGGGCATTTTATGAGGATCCCAAAAGAACCGGACGAATGCTGACAGTTGAATTAAGTCCTGGTTCTATGTGGGCCTTTAGCCTCAGTATCCATCTGAGTTCAAACAGTTCAAGGGTGCCCATCTGGTCTCCTTCCCTTCTGTTTGGGTTCACAACCTGTAATATCAGAAAGTTAAAATTATGCTGAGGTCTATCATTGCAATGCATAGCTAGGGCATTGGTAAGATTATTCTTCCTAATATCGTATATATGATTGTAAATGCGATCCCTAAATCTACGTGATGTCATCCCTACGTAATAGGCATCACATAGATTACAGGATGCCAAGTAAATAACATTGCGTGTATCGCAAGTAGCATAAAAGGTAGGTTTGAAAGTCATGTTTATACCAGGAATCTCAAAGTTTTGTGATGTAGAAATGTATTTACATAGGGAACATTTTCTATATGAATAGGTACCTGTCTTATAATTCACTCTAATATCTACAGGTGAGATATCCAGTTTTTCTTTGCAAAGTAGCCTCTTTAAGTTTAAACAATTATTGAATCTAAATGTGGGTTCCTTCCCAATTATTGATGATAAAAACGGGTCCAAAAGCAATATCTTCCAGTTACTTTTGATGATCCTGATTAGGTGTTCTATATCGTTTGTGTATTTAATCCCAAAGGCCAAGCATTTCTTGTTCCCTCTCATGTTAAAGGTATGACCTATCCTCCTATCACATTTCGATGTTTCAAGTAGCGTATTTGTTAGCCTACTAATCATGTCAGGGGGGTAACCCCTGTCAATAAAAAATTCTGTCTGGCATTTGATTAAGTCCATGGCATCCTGTTCGTTACTACAGAGTCTGAGTATTCTAGTCATTTGTCTTTTTACAATATTACGGAACACATAGCGTGGATGTAAACTATCATAGTGCAGAATGCTGTTTTTCCAACATGTTTTTTTATACAGGGTGGTGGTTATACTATTGTCCATTTCCTTTTTAATGGTGATATCCAAAAAATTGACACTATTTGTGGAGCATTCATATGTAAAGCTAAAGAACAAAGTAGTGGAGTTCATATAACATATGAACTCATGTAATGACTCCATACCACCATTCCAAAATAACAGAATGTCGTCCACAAAACGTCTGTATAAAATGACATTCTTATACCTGGGATCACTGAAAATGAAATCTTTCTCCCATTGATGCACAGCCAGATTGGCATAGGCATTGGCACAGGGGGTGTCCATGGCCACCCCCCATGTTTGGGCATATATCTTATTATCAAACAGGAAGATGTTATTATTCAGGACCAGATCTAAAAGGCAACAGATTGTCATTTGTTCATTATTATCCATAGTGCCGATTTCAGTAAGGTGAGACCTTATGGCATCAAGACCATATTCATTTGGTATTCATTCATTTCTCATTTACAGTCCACTGTAATAGATTTGCACAATGTGGACCACAAAAATAAAAACTACACCAAGTGACTAAGCACTTTTGTTCTTTTACTGTTAAGAACTTCTTCATAGTAAAAGAATGAAAGTGCTCAATCACTTGGTGTAGTTTTTATTTTTCTGGTCCATGTTGTAGAAATCTATTACCTTGGATTGTTTGAAAATGCTATTCTTGTGTTTTTTAGTTATAAACATGATTATATTTTTGTCATTCCTCTCTCTGGAGCTGACATTCGAAATTCAGCCAATATTCTGCACATATTATCATTTTTCACTATTGAAGAAATGGATATCAGTGGTTCTTACAGTACATTCCTATATTGCTTTCCCTTTGTTCTTCCCACTGCTTGCTCACCATTTCATCACTTTCCTGTCTACCCCATTTTAACACATCTAATAAGGTCAAAAAATAGAACCTCACACAGCACACATAAGTACCAGTAAAACAAATGGATCCCTTCACTGTTTGTCCTCCATGTTTGCATGGAGTTTGGCATCATGCACCAATGCCAAACGGTGGTAAGTGGCCCTATAATATTACGGTTACCTCTTTGCAATGCCGCTTAAACCTGCTGCGCTATGCCAACACACAATACATATACTATAAAGAATTAATGTCATTGCATTATCATTTTTTATTTAAAAGTATTAGATACACCTGGATTCAAATTCAGTAACATCTGGACTCAAAATTAAATTTGTTATTGCATTTACACCTGCTACCACATATTCAGCTAAGCAGCAGCTGTGTTTCATAAACTCAGTACTAACTGTCAGACCTTTAGCAATGGGGCTCACATTTGCCCTCTGCTTGACTACATGCAAATGAGGAAAGTAATGGAAATGTGTATCCAATATGGGCAAACATTTTGCTAACCATTGCACAAACCCGCTGCTCACCTCTGCCTTATGCAAAATAAATATTAGCATGTATTAGTGCTGTTTACTTTCCATTTACTCTTTATGCCATGAAACTACACATGGAAACATAACAAAATGAACAACCTATCTAACAATATGTCACACATTTACAACACAAATGTGTGATGCCTACTCCCATGCACTGCAACACTGGTGTCTCACTACTTGCTCGCAAACATATCAACTACACTACATAAATTAATATCAAATGTGTTATATATGCAATGCACATCAATCTAGTAACATGCAGAACTAGAACTATCTTCACAGTTGAACATGTCTACACATCCATCAACTGACCTTGAGAACTATTGACCCTTAAGCCTAACCAGCTTAACTGCAAGGCTCTGGAAAGAATCATATTGGACCTTATGCACAGGGATATAGGTGACCTTCAACACTCTTGACCTGATACAGTTTGGTTTTGTCAAAGGTAGATCTTGCTTATTAAACTTAGTGGGCTTCATTGATAATGTCCTCAAAGCACTGGATGAAGGAAATCAGGAGAAACTGCTTATGTTGATTTAGCCAAGGCCTTTGATACAATCTCCATTCAGGTATCATAGAGAAAATTTAAAATCTGGGGAGTAACCCAAAGATTACTAGATGGGTAGCCATCTGGCTC